>NC_134080.1:175256753-175573958 GCF_000715075.1 Nicotiana tabacum
AAGAATCAATGTTACCGTTGCCTACAAAATTAAACATGGTGTGCTTTGCCGATATCGAGAAACAGATTCCAGGAGATGAATTCGGTAAACAAACATGACTTTATACTATTTTATTTTTGCTGTAAAAAAACATGCTTCTTTATTATCAAATTTAAATAGCGGCATTCTACTTTTA
Organism: Nicotiana tabacum; assembly: GCF_000715075.1. Taxonomy (NCBI): domain Eukaryota; kingdom Viridiplantae; phylum Streptophyta; class Magnoliopsida; order Solanales; family Solanaceae; genus Nicotiana; species Nicotiana tabacum. The sequence continues at coordinate 175,256,929 of NC_134080.1, forward strand.
TACTCACATGCTTTTCCAAAGCAGACTTGGTGGCAGTTGTGGCAAATTGCGGTACCATGAAATATCAGGGCAGCGAAAACAGAAGATTTCAAGAGGCCATTCTCATAGACGACAAGTAAGTAATGTTTACTTTAACTACCTCTAACAACAAAATATATATTTAACACTGCATCCTTAATATCATAGGAAAAAACCTTTTCTGTTAACTATATGAGGGGAATTAGCTGACAATGATGGAACTGAACTACTACAGCAGCTACATAGATATCCTGTCATTGTCGCAAAACGAATAGCTGTTTCTAACTTTAAACAAAGTATTCACAAGTTACTTTACATCACACAAGTACATCAATATTTAGATTTGTTAACTTCTTCATTAACAAGTACACTATATGATATGCAGAGGTTCGCCTGACAACAAGGTTCAATTCGTCAATCTTAATCGACCATTTGTACCCGCAGGCAACAAATTTAATGAATTGGTATGAAATGTGTTTTATTTGCCCGCCAATACATTCCATTTTTAGTACCATATGATTCCAAAAAATCCACAATATCTACTATTACATCGCAGGGCAAAGGAGAACAAGCATATGCTAATTGAATACACTCTCAAAAGTATATCAGTGTCGCGCCCCCTTTTTCTAAGGTGAAATCGGGTTCATGACATTTGGGAGGACAACTCGTTCCCTCTTGGGAATTGTTTTTTTTGGGTTGAAGAGTCGCCACCTAATGATTAAAGTGCATTAGGACACTAAAGAAGAGTTCGAGTTGGAAAACCAGAGTTCGGGTAAGGGCTAGAAATTATCTCGAGGGGAAGGTATTAGGCACCCCCCAAGATCCACTAGTGTGGTTTCCGACCATGTTACAATTGTGACTTTGAATAACAAGTAAGCAAATAGAAGTCTCAAGTAGAGGGGGGAAATGCAGAAACCTAGATACAGGATTTCTATATGCAGAAATGCAGAAACCTAGATACAGGATCTCTATATGCAGAAATACAGAACTTATAGGCATAATTTCTAAGATGCAAAAATTTATAAGTAACCTATAGGCATGCTGTTTATGTGAATGCAGGAATCAGAAAATCCTATAGGCAAGTTATCTACCCCTTTGCATACATTCATCCCATCCCTTTCCACTAGCCATCCCCAATAGTTATTACAAATTATTATAGACCTGAATGACTCAGAAAAAAAGGGTAAAAAATTACATCAGAAGTTCCAACTACAACCAAACAGCCTAATTCAGACTCAAAGTCCAACATATGAGATAAACCAACTTCCAGGATCGGATTTCCAAAAGCCTTTCTCATACTTGGGATGTGTCAAAGTTCCTAAGAGTCTCAAAGGGGCTCCGGGCAGTGCTTACACCCCAAACACATTGCAGAATTAAGATCATAGTGTAGTGTGGAAGGGCCAGCCCTCAAATGTCCAAGTTCAGAGGGAACTCAAGGTCCCAAAGAAAGGCTCATAAGAGGGGGCAGAACTTAGAATCTAAGAGTAAGTGTAAGTGCATATAGGGGATTTAGGGTGAGCCATGGCAGGCTGGTGGTCTGGCGATCATGCCCTGCAATTGTGAGTGCTGGCACACCCCTGACCAGCCTGTCAGCCAAAATTGGGAGTTAGGATCCATTGAGGATTAGGTTTGGACCTGGGCAGTAATTTGGATACTGCCAAGCCATGAACCTTAACTCAAACACATAGAAGGGAATATGGGTAGAGATTCATAATAGAAAACAGATGCAAGGAAAGAATACACATAGTTAACACTAATCATGTATAACAAAGTAAACAGGATTGCAGACTTTAAATAAACACATAGAGGTGAGGCAGGAAAGCTAAATTAGAACATACCAGTTTCAGGGAAAACAAACAAGTAAAAGTAGTCTTGAAAAGGCCAAGTTGCAAGCAAAAGTTCCAAAAGATCCCAGAAAAGAGCAGAATGTTGTAAGAGTATTGAACTCAAAGCAATAAAGTGTATAAGTAAGTTGAAAGTATTGATCTAAAAGTTCGAGGTATTGAACTCGAAGTGGTGTCAAGAGTGCAGAAGGGTAGTCCCTTTTATAGTGCAGAAAACGAGTAAGAAAAGGTAAGGAAATAACTTTGAAATCAGTCTCATATGATTTCCCTTCAGTTAAGAGATTTGATTTCAAATGGGTAGAATACAATTGAGGAAAGAAATTTGATTAAAATCTTTTCATAGTAGCATAAAAGGGTAAATACAAAGAGTTTATTTAAGGCAGAAGTCCATTGGTACTTTGTTTGTAAAGAAAAAGGAAATGGAATCAATCAGACAACCAATAAAATCAACATTACAGGCTTAGTTCGAATGAACAAAGTCAGGAATAGGTAAAGAGGGTTCAATCGAAGAAAAATCAGTGACAATTCGTCAGCCTTATTAAAAAGATTTCAGAATCAATCAATCAGTTGGTAAAAACCTTTTGAAAGAGAAATTTCACATATATAAAGCATACCAATCAAACAAAAGGAATCGTCAGGTTACTCAGAAAAAGAGTCTAACATTAAAAGCCTTAGAGTCACAAACAAAAGGGAATCGAGTTCAGTTACAGACTCATAGTGAGTCTGAAAGCCTAGGGTCCCAAAGTGGAACCCTAATATCACTTGCCAAAGAAACACCCAAATCCTAGGGTTTCGAATTGAGTCAGACATAGAGGTGAGAGAGCAGGTCATTTAAAGAGGCTCATAAGTCTCTTCCAAAGACTTTATGAGAAAAACATACATGATAGAAAGAACTGATTCAAGGTCATGAGAATATGTTTGAGAAAACTCGGAGTTTAAACAAGTTCAGAAGAAAGAGATGATCCGAGCTTAAACAAAAGCCGGTGAAATATGCTTAGCAAGAACACAAACAGAGCTAAATAAAGTGAACAAAATCAAAGAACTCAACCATAAACACGTATAGCAAAGAATAAGGATTAACAACATGGATTAACCTGTGAGTACAGGAATAACCACAAAAGTAGAAGAATCTTGTATAATAGAAAGGAAATAAGAGAGCAAACTCAAGCATAGTATAAAAGAAAGCATTCGAGTATAACATAGGTAAACACAGATGAAGAAAGAACAGAAAGAATTGGAAAGATATTTGAAGAAACCTTTTCAGAAACCCTAAAATTGAAATTGAGCGATTTTGAAAAAGAAATTTGGGGAAAACATTTTAAAATATAAAGTAAAGCCCAGACATATCACAGATCTAAGAAAAGATAGGCGAGTACAGAACCTCAGACGGCTTAGAGTTGCAGAGAAAACCCTAGAAATGAGAAAGGTCTTGAGGAAAGTCAGATCCTGAGTCGAAAAGACTCATATTGCTTGAACATGCCGGGGTAGTGGCCGGAGAAGCCATAGATCTACAGATCTGAGAAGGATCTGAAGAGAGCCATTGAAGTCGGGCTTCAAAACCTTGATTAGTTTAGGTTTGATGGTGAGAAAGGATGAGTACAGACCATCCATGGCCGGAGACGCCATGGATTCCGGTGGAAACATGGTGAGATAAGGTGGGGGACGATTAGGGTTTCGGAGAGGCTCGAGAGGAATTGAGAGATGAAGGGGTTCAAAGGCGGTGTCTCAGATGAAATGAATTAGGTCAAGGGGGGTTTGGGAAAAAAAAGAAAAGGGTGAATTACGGCCGTTGATCAAAATGATCAACGGCCTGGATCAAAATGATCAACGGCCTGGATCAAATGGGAGCCGGGTGGGTTTTTTTAATCGGGTCAGGGGTCGGGTAATTTGGGGATTGGGGTGGTTTAATTTGGGGGCAGAATTGGGTCAAATTGAGGGCCAAAATTGAAAGGTGAAAGGGCTGTAATTGAAATAGAAATGGGCTAAGTGTTAAATAGCCTATTTGTTGCACCATCAAATTCATACCTGATAAACTGCAACACAAACAATCAATTACATTTGTGCGCAAACATCAGATTACCCAATATAATTTTGCGACAGAATAAACCATCCAAACTAAATGGACAAGCTATGATCTCAGCGGAGCACATAATTATCCCCAGCGTTATGTCTAACATTCAATTGTTTTCTTTATATAATTCTTCACGCTCACCTACTTTGTTCTACAATTTCATTCCTCACAGGTTGCAAGATACTCGAAAGATGGAGCAGCGATAGACCATCGAGGAAATCACGCCATTTATTAGAGATTGGACTTGTAAAATACAGGTTGTTGACAAAATCCACCCCCAAATTAGCAGAGATAACCGGGTGCACTTCCAAACAACCATTGTCCAAGATGAAAAAGTAAGTTCACAATCGTCTCAACTACATAGTAATAAGCTTCTATCATATCTGTAAGCACTTTCTCCATGTTACATGTTAACAAATTGCAGGAAGACCAAATCTGCATCATAACATATGGTCCTGAAGTGCCACATTATGATAACCTGTTCAAACATTTCCACACGTACCTCATCTCAGCAGCTAAACTTAGGGAACCGTCACGTTTTGCAATTCCCATGCACAGATTCGAATTGGTCGTCGATACCTTCAGTATTGTCGAAGAAGTTACAGAGAACAGTGAAGAAGAATCAATGTTACCGTTGCCTACAAAATTAAACATGGTGTGCTTTGCCGATATTGAGAAACAGATTCCAGGAGATGAATTCGGTAAACAAACATGACTTTATACTATTTTATTTTTGCTGTAAAAAAACATGCTTCTTTATTATCAAATTTAAATAGCGACATTCTACTTTTATACTCACATGCTTTTCCAAAGCAGACTTGGTGGCAGTTGTGGCAAATTGCGGTACCATGAAATATCAGGGCAGCGAAAACATAAGATTTCAAGAGGCCATTCTCATAGACGACAAGTAAGTAATGTTTACTTTAACTACCTCTAACAACAAAATATATATTTAACACTGCATCCTTAATATCATAGGAAAAAACCTTTTCTGTTTACTATATGGGGGGAATTGGCTGACAATGATGGAACTGAACTACTACAGCAGCTACATAGATATCCTGTCATTGTCGCAAAACGAATAGCTGTTTCTAACTTTAAACAAGGTATTCACAAGTTACTTTACATCACACAAGTACATTAATATTTAGATTTGTTAACTTCTTCATTAACAAGTACACTATATGATATGCAGAGGTTCGCCTGACAACAAGGTTCAATTCGTCAATCTTAATCGACCATTTGTACCCGCAGGCAACAAATTTAATGAATTGGTATGAAATGTGTTTTATTTGCCCGCCAATACATTCCATTTTTTAGAACCATATGATTCCAAAAAACCCACAATATCTACTATTACATCGCAGGGCAAAGGAGAACAAGCATATGCTAATTGAATACACTCTCAAAAGTATATCAGTGTCGCGCCCCCTTTTTCTAAGGTGAAATCGGGTTCATGACATTTGGGAGGACAACTCGTTCCCTCTTGGGAATTGTTTTTTTTGGGTTGAAGAGTCGCCACCTAATGATTAAAGTGCATTAGGACACTAAAGAAGAGTTCGAGTTGGAAAACCAGAGTTCAGGTAAGGGCTAGAAATTATCTCGAGGGGAAGGTATTAGGCACACCCCAAGATCCACTAGTGTGGTTTCCGACCATGTTACAATTGTGACTTTGAATAACAAGTAAGCAAATAGAAGTCTCAAGTAGAGGGGGGAAATGCAGAAACCTAGATACAGGATTTCTATATGCAGAAATGCAGAAACCTAGATACAGGATCTCTATATGCAGAAATACAAAACTTATAGGCATAATTTCTAAGATGCAAAAATTTATAAGTAACCTATAGGCATGCTGTTTATGTGAATGCAGGAATCAGAAAATCCTATAGGCAAGTTATCTACCCCTTTGCATACATTCATCCCATCCCTTTCCACTAGCCATCCCCAATAGTTATTACAAATTATTATAGACCTGAATGACTCAGAAAAAAAGGGTAAAAAATTACATCAGAAGTTCCAACTACAACCAAACAGCCTAATTCAGACTCAAAGTCCAACAATATGAGATAAACCAACTTCCAGGATCGGATTTCCAAAAGCCTTTCTCATACTTGGGATGTGTCAAAGTTCCTAAGAGTCTCAAAGGGGCTCCGGGCAGTGCTTACACCCCAAACACATTGCAGAATTAAGATCATAGTGTAGTGTGGAAGGGCCAGCCCTCAAATGTCCAAGTTCAGAGGGAACTCAAGGTCCCAAAGAAAGGCTCATAAGAGGGGGCAGAACTTAGAATCTAAGAGTAAGTGTAAGTGCATATAGGGGATTTAGGGTGAGCCATGGCAGGCTGGCGATTATGCCCTGCAATTGTGAGTGCTGGCACACCCCTGACCAGCCTGTCAGCCAAAATTGGGAGTTAGGATCCATTGAGGATCAGGTTTGGACCTGGGCAATAATTTGGATACTGCCAAGCCATGAACCTTAACTCAAACACATAGAAGGGAATATGGGTAGAGATTCATAACAGAAAACAGATGCAAGGAAAGAACACACATAGTTAACATTAATCATGTATAACAAAGTAAACAGGATTGCAGACTTTAAATAAACACATAGAGGTGAGGCAGGAAAGCTAAATTAGAACATACCAGTTTCAGGGAAAACAAACAAGTAAAAGTAGTCTTGAAAAGGCCAAGTTGCAAGCAAAAGTTCCAAAAGACCCCAGAAAAGAGCAGAATGTTGTAAGAGTATTGAACTCAAAGCAATAAAGTGTATAAGTAAGTTGAAAGTATTGATCTAAAAGTTCGAGGTATTGAACTCGAAGTGGTGTCAAGAGTGCAGAAGGGTAGTCCCTTTTATAGTGCAGTAAACGAGTAAGAAAAGGTAAGGAAATAACTTTGAAATCAGTCTCATATGATCTCCCTTCAGTTAAGAGATTTGATTTCAAATGGGTAGAATACAATTGAGGAAAGAAATTTGATTAAAATCTTTTCATAGTAGCACAAAAGGGGTAAATACAAAGAGTTTATTTAAGGCAGAAGTCCATTGGTACTTTGTTTGTAAAGAAAAAGGAAATGGAATCAATCAGACAACCAATAAAATCAACATTATAGGCTTAGTTCGAATGAACCAAGTTAGGAATAGGTAAAGAGGGTTCAATCGAAGAAAAATCAGTGACAATTCGTCAGCCTTATTAAAAAGATTTCAGAATCAATCAATCAGTTGGTAAAAACCTTTTGAAAGAGAAATTTCACATATATAAAGCATACCAATCAAACAAAAGGAATCGTCAGGTTACTCAAAAAAAGAGTCTAACATTAAAAGCCTTAGAGTCACAAACAAAAGGGAATCAAGTTCAGTTACAGACTCATAGTGAGTCTGAAAGCCTAGGGTCCCAAAGTGGAACCCTAATATCACTTGCCAAAGAAACACCCAAATCCTAGGGTTTCGAATTGAGTCAGACATAGAGGTGAGAGAGCAGGTCATTTAAAGAGGCTCATAAGTCTCTTCCAAAGACTTTATGAGAAACAAACATACATGATAGAAAGAACTGATTCAAGGTCATGAGAATATGTTTGAGAAAACTCGGAGTTTAAACAAGTTCAGAAGAAAGAGATGATCCGAGCTTAAACAAAAGCCGGTGAAATATGCTTAGCAAGAACACAAACAGAGCTAAATAAAGTGAACAAAATCAAAGAACTCAACCATAAACACGTATAGCAAAGAATAAGGATTAACAACATGGATTAACCTGTGAGTACAGGAATAACCACAAAAGTAGAAGAATCTTGTATAATAGAAAGGAAACAAGAGAGCAAACTCAAACATAGTATAAAAGAAAGCATACGAGTATAACATAGGTAACACAGATGAAGAAAGAACAGAAAGAATTGGAAAGATATTTTAAGAAACCTTTTCAGAAACCCTAAAATTGAAATTGAGCGATTTTGAAAAAGAGATTTGGGGAAAACATTTTAAAATATAAAGTAAAGCCCAGACATATCACAGATCTAAGAAAAGATAGGCGAGTACAGAACCTCAGACGGCTTAGAGTTGCAGAGAAAACCCTAGAAATGAGAAAGGTCTTGAGGAAAGTCAGATCCTGAGTCGAAAAGACTCATATTGCTTGAACATGCCGGGGTAGTGGCCGGAGAAGCCATAGATCTACAGATCTGAGAAGGATCTGAAGAGAGCCATTGAAGTCGGGCTTCAAAACCTTGATTAGTTTAGGTTTGATGGTGAGAAAGGATGAGTACAGACCATCCATGGCCGGAGACGCCATGGATTCCGGTGGAAACATGGTGAGATAAGGTGGGGGACGATTAGGGTTTCGGAGAGGCTCGAGAGGATTTGAGAGATGAAGGGGTTCAAAGGCGGTGTCTCAGGTGAAATGAATTAGGTCAAGGGGGGTTTGGGAAAAAAAATAAAAGGGTGAATTACGGCCGTTGATCAAAATGATCAACGACCTGGATCAAAATGATCAACGGCCTGGATCAAAGGGGAGCCGGGTGGGTTTTTTTAATCGGGTCAGGGGTCGGGTAATTTGGGGATTGGGGTGGTTTAATTTGGGGGCAGAATTGGGTCAAATTGAGGGCCAAAATTGAAAGGTGAAAGGGCTGTAATTGAAATAGAAATGGGCTAAGTGTTAAATAGCCTATTTTCTCTTTTTATTTTATAAAAATAGTAATAATAATTTTAAAAGTAAATTAAAATTGCTGAGCCAACAAATACTATACAAATATTAATTTAAAAATACTGGAATTAATTTTATAATTATAAAATGCTATTAATCGTGAAATAGGCTATAATTACAATTACATGCAATTTAGCTTAAAAATACCAAATAAATTTGTAAAAAATATACAAAAATCACATTAATTATGTTTTGGTGTAAATATGAGAATAAAATAAGTTATTCACCAAAATGATAATCTTGGGAATAATTATTGAATTTTGTATTGTTAAAAATAAACAATAATTTGATTTTAAAATCTTAAAAATTAGGAAAAAATACCAAAACTATTGGGCATGCTTATATATGTATGTACATGCTATTTTGAAAGTATTTTGTATATAAAAATACATAGGGAAAAATTGGGTAATAACAGCTGCCTCTCTTTACTCGGGAAGGATGAAAGAGTTGTCGAGTAAAGATATGATGGCCAATTTTGACCGAATGAAACGATTTTGAAGAGTTTTGACCGAGCTCTGGTTTCTGAGCTACCTACATATCCCTGGTATTACAGGAATCAGGCTATATGTAGTTCGGGATTCATCGGTGGAGTATGCCGATGGAGATTTTCGAAAAGCGGACGCGATGTTCAAGTTGAGAAAGGATGGTCAGAGTCTGATAGGCTGTGGGAACTGGAGCGGGATCGCTCTTGCTGAGATGGCCGTTGCTAGCTGGTGTACCTGCGAATGAACAATACCAGCATATATATATATAGTGCATAAATTTAAACGTGATGTAAGTTCCCATTGGACCGTGAATGCTGTCTTTGGACGGTTAGGATGACGTCCTTGAACCATGATGTCCTGGACCATGAAGCGTATGATAAAGGATTCGCAGGCTATAAAATGATATTCTCAGGCTATGAGGATGATGCCTCCGAACCATGATACCTTTGAATAATGATATGTAAAAGATAAAATGGGGCCCTCAGGACATGGCATGGCGTTCTCGGGCTATGAAAATGGTGCCTCCGAACAATGACTCCTTTGGACAATTTGGCAATCTTTCAGCCCATGAAAATGTAGAAGGTGACGATCTTTCAGCCGATGCAAGACGTAAATAAAGAGTGGCAATATTTTATCCATGCAAGAGAAATAAGATTGCGGTATTTCAGCCATGCAGATGGAGGTAGAGCTTAACCTCGGAAGGCAGAAAGGTAGCCTTATGCAATGCAGGAGATGCAAATGGAGGTAGAGCTTAACCTAGGAAGGTAGAAAGGTAGCCTTATGCAATGTAGAAAATGCAGATGGAGATAGAGCTTAGTCTCGGAAGGCAGAAAGGTAGCCTTATGCAATGCAGAAGATGCAGATGGAGGTAGAGCTTAACCTCGGAAGGCAGAAAGGTAGCCTTATGCAATGCAGAAAATAAAAGGCGAATAGTAATGAAATCTCTTAGCTGATAGATGATAGCTGATAGCTGATTGGTATATTGTGGCTGCTGTGGATGTCGTGTACTGATATCAACTGTAAATAGGTGATGATTCCGAGAGTTGTATTCTCGGGAAGTATGAGTGTATAGATATATATGATGATTTTACAACTTGAGTGCCTGCATCCAAAGAAAAATCGTGAGTTTTGTAAAGGGGGAAGGTTATTTCGTTTCCCCATGAGCTTTGCTTTTCCTGCTTGGCGTTGTATATCGTTGGGGTAGCGTTGCTAAACAAAGCAATTTTGATACCAGACATGCATGATTTAGAAAAAATGTAACATAAATACATAATTTAAAATAGTTTTCTTTAGATGAACCGACAAATGCAACGAGGTTCAAGACATTGCAACCTCTCTCACTCCGAAATTTTGAGGGTCCTCCTTAAAATTCTGCCCCAGTTTACTGGGTTGGTGCTTCTAATGGCTGCGTGCGATAAATGGCTGAAATCAACTTCGGAATTTTGAGGGTCCTCCTCAAAATTCTGCCCCAATTTCCAATAGCGGGCGGAAATGAAAATTTTATTGAATTGTGACCGAACCCATAGGGCTGCCTACGTATCCCCTCTTAAACGGGAATTAGGTCAGGCATAGTTCAAATTACATCATACAGGAAATCATAAGAGTTACACATAGTATCGCTTCACTGCATCTGAATTGATTGTCTTCGGCCAAACTTCACCGTCCATTTCTGCAAGTATGAGGGCTCCTCCGATTAGAACCCGATGAACCATGTATGGACCCTGCCAGTTGGGAGAGAACTTCCCTTTGGCTTCATCTTGATACGGGAAAATCTTCTTTAATACCAGCTGCCCCGGTGTAAACTGTCTCGGCTTGACTCTTTTGTTGAAGGCTCTAGACATTCTGTTCTGATAAAGTTGACCATGGCAAACTGCATTCATTCTTTTCCCATCTATAAGAGCTAACTGCTCGTAGCCTTACCCATTCTGCATCGTCAAGTTCTGCTTCCTGTATGATTCTCAAGGAGGGAATTTCTACCTCGGCGGGAATGACTGCTTCTGTACCATAAACCAACATATAGGGTGTTGCCCCGGTTGATGTGCGAACTGTGGTGCGGTATCCCAATAAAGCAAATGATAACTTCTCATGCCACTGCTTATGCTTCTCTATCATCTTCCTTAGTATCTTCTTGATATTCTTATTGGCGACTTCTACAGCTCCGTTCACCTGAGGTCTATAAGCTGTAGAATTCTTGTGTTTGATCTTGAAGGTTTCACACATGGATTTCATCAGGTCGCTATTGAGATTGGAACCATTATCAGTGATGATTGACTCCGAAATTTCGAACCGACAAACAATACGGCCGCGGACAAAATCTGCTACCACTTTCTTAGTCACTGCTTTGTACGATACTGCTTCAACCCATTTGGTGAAATAATCAATTGCCACTAGAATGAACTTGTGCTTGTTTGATGCGGCAGGCTCGATAGGTCCGATAACATCCATTCCCCAAGCGGCGAACAACCATGGTGAGCTTGTTGCAGTAAGCTCGTTTAGAGGCACCTTTATGATGTCTGCATCTATCTGACAGCGATGGCATTTTCGGACATACTGGATGCAGTCCGTTTCTATAGTCATCCAAAAATAACCAGCTCGGAGTATTTTCTTGGCTAAGACAAAGCTGTTCATGTGTGGACCGCAGGTCCCTGCATGAATTTCCTCCAATAGTCTGAATGCTTCCTTTGCGTCGACACACCTTAGTAATCCCAAATCAGGAGCCCTCCTATTCAGGATTCCTCCGCTATGAAAGAAGTTGTTAGATAATCTCCGAAGCGTGCTCTTCTGAGTAGGATTTGCGAGTTCTGGATATTCTCCCTTCGTTAAATATTCCTTAATATCATGAAACCAAGGTTTTCCGTCTGCTTATTCTTCTACATGAGCACAGTAAGCTGTCTGATCATAGATATTTACCAGAATAAGATCAATGAAGTTCTTGTCTGGGCGCTGTATCATGGATGATAGGGTAGCCAATGCATCGACAAACTCATTCTGAACTCTGGGAACATGTTGGAACTCTGTCTTTGTGAACCTCTTCCTCAACTCCTATACATGATGCAGATAAGGGAGTATCTTGGAGTTCTTGGTTGCCCATTCTTCTCGGACCTGATGTATAAACGGGTCTGAATCTCCGATCACTAGCAATTCCTGAATGTTCATGTCAATGGCCAGCTTGAGCCTTAAGATGCAGGCTTCGTACTCGGCCATGTTGTTGGTACACGGGAACCTGAGGTTGGCAGACACCGGATAATGCTGGCCGGGTTTTGATACTAGGACCGCTCCTATGCCAACTCCTTTGAAGTTTGCTGCTCTGTCAAAAAATATTCTCCAACCATCATAGGATTCTGCAATATCTTCCCCTATGAAAGATACCTCTTCATCAAGAAAATACGTCTTTAGAGGCTCGTATTCTCCATCCACGGCATTTTTAGCAAGATGATCTGCCAGTGCTTGTCCTTTGATTGCCTTCTGAGTCACGTAAACAATGTCGAATTCACTCAGCAGGATTTGCCATTTGGCTAGCTTGCCAGTGGGCATGGGCTTCTGAAAGATGTACTTCAAAGGATCCATTCTTGATATGAGATAAGTAGTATAGGCACAGAAATAGTGCCTCAACTTCTGAGCTACCCAAGTTAGAGCATAACAGGTGCGTTCCAATAGAGAATACCGGGCCTCGTACGGGGTGAACTTCTTGCTGAGATAATAGATGGCTTGCTTCTTTCTTCCCATTTCATCATGCTGCCCCAGAACACAACCGAAAGCTCCATCCAATACTGCAAGGTAGAGTAATAGAGGTCTACCCGGCTCGGGCGGGACCAAAACTGGCGGCATTGATAGGTATTCCTTGATTCTGTCAAAGGCTTTCTGACAATCATCAGTCCATTTGGTAGCGGCGTCCTTCTTCAACATCTTAAAGATTAACTCACAGATGATAGTGGATTGAGCTATGAACCGGCTGATGTAGTTAAGTCTTCCCAAAAAACTCATAACCTCTTTCTTGTTCTTCGGTGGTGGCAATTCTTGGATGGCTTTGACCTTTGACGGATCCAGTTCTATTCCTCGGCGACTCACAATGAACCCAAGTAGTTTTCCGGCAGGAACCCCGAATGCACACTTGGTGGGATTCAACTTCAAGTTGTACCTTCTTAGTCTGTTGAAGAACTTCCTTAGATCTTCCATGCGGTTAGTCGCTCTCTTGGATTTGATGATGACGTCGTCTACATACACCTCGATCTCTTTGTGTATCATGCCATGAAAAATAGTAGTCATGGCACTCAGGTAGGTGGCCCCAACATTCTTTAACCCAAACGGCATCATCTTATAACAATACATCCCCCACGGCGTTATGAAAGACATTTTTTCCGCGTCTTCCTCATCCATCCATATCTGATGATACCCAGCAAAACAATCAACGAATGACTGCAGTTCATGCTTGGCGCAGTTGTCAATTAGAATGTGTATGTTCGGCAAGGGGAAGTCGTCTTTCAGACTGGCCCGGTTGAGATCCCAGTAGTCGACATAGACTCTAACCTTCCCGTCCTTCTTCGGCACTGGAACAATATTGGCTAACCATGTTGGGTACTCTACTACCCTGAGAACCTTGGCTTTGACTTACTTGGTGACTTCTTCCTTGATTTTCAAACTCATGTCAGGTTTGAACTTCCTGAGCTTTTGTTTTACTGGTGGACATGTCGGATCGATTGGCAGTTTGTGAGCTACAATAGATGTACTGAGACCAGTCATGTCATAAGACTAGGCGAATATGTCCTCATATTCCATTAGAAATTCCGTGTACTCTTTATTTTCTGATGGTGACAGATGAACACTGATGCGCATTTCTTTGACATTTTCTGCATCTCCCAGGTCGACAATCTCAGTTTCGTCCAGGTTAGACTTAGTTTTGTTCTCAAATTCCTCAACCTCTTCTGGTATATCATCTTCTTCTGAGTCTATATCCATTTGTTGTACTGTCTCGTTGCATGTCACAATCGTCGGTTCATCAAGATAAGTAATAGTAATGCTGTGTAAATAAAGTAAACGATAAAAAGTAATAAGAGCAAGATTTATAAGAAACTGAAATGCTTTGATAAATTTCATAATTGTTTTGAACATTGGAGCTCTTATTTCAATATTAAAAATGCGGAAAGAAAGTCAACTAGCAAAAAATAAAGATAACGCATGGTGCTTTGTTCAACCTTGCTACCCCAAAGCTTTCCAGACCCTGGTGGTTCTGATGGACCAACTGTTGAGGCGTGATCCTCGGCTCACAGCTTGTATAAAAGGGCCTTCCTCCCCCTCCTCCTCGACAATGACACAACAATCCATATTATCATCTTCCAAAAACAAATTCCTCATTGCCGCCAGTGCTTCCTCTTCTTCCGACCCATATATGACATCGGCTGGCTAGAAGGTCTACTCTAAGCGAGGTATCGGATGCTCCAGTGGGTAGTAGGGACTGCGCCATGGTGGCGACCAGTGGTTGAACTCCTCCCAAGTGTATTCATACCCCAAACCGAAAGTGGTACCGTGTTTCTTCAACTTGATAGGCTTAGCGATTCCTTGGAGATTCTTGCCAAGTCCCTTGCCAGGTTCGTATCCACACCAATTCAGTATACTTTCAATTTTGTTATCCCACCATTTATCCTTGTCCACGTCGTTGACTCGCTCAATTCGTAGGTTTCTTTTTTAAGTTCTGGATGTAGAACACATCTGGCGCATTCTCCGTGTTGAATCTGAATCTGTCCATGAAATCGGACACCATACTTACCCAATTCGACCACTTCTTCGGGTCTTGGCTAATGTACCATGATAGAGCATCCCCTTTCAGGCTTCTCATAAAGAGCTTCATGCGAATCTTTTTAGCCTTCCCTACTCCGACCAGCTTGTCACAGTAGGCCCTCAAATGGACTCTAGGATCCTCTGTGCCATCAAACATCTCAAACTTGGGAGGTTTGTACCCCTCGGGCAGGTCGACATCTGGCTGAATGCAAAGGCCTTCGTAATTCAATCCCTCGATCCCCTTGCTTCTTTCAACACCTTGAACTCGGCTAGTCAGCTTCTTGAGCTCTACGGTTAGATTCCTGATAAGAGAGTCTTTGTCATCAGACTCAAGTGTGCTTGAAATAGGTTGAGTATAGTATGTTATGGTTTCCACATAGATAGGGGTATTGTGGAGATGATCATTTGTGGAGTTTAGTGGTTTAGGGATGAGCAGTGGGGTGTTGTTTGAAGTGTGGCATGTGTTGAAGTGGTGATGGAGAGCGGGTTGGTTTTGTGGTTTCGGGATGTTTTGTGGAGGTGTGGGGTTTTGAGTGTTGGGAAAGTTAACATCTGGGGTGGTGCGGGAAAACGACAAGCTTGCCAAGTTCCGAACTTGGTCCAGTTCTTCCTAAAATTTCAACAACTTTTGCTCGAGCTCGGAGGCACTTTCCTAGGAAACCTGAATACCCTGAGGAACCTCTACCCTTTCAACTGAGTTCTCCTTTCTGATGTTGCTTAAATCTTCCATTTTCCCCTTGTTCTTGTTCTCGGAGGAGGAGCAGGCAGAGGGCCCTTAGATCTTGTGGAGTATGATGACGATGCCAGAGTGCACGAACTAACCTTTGGGGAGGGGAATAAAACAAAAAAATAAAATAAAAACAAAGGTAGCAAGTTAGTGCGGGTTATGAGAAGAAAACGTTGCAATATTTAAATACATAGAGCAAGAATATAAATCGTGTCCTAATTTGGGAGCCTCGTTGTGCCCGAGGTAGGCCTAGCAACAAGTTGATTTGGAGAACTTATAATGCTAAATGCCTTATTTTATTGATAAAAATAAGACGAATCCTAAAACGACACTAAAAATTGCAGAAAATAAAATGTCACTAATGGCCATTAGCCCTGATGACTCACTAGCCCTGATGACTCTCTCTTTCCATTCATTGATTTGGTTACTTGATGGGAGGTTCCTCCACCAGGTCAGCAAGAGTGAGGGTATGTTGACCATACCAAAGTCGGGAACTTTGTCATTCATTTGTGCAAAACAAAAAGGTGAGGCTATACTTCTGACAGACTCGGCTATTAAATATCAACAATTAGCATGAGCAACATTTAGTTCTCCAAATAAATGCACAGACATGGTAGCGTCCGTTTGGGTTTCAAGGAAACCCAGTGGACTTTGGACAAGGCTATCTTAAAGAGTCATTATGCGGACATCATAACTGACTCGACTAGGTTTGACAATGATGCATGCACAATTGAACAGAGTAAGGTTTCTATGGGGTATTAGACCGGTACCCTTGAGCGGACAACTCAAGAGGGAAAGGCACAGAACCGTCGACTGTACCGCTGATCGACTGGTTTTACCGCAAATACGCCTTTACCAAATTTAGGGGGTGATAATATTGAAAGGGCGCAACCACTCATTATAAGCGTTGCTATGGTATTTTGTTTGGAACGAGTGGAATATGATGTTGAATATGCAATTACAAGAATGACACAAGTTGTCACGCATTTGCACATTCATAAAGTAATGATTACAATAATTGCTCATAATTACAACGGCATTGAAGGAAAGCGGTAAAAGAAAGCATTAAAGAAAAAAAAACAAAGAGCCAAGTCAGTTTCATAGCAGAAAAGAGGTAAAGACATTAAATAAAGGTAATAAAGAAGCAGTGAAGTCACAAGTAACATGAGATAGTAAAAGCCTAAAGAAGTCCCCAGCAGAGTCGCCATGCTGTCGCGCCCCCTTTTTCTAAGGCGAAATCGGGTTCATGACATTTTGGAGGACAACTTGTTCCCTCTTGGGAATTGGGTTTTTTGGGTTGAAGAGTCGCCACCTAATGGTTAAAGTGCAATAGGACACTAAAGAAGAGTTTGAGTTGGAAAACCAGAGTTCGAGTAAGGGCTAGAAATTATCTCGAGGGGAAGGTGTTAGATACCCCCCAATATCCACTAGTGTGGTTCCCGACCATGTTACAATTGTGTGATGACCCAAAATGTCATCTTTAAATTAAATAATCATATAGGTGTTTTAACACCTTAAA
This sequence comes from Nicotiana tabacum, assembly GCF_000715075.1. NCBI lineage: Eukaryota > Viridiplantae > Streptophyta > Magnoliopsida > Solanales > Solanaceae > Nicotiana > Nicotiana tabacum. Next base: position 175,274,055 of record NC_134080.1, read on the forward strand.
AAGCGCTATCAATAATTCCTCAACTTGCGTGCACAGTCCGTATAATTTTCCGGAAGGTTTTTGTATGAAAATGGATTAAATTATGAATTAGAGATTTAAAACTCAACTTAGTTGACTTCGGACAACATTTTGAGTAAACGAACCCGGATATAAGTTTTGACCATTACGGTAGTTTCATATCGTGATTTGGGACTTGGTCATATGCCCGAAATCGAATTCGGAGGTCCATAGATCAAATTATCGCCATTTAACGGAATCTAGAAATCTAAGGATAAAGACTTCTTAAGTTTGAACGGAGATTTGACTTTTGAACAAACGACCCCGGAATGGAATTTTGATGATTCCAATAGTTTTGTATGATGATTTTGGTCTTAGGAGCATGTTCGTATTTGGATTTGGAAGTCCGTAGGACAATTCGACGCATTTTGGCGAAAGTTAGAAAATAGAAGATTTTTGGAAAAGTTTGACCGAGAGTTGACTTTTTGATATCGGGGTCGGAATCCGATTCTGAAAATTGGAAAAGCTCCATTATGTCATTTATGACTTGTGTGTAAAATTTGAAGTTATTCCGGATTGATTTGATATATTTCGGCACAAAAATATAGAAGTTGGAAGATTTGAAAACTCATAATTCAATTCGATGCGCGATTCGTAATTTCGGTGTTGTTTGACGTGGTTTGAAGCCTTGATTAAGTTTGTACTGTATTTTGGGACATGTTGATATAATTGGTTAAGGTCCCGAGGGCCTCGGGTGGATTTTGGAAGGTTAATGGAATGGAAATCGGACAAAAAGGGTTGCTGGAATTTCTGTTGCAGAAGCTATCTTGGACAGCAACTGTGCAATCGTGGAGCCTATTTCGGAAGCTTATATCTCAAAATACATAAGGAATATGTAAATTTACAAAACATGAAAGTTGTAGACCTTGCGTCCTAGTTTCAGGAAAGCTAAACCATTAATTATTTGGACAGTTGTACAAAATGTTATGATTGATTGAATAAGGGTTGGTAAAACTGTTTTGAAAATTTTCAGAAATGTTTGATGCGAGGAGGCTACTTTGGAAACTTATATCTCGAAATCTATAAAGAATCTGAAAATGGGCAAAACGTAAAAGTTGTAGCCCTTGCATTCTAGTTTTCAGAACATTAAACTGTTCGGCATTTGGAAATTTGTACAGAATGTTATGATCAATTGAATAAGGGCTGATAAAGCTGTTTCTAGAAGACTTTTAGTGACAGATGGGCAGAAACCTTTAACCACAAAAATCAGTCACTTTGCCATTTTGTTTTGGAATTTTTGGAGCTCGGTTCTTGGGCGATTTTTGGCGATTTTCACGTGAAAACATTGGCGGTAAGTGTTCTTTATCCTATATTGATTATATTTCATGATTCCATATGCATTTACATCATGAATCCATGAATTTATGGAAAGAAAAACCAGATTTTTAGCCAAATATTCCAAAAATAAAAATTAAGATTTGAAAGCTAATCCGATATCGGAATTTAGTAATTTTGGTATGGTTGGACTCGTGGCTGAATGGGTTGTCGGATTTTGTGAGTTTCGTCGGATTCCGAGATGTGGGCCCCACATGCGAATTTTAGTGCAATTTCGGATTTTTAATGGAAAATGTAGAATTTCATATGGAATTTAATTCCTATAATTTTTATTGACTGAATCGAATTGTTTATGACTAGATTTGAGAATTTCGGGCACGAATTCACGAGACAAAGGCTTGTTGGAATTTTGAATTGGTTGCAAAGCGAGGTAAGTGTTTGGTCTAACCTTAGCTTGAGGGATTAGGAGTTGTGTCTTATTTGCTGCATGTTAATTGTGGAGTACGACATATAGGCATGGTGACGAGTATCTATACGTTGGTGTCAAGCATGCCCGTGAGTCTTGTATTATAATTGTTATGACTCCGTTGTGGTTTATTGTGCTTCATATGTTATTATCACCATTGTTCCCTTGCCGGATGTTTGTTTGATATTATTGTTCCCTTGTCGGGATGTTTGTTTTGACAGTATTGTTCCCTTACCGGGATGTTGTTGAAATATCATTGTTCCCTTGTCGGGAAGTTGTTATATTGCTCTTGTTCCCTTGCCGGGATTCCTTGTGATTATTGTTGGCTTGTAACTGGGAGTGGGTGGTACGCCTACCACAAGATATAATGAAATGGGAGCGGGTGGTATGCCTACCACAAGATATAATGAAATAGGAGCGGGTGGTACGTCTACCACAAGATATAATGAAATAGGAGCGGGTGGTATGCCTACCACAAAATATAATGAAATGGGAGCGGGTGGTACACCTACCACAAGATATAATGAAATGGGAGCGGGTGGTACGCCTACCACGAAATACATGAAATGGGAGCGGGTGGCATGCCTGCCACGAGATACAGGAAATGGGATCGGGTTGCACGCCTGTAACAAGATGTGAAAAGAAAGTAAAATCTGGCTTTGTTTTCCTTATTCTTGTTAGTGGTTGGATTTTGATTCCTTTATAATTCTCTTGATATTCTGTTTTTTACTTTTTTTATATATGTTCAATACTCCAAATTTTAACAATTATTACATTTTTAACTCAATTAATTTCTCAACTAAATTTTTCTTAAACCGTTTGAGGTTGTACTTTACTTAAAAAAGGAATTTCTACTATGTTTTGATTTATTGATTTCTCGTATTAAAGGTAATGATTCATTCGATATTGTACTTTAATTGAAAAGGGTATGTTCTTTATCAAATGATTTCTAAAAATAACTTCATCTTTTCTTGTTGATTTTCTAATTGGGTTGGAAGCTGTACTCTACTTTATGTTAAGTGAATGAAGCATCACAAGGTGACCTTTACTCGAAAGATGCTTATTTGAAAGATATTTATTTAAAGGAAATATATTCGAAATATATTCATTGAAAAGCATATTATCTTAGAGATTATTACTTGAAGAATTTATAGGCGAAAGATTTATATTTGAAGGATTTGATAAATTAATTGCACTTGTATCTATTATTTGTTGAGAAACATTTATGGTGTTCTTGTTGTCTGCTATTTATATCACGGGTTGATCATTGTTGCCATCATTGTTATCTTCTTCCTATTATTTTTGTACGCTATATTGCACATATTTATTTGGTAGTCTTGTCCTAGCTTCGTCAGTACTTCGCCGAGGTTAGGCTAGGCACTTACCAGCACATGGGGTCGGTTATGCTGATACTACACTCTACACTCTTTTGTGTAGATCCCAGTGCGGTAGACTCCAGACCGCAGTGAGGGTGTTATCTTCAGCCCACACATGCGAGACGAGGTAGTCCTGCAGACGTCCGCGGGCCTTGGCGTCACCTCCTATCTCTTCCTTTATCCTGTTTCCTTTACTCACATTTCAGAAACAATGTTTATTTTATCTTTCAGACTTTGTATGTAGTATTCGTAGACCGTCTGTGAAGTTGTGACACCAAATCCTGGGTAGAGTTTGTATTTAGACTTCCGCAGTTTTGTATTAAGATAAATTGTCAGATTTTGTCTTCCGCTTAATTATTTTCGCTATTTGCATGATATCTACTCATTACTGATAATGGTTTAAAACTGGAAAAGGTTAAGTAATTAGGATAATTTGGCTTGCCTAGCTTTCACCAGTAGGCGCCATCACGGCTCTCGAGGGGGTGAAATCTAGGTCGTGACAAATTGGTATCAGAGCTCTAGGTTACATAGGTCTCACAGTTCACAGACAAGCTTAGTAGAGTCTGAGGGATCGGTACAGAGACGTCTGTATTTATCCCAGAGGCTACGGAGTTAGGAAAAACTTCACATTTATTCTTTTCTATCGTGTGATTTTGTTTCTCAATGCTAATTGAATTTCTATTCTGTTCTTTTGCAGATGGTGAGAACACGCGCTTCCTCATCCACTGACCAGCAGCCCGAGCCCCCAGTAGTAGCTCCCACTGGGGGCAGAGGGCGAGGGCGAGGTCGTGCTAGAGGACGAGGTAGGGGCAAAGCTCAGCCTAGAGTAGCAGTACCAGCGGCGGAGCCTCAAGTTGACTTTGATGATGAGGTTCCGGCCCCAGCAGTTCCGGTGGGCCCAGCTCAGATCCCAGAGGGGTTTATTGCTACCCCAATACTCTAGGATGCTCTGGTCTATCTAGTGAGCCTTATGGAGAGTATCGCTCGGGCAGGCTTGCTTCCTGTAGCCCCAGTTATCTCTCAGGCTGGAGGAGGAACCTAGACTCCTGCTACTCGCACTCCGGAGCCGGTAGCTCCCTAGTTTCAGACTCTAGCAGTTCAGCCGGGCGTGGTAGCTCAGACAAGCAATGGAGCAGCTATGTCTACCGATGCTTTGTGGAGATTGGATAGGTCCACCAAGCTCTTCACTACTACTTTCAGCGGTGCATCTTCTGAGGATCCCCAAGATTATCTAGACAGCTGTCATGAGGTTCTCAAGAACATGGGGATAGTTGAGACCAATGGGATCGATTTTGCTACTTTTTGCTTGTCTGGATCCGCCAAGACTTGGTGGAGAGACTATTGTTTGGCTAGACTAGCCGGATCGCCAACTTTGACTTGGGAGCAATTTACTCAGCTATTTCTGGGGAAGTTTCTCCCTATTACTCAAAGAGAGATCTATCAGAGGCAGTTTGAGCGTCTCCAGCAGGGTTCTATGATTGTTACTCAGTATGAGACCAAATTCATCACCTTGGCCCATCATGCACTTATCATACTTCCCACCGAGAGAGAGAGAGAGGGTGAGGAGGTTTATTGAGGGACTTATTCAGCCGATTTGACTACAGATGGCCAAGGAGACTGGGGGTTAGATTTCTTTCTAGGAGGCGGCCAATGTGGCCAGGAGAGTTGAGATGGTTCTATCGCAGGGAGGTGGTCAGGGGTCTGACAAGAGGCCTCGTCATTTAGGCCGATTTAGTGGTACCTCGTCTGAAGGTAGGGATTCGTATGATAGAGGCCATCCTCCTAGACCTTTTCAGTCAGCACTTCAGGTTTCTCACGGTACTTCAGGTGGTCGTGGTTCCCATATGCAGTACTCTGATCAGCAACCCTACAGTGCACCACCAGCTCCTACCAGTGCACCGCCGCTTCAGAGTTTCCAGGGTCATCAGCCCCAGCAGTCGAGGGCTTGTTTTACTTGTGGCGACACAACGCATATTGCTAGGTATTGCCCTCGAGCACCGAGTGGCTCTCATCATCAGGGTTCTCGTGCCATAGTTCAGGCACCGAGTGTTCCATAGCCCGCCTAGCCAGCTAGAGGCGGGGGTAGAGGTATTAGAGGTGGAGCTCAGACCGCTAGAGGTGGAGGTCAGCCAACAGCAGGCCGTCCCAAAGATATAGTTCAGGGTGCTGGGGCCCAGCCCCGATGATATACTCTACCAGCCAGGCCCGAGGCTGAGGCTTCCGATGCAATTATCACATGTACTATTCTAGTTTTTGGCAGAGGTGCTTCAGTTTTGTTTGATCTAGGGTGTACGTACTCCTACGTGTCATCTTATTTTGCACCGTATCTGGTCATGCCTATGAGACTTATTTGAATATTCTTGTATGAATATCTCTGTGCATAATTTGCCAAATTGTATTGTAATTATTGAGTTTTAGCCTACAAGGTGTGTGCCCAAGTGGCGTTAAATTGTGAATCGTTAATTTGGGTAAGTAATTATAAGGTCTTCATGCTTTGTTGTTAGTAAAGTGAAAGCTTGAAACAAGAATTTTGTTAACATGAGGTTAATTGGTGATGTTGTAATCTATTATGAACAACTATTATGACCAGAGATGTGATTGTGATGCTTTGTCGGGTTGTGGAAAATATTGTTAGGAGTTATTTTGGTATTACTCTGATAGGTGGATAGTCCCAATTACAGGGGAGACTCTGCCAAAATTTCTGAAAAATTTGGAAGTTAGAAAAATTTGGGATATTGAGATGTGCAAAGAAAGAGATAAGTTACATTATGTGTCTGAAGACGGACTCTACTTCTCATTTAAGGATGTATGACCCTAAGTGGGGGAGAATGTAATACCCCGTATTTGATGGGTGCGTAGGCACGAGTTGCTATAGCCAGTCGGAACTAATATCGTGTGTTGACGTGAAAATTGGACCTTTCTAGAAATGATTGGAGTGTAAGAAATTTGGTCTTAAAGTTTACAAATATGGATAAAGGAAATGATCTCAATTGAAATGGTGTTGTCGGACTTATATTGAATGCGATAATATGGGATCAACCGCGAGTATTTGTATAAAAGTAAATTCATCAATTTGGAAACCTAAGAATAATTCTTAGTACATTTGAGGACGAACGTTTGTTTTAGAGGTGGAGAATGTGATGACCCAAAATGTCATCTTTAAATTCAATAATCATCTCAGTGTTTTAAGACCTTAAAAAGTGCTATCAATAATTCCTCAACTTGTGTGCACAGTCCGTATAATTTTTCTGAAGGTTTTTGTATGAAAATGGATTAAATTATGAATTAGAGCTTTAAAACTCAACTGAGTTGACTTTGGACAATATTTTGAGCAAATGAACCCAAATCTAAGTTTGACCATTGCAGTAGTTCTGTATCGTGATTTGGGACTTGGTCATATGCCCGAAATCGAATTCGGAGGTCCATAGATCAAATTATCGCCATTTAACGGAATCTAGAAATCTAAGGCTAAAGACTTCTTAAGTTTGAACGGAGATTTGACTTTGAGCAAACGACCCCGGAATGGAATTTTGATGATTCCAATAGTTTCGTATGATGATTTTGGTCTTAGGAGTATGTTCGGATTTGGATTTGGAAGTCTGTAGGACAATTTGGCGCATTTTGGCGAAAGTTGGAAAATAGAAGATTTTTAGAAAAGTTTGACCGAGAGTTGACTTTTTGATATCGGGGTCAGAATCCGATTCTGAAAATTGGAAAAGCTCCATTATGTCATTTATGACTTGTGTGTAAAATTTGAAGTCATTCCGGATTGATTTGATATGTTTCGGCACAAAAATATAGAAGTTGGAAGATTTGAAAACTCATAATTCAATTCGATGCACTATTTGTAATTTCGGTGTTGTTTGATGTGGTTTGAAGCCTTGATTAAGTTCATATTGTATTTTGGGACATGTTGGTATAATTGGTTAAGGTCCCGAGGGCCTCGGGTGGATTTTGGAAGGTTAACGGAATGGAAATCGGACAAAAAAGGTTGCTGGAATTTCTGCTGCAGAAGCTGTCTTGGACAGCAACTGTGCAATCGTGGAGCCTATTTCGGAAGCTTATATCTCAAAATACATAAGGAATCTGTAAATTTACAAAACATGAAAGTTGTATCCCTTGCATCCTAGTTTCCGGAAAGCTAACCCATTAATTATTTGAATAGTTGTACAGAAAGTTATGATCGATTGAATAAGGGTTGGTAAAACTGTTTTGAAATTTTTCAGAAATGTTTGATGCGAGGAGGCTACTTTGGAAACTTATATCTCGAAATCTATAAAGAATCTGAAAATGTGCAAAACATGAAAGTTGTAGCTCTTGCATTCTAGTTTTCAGAACATTAAACCCTTCGACATATGGACATTTGTACGGAACGTTATGATCAATTGAATAAGGGTTGATAAAGCTGTTTCTAGTAGATTTTTAGTGACGAAAATGGCTTTTAGTGACGGATGGACAAAAACCTTTAACCACAAAAATCAGTCACTTTGCCATTACGTTTTGGAATTTTTGGAGCTCGGTTCTTGGGCGATTTTGGGCGATTTTCACGTGAAAATATTGGGGTAAGTGTTCCTTATCCTATATTGATTATATTTCATGATTCCATATGCATTTACATCATGAATCCATGAATTTATGGAAGAAAAATCAGATTTTTAGCCAAATTTTCCAAAAAGGAAAATAAAGATTTGAAAGCCAATCCGATATCGGAATTTAGTAATTTTGGTATGGTTGGACTCGTGGCTGAATGAGTTGTCGGATTTTGTGAGTTTTGTCGGATTCCGAGATGTGGGCCCCACGGGCGAATTTTAGTGCAATTTCGGATTTTTAATGGAAAATGTAGAATTTCATATGGAATTTAATTCCTATAATTTTTATTGACTGAATCGAATTGTTTATGACTAGATTTGAGAATTTCGGGCACGAATTCACGAGACAAAGGCTTGTTGGAATTTTGAATTGGTTGCAAAGCGAGGTAAGTGTTTGGTCTAACCTTAGCTTGAGGGATTAGGAGTTGTGTCTTATTTGCTACATGTTAATTGCGGAGTACGATGTATAGGCATGGTGACGAGTATCTATATGTTGGTGTCAAGCATGCCCGTGAGTCTTGTATTATAATTGTTATGACTCCGTTGTGGTTTATTGCGATTCATATGTTATTATCACCATTGTTCCCTTGTCGGGATGTTTGTTTGATATTATTGTTCCCTTGTCGGGATGTTTGTTTTGACAGTAATGTTCCCTTACCGTGATGTTGTTGAAACATCATTGTTCCCTTGTCGGGAAGTTGTTATTTGCTCGTGTTCCCTTGCCGGGATTCCTTGTGATTATTGTTGGGTTGTAACTGGGAGCGGGTGGTATGCCTACCACAAGATATAATGAAATGGAAGCGGGTGATATGCCTACCACAAGATATAATGAAATGGGAGCGGGTAATATGCCTACCACAAGATATAATGAAATGTGAGCGGGTAATACGCCTACCATAAGATATAATGAAATAAGAGCGGGTGGTACGCCTACCACAAAATATAATGAAATGGGAGTGGGTGGTACGCCTACCACAAGATATAATGAAATGGGAGCGGGTGGTACGCCTACCACGAAATACATGAAATGGGAGTGGGTGGCACGCCTGCCACGAGATACAGGAAATGGGATCGGGTTGCACGCCTACAACAAGATTTGAAAAGAAAGTGAAATCTGCCTTTGTTTTCCTTATTCTTGTTAGTGGTTGGATTTTGATTCCTTTATAATTCTCTCGAAATTCTATTTTTTACTCTTTTTTTTATATATGTTCAATACTCCAAATTTTAACAATTTTTACATTTTTAACTCAATTGATTTCTCAACTAAATTTTTCTTAAACTGTTTGAGGTTGTACTTTACTTAAAAAAGAACTTTCTACTATGTTTTGATTTATTGATTTCTCGTATTAAAGGTAATGATTCATTAGATATTGTACTTTAATTTAAAAGAGTATGTTCTTTATCAAATGATTTCTAAAAATAACTTCATCTTTTCTTGTTGATTTCCTAATTGGGTTGGAAGCTGTACTCTACTTTATGTTAAGTGAATGAGGCATCACAAGGTGACCTTTACTCGAAAGACGCTTATTTGAAAGATATTTATTTAAAGGAAATATATTCGAAATATATTCATTGAAAAGCATATTATCTTAGAGATTATTACTTGAAGGATTTATAGGCGAAAGATTTATATTTGAAGGACTTGATAAATTGATTGCACTTGTATCTATTATTTGTTGAGAAACATTTATGGTGTTCTTGTTGCCTGCTATTTATATTACTGGTTGATCATTGTTGCCATCATTGTTATCTGCTTCCTATTATTTTTGTACGCTATATTGCACATGTTTGTTTGATAGTCTGGTCCTAGCCTCGTCACTACTTCGCCGAGGTTAGGCTAGGCACTTACCAGCACATGGGGTCGATTGTGCTGTTACTACACACTGCACTGTGTGCAGATACTGATATCGGAGTGCTTGGACCGCAGTGAGGGTGTTGTCTTCAGCCCACACAGGCGACATGAGGTAGTCCTGCAGACGTCCGCGGGCCTTGGCGTCACCTCCTATCTCTTCCTTTATCCTTTTTCCTTTACTCACTTCAGAAACAGTGTTTATTTTATCTTTCAGACTTTGTATGTAGTATTCGTAGACCGTCTGTGAAGTTGTGACACCAAATTCTAGGTAGAGTTGTATTTAGAATTCCGCAGTTTTGTATTAGGATAAATTGTCAGATTTTGTCTTCCGCTTAATTATTTTCGCTATTTGCATGATATCTACTCATTAGTGAGAATGGTTTAAAACTGGAAAAAGTTAAGTAATTAGGATAATTTGGCTTGCCTAGCTTTCACCAGTAGGCGCCATCACGACTCTCGAGGGGGTAAAATCCGGGTCGTGACAAATTGGTATCAGAGCTCTAGGTTACATAGGTCTCACAGTTCACAGACAAGCTTAGTAGAGTCTGAGGGATCGGTACAGAGACTACCACAAGATATAATGAAATGAGAGCGGGTGGTACGCCTACCACAAGATATAATGAAATGAGAGTGGGTGGTACGCCTACCACAAGATATAATGAAATGGGAGCGGGTGGTACGCCTACCACAAGATATAATGAAATGGGAGCGGGTGGTACGCCTACCACAAGATATAATGAAATGGGAGCGGGTGGTACGCCTACCACAAGATATAATGAAATGGGAGCGGGTGGTACGCCTGCCACGAGATACATGAAATGAGAGTGGGTGGCACGCCTGCCACGAGATACAGGAAGTGGGATCGGGTTGCACGCCTGCAACAAGATGTGAAAAGAAAGCGAAATCTGCCTTTGTTTTCCTTATTCTTGTTATTGGTTGGATTTTGATTCCTTTATAATTCTCTTGATATTCTATTTTTTTTTGTTATATATGTTCAATACTCCAAATTTCAACAATTGTTATATTTTTAACTCAATTGATTTCTCAACTAAATTTTTCTTAAACCGTTTGAGGTTGTACTTTACTTAAAAAGGAATTTCTACTATGTTTTGATTTATTGATTTCTCGTATTAAAGGTAATGATTCATTCGATATTGTACTTTAATTGAAAAGGGTATGTTCTTTATCAAATAATTTCTAAAAATAACTTCATCTTTTCTTATTGATTTCCTAATTGGGTTGGAAGCTATACTCTACTTTATGTTAAGTGAATGAGGCATCACAAGGAGAATTATATTCGAAAGATGCTTATTTGAAAGATATTTATTTAAAGGAAATATATTCGAAATATATTCATTGAAAAGCATATTATCTTAGAGATTATTACTTGAAGGATTTATAGGCGAAAGATTTATATTTGAAGGACTTGATAAATTGATTGCACTTGTATCTATTATTTGTTGAGAAACATTTATGGTGTTCTTATTGCCTGCTATTTATATCACTGGTTGATCATTGTTGCCATCATTGTTATCTGCTTCCTATTATTTTTGTACGCTATATTGCACATGTTTATTTGATAGTCTGGTCCTAGCCTCGTCACTACTTCGCCGAGGTTAGGCAAGGCACTTACCAGCACATGGGGTCGGTTGTGCTGATACTACATGCTGCACTGTGTGTAGATACTGATATCAGAGTGCTTGGACCGCAGTGAGGGTGTTGTCTTCAGCCCACACAGGCGACACGAGGTAGTCCTACAGACGTCCGGGGGCCTTGGCGTCACCTCCTATCTCTTCCTTTATCCTGTTCCCTTTACTCACTTCAGAAACAATGTTTATTTTATCTTTCAGACTTAGTATGTAGTATTCGTAGACCGTCTGTGAAGCTGTGATACCAAATTCTTGGTAGAGTTGTATTTAGACTTTCGCAGTTTTGTATTAAGATAAATTGTCAGATTTTGTCTTCCGCTTAATTATTTTTGCTATTTACATGATATCTACTCATTACTGATAATGGTTTAAAACTGGAAAAGGTTAAGTAATTAGGATAATTTGGCTTGCCTAGCTTTCACCAGTAGGCGCCATCACGACTCTCGAGGGGGTAAAATCCGGGTCGTGACAAATTGTGACTTTGAATAACAAGCAAATAGAAGTCTCAAGTAGAGGGGGTTTTCACATAATATTACAAGCAAGTTGAGAGTTTGACGAAAGTGAAGAATGCAAAAATTTTAAAGAAATAGTTTGAGAAACAAATAAAGGAAAGGGGGTCCTAGGTTTACAAATAATATGGATCACATCAATGCAATACTCGGTAATCACTCCTCAAAAGAGTGTCTACACATGGTATTAGCGCACCGGTAATCATTTCCATATCTTCCCTTCCCAACCCGTTAAGGTATTAAAGTGCGGAATAGTATCGTTTTTTATTGCATGCTATTACTCGTCCCAATCCTATCAGTCCCGGAGGCATTTGAGACTACTAATCCTAAAGGGGAGGGAGTTGGGGCTTTTCAGAGTTTTAAAAGGATAAAAAGTCTAGGCGACAAACAAAACACATATGCAATTAGGGGAAAAACAAATAGCAGTTAAGGCTCAAACAAGCCTCCTAACTCAGAGGAGCAAATATATAGCATGACTTCAAATACTGGTTATGATCTGAATTAAAGCGTTAAAACATGTTGATTATTTCTCAGATGAGGAGTCCGAATTAGCCTTGTCTGATTGTAGTTTATCAAAACTGACACAGTTAATTAATCACCTAATGGTTTGCCTAGGCGAGACCTATAGGCATGACATCTAACAATACTGATTTTAAAGAAAGGATTACTGGTTTTATAAACAAGAGTTCTGCAGATTGTAAACGATATTACTACTGATTTTAAACTCATATATGGTATAGCGAAACTGATTCAATTGATTACTCCTATAGGCATGATTTCTAAGCGTTATTGGTTTTTAAATGATTGCAAAAATGCAAGAGTCCTATAGGCATGATATCTAGAATGAAGTTGATTATTATTAAACCTATGATTGTTTGCCTAATGACATGTATATGCAGAAGTGCAGAAAACCTATGATCATGATTTCTATATGCAGAAATGCAGAAACCTAGTTACAGAATTTCTATATGCAGAAATGCAGAAACCTAGATACATGATTTCTATATGCAGAAATGCAGAAACCTAGATACAAGATTTCTATATGCAGAAATGCAGAACTTATAGGCATAATTTCTAAGATGCAGAAATTTATAGGTAACCTATAGGCATGTTGTTTATGTGAATGCAGGAATTAGAAAATCCTATAGGCAAGTTATCTACCCCTTTGCATACATTCATCCCATCCCTTTACACTAGCCATCCCCAATAGTTATTACAAATTATTACACACCCGAATGTCTCAGACAAAAAGGGTAAAAAATTACATCACAAGTTCCAGCTACAACCAAACAGCCTAATTCAGACTCAAAGTCCAACAATATGAGATAAACCAACTTCCAGGATTGGATTTCCAAAAGCCTTTCTCATACTTGGGATGTGTCAAAGTTCCTAAGAGTCTCAAAGGGGCTCCGGGCAGTGCTTACACCCCAAACACATTGCAGAATTAAGATCATAGTGTAGTGTGGAAGGGCCAGCCCTCAGATGTCCAAGTTCAGAGGGAACTCAAGGTCCCAAAACAAGGCTCATAAGAGGGAGGTAGAACTTAAGAGTCTAAGAGTAAGTGTAAGTGCATAGGGGGGATAAGGGAAAGCCATGGCAGGCTGGCGGTCATGCCCTGCAATTGGGAGTGCTGGCACACCCCTGACCAGCCTGTCAGCCAAAATTGGGAGTTAGGATCCATTGAGGATCAGGTTTGGACCTGGGCAGTAATTTGGATACTGCCAGGCCATGAACCTTAACTCAAACACATATAAGGGAACAAGGGTAGGGATTCATAACAGAAAACAGATGCAAGGAAAGAACACACATAGTTAACATTAATCATGAACAACAAAGTAAACAGGATTGCAGAAAACTGTAAATAAACACATAGGGGTGAGGCAGGAAAGCTAAATTAGAACATACCAGTTTCAGGGAAAACAAACAAGTAAAAGTAGTCTTGAAAAGGCCAAGTTGCAAGCAAAAGTTCTAAAAGATCCCAGAAAAAAGCAGAATGTTGTAAGAGTATTGAACTCAAAGCAATAAAGTGTGTAAGTAAGTTGAAAGTATTGATCTAAAAGTTTGAGGTATTGAAATCGAAGTGGTGTCAAGAGTGCAGAAGGGTAGTCCCTTTTATAGTGCAGAAAACGAGTAAGAAAAGGTAAGGAAATAACTTTGAAATCAGTCTCATATGATCTCCCTTCAGTTAAGGGATTTGATTTCAAACGGGTAGAATACAATTGAGGAAAGAAATTTGATTAAAATCTTTTCACAGTAGCATAAAAAGGGTAAATACATAGAGTTTATTTAAGGCAAAAGTCCATTGGTACTTGGTTTGTAAAGAAAAAGGAAATGGAATCAATCAGACAGCCAGTAAAATCAACATTACAGGCTTAGTTCGAATTAACCAAGTCGGGAATAGGTAAAGAGGGTTCAATCGAAGAAAAATCAGTGACAATTCGTCAGCCTTACTAAAAGGATTTCAGAATCAATCAATCAGTTGGTAAAAACCTTTTGAAAGAGAAATTTCACATATATAAAGCATACCAATCAAACGAAAGGAATCGTCAGGTTACTCAGAAAAAGTGTCTAACATTGAAAGCCTTAGAGTCACAAACAAAAGGGAATCGAGTTCAGTTACAGACTCATAGTGAGTCTGAAAGCCTAGGGTCCCAAAGTGGAACCCTAATATCACTTGCCAAAGAAACCCCAAAATCCTAGGGTTTCGAATTGAGTCAGACATAGAGGTGAGAGAGCAGGTCATTGAAAGAGGCTCAGAAGTCTCTTCCAAAGACTTTATGAGAAACAAACATACATGATAGAAAGAACTGACTCAAGGTCATGAGAACATGTTTGAGAGAACTCGGAGTTTAAACAAGTTCAGAAGAAAGAGGTGATACGAGCTTAAACAAAAGCAGATGAAATATGCTTAGCAACAACACAAACAGAGCTAAATAAAGTGAACAAAATCAAAGAACTCAACCATAAACACGTATAGCAAAGAATAAGGATTAACAACACGGATTAACATGTGAGTACAGGAATAACAACAAAAGTAGAAGAATCTTGCATAATAGAAAGGAAACAAGAGAGCAAACTCAAGCATAGTAGAAAAGTAAGTATACGAGTATAACATAGGTAAACACAAATGAAGAAAGAATCGGAAAGATATTTGAAGAAACTTTTTCAGAAACCCTAAAATTGAAATTGAGCGATTTTGAAAAAGAAATTTGGGGAAAAACCTTTTAAAATATCAAGTAAAGCCCAGACATAGCACTGATCTAAGAAAAAATAGGCGAGTACAGAACCTCAAACGGCTTAGAATTGCAGAGAAAACCCTATAAATGAGAAAGGTCTTGAAGAAAGTTAGATCCTGAGTCGAGAAGACTCATATTGCTTGAACATGCCAGGGTAATGGCCGGAGAAGCCATAGATCTACAGATCTGAGAAGGATCCGAAGAGAGCCATTGAAGCCGGGCTTCAAAACCTTGAATAGTTTAGGTCTGATGGTGAGAAAGGATGAGTACAGACCATCTATGACCGGAGACGCCATGGATTCCGGTGGAAACATGGTGAGATAAGGTGGGAGACGATTAGGATTTCGGAGAGGCTCGAGAGGATTTGAGACACGAAGGGGTTTAAAGGCGGCGTCTCAGGTGAAATGAATTAGGTCAAGCGGGGTTTGGGAAAAAAAGGAAAGGGTAAATTACGGCCGTTGATCAAAATGATCAACGGCCTGGATCAAAGGGGAGTCGGGTGGGTTTTTTTAATCGGGTCAGGGGTCGGGTAATTTGGAGATTGGGCTGGTTTAATTTGGGGGCGGAATTGGGTCAAATTGAGGGCCAAAATTGAAAGGTGAAAGGGCTGTAATTGAAATAGAAATGGGCTAAGTGTCAAATAGCCTATTTTCCCTTTTTATTTTATAAAAATAGTAATAATAATTTTAAAAGTAAATTAAAAACACTAAGCCAACAAATACTATATAAATATTAGTTTAAAAATACTGAAAATAATTTTATAATTATAAAATGCTACTAATCGTGAAATAGGCTATAATTACAATTACATGCAATTTAGCTTAAAAATACCAAATAGATTTGTGAAAAATATACAAAAATCGCCTTATTATATTTTGGTGTAAATATGAGAATAAAATAAGTTATTTCACCAAAATAATAATCTTGGGAATAATTATTGGATTTTGTACTGCTAAAAATAGACAACAAATTGATTTTAAAATCTTAAAAATTAGGAGAAAAATACCAAAACTCTTGGGCATGCTTATATATGTATGTACATGCTATTTTGAAAGTATTTTGTATATAAAAATACATAGGAAAAAATTGGGTATCAACAATCAGAATCGCCTTCGACACTAAATGTTGTACCTTTTCAAGATCAAATAGTTCCCATTTCAACCATTCCTTCACAGTCCACCGTAAGTATATTAAAACATATGACTTGGGCTTACCATCGATTGTTCTTTTGCTTCTACATCGTATTAAAAATAGCCTTTTGACAATTACTGTTTTCTACCAGAAATCAACAATGAAATTACGTAAACAAAGAGAAATATTTTTTACCAGCAAACAAAGGAGTACCCCAACACAAATAAAGCTCAAGAAAATTAGCCGAATATTTATATACCTATATAGATTTAACTCCAATAATTCATAAAACAAATGTAGTAACACATATATTAACATGAATAGAGAAACTAAACCTCTATCGACGTTTTATAACACAATATTTAGCTAAATGAACTTCACATAACTTCACATAGCTGATACGCTTAAAACATTTTCTCTATATATTGTACTTCTGCTATAAAAATGATAGACAACTGGGACATCAGGAAGAAATAATGAACCACACAATGAGTATAACCAGTTAGATAACATCCTTAGCAACAACATTACCAGTAACGTAACTCTTAGCAGTAAGACGAATAATATGGTCGCAAGAAATAAGAACAGAATGATACGCCGGTAACTGAATAACACCAATATTGGGATCACCATTTTATCTTGCGAGTTATTCTATGTTGTGATTACTAAGTAGTATCTTTCTATTATTTTCTCAACAGGCACAAAGTTTTTATGTTGAAGGAGAAATATCATTACCAAGTGAGTTCCAATTTCTCTTCGTACTTCTATGCTCTGAGTGTCAACATCTAGCACGGATCAAGCGCAAAAAAGAAAGTTCTTTGTATCAATTGCAAGCTAGAGAGAATGCCTATTCCAAGGTAATAATAGCTCTTACCATTGACACACTTTCAATAATGACATCTGACAGCTAAAACCTTATCATCGCACAAACACAATATTGTAGATGTGAATTTGAAGTTGAAATCACAGACGGGAGCAGAACAATAACAGCAGTGGTGTCGGACAAAGTAGCCGAAATAATGCTTTCAATGACAGCAGAGCAAGTATATGAAACTACCATTACCCGGGTGTATATACTGCCAACTCTAGAATTATTTTGCGTGACTCCAAATTACTTTAAAGTCTTCACTTAACTCATTCTGCAACAAACTTATTCCCACAGAAACAGCTGTTACCTGTTGAACATATTAGAGAGCACTTGGTAAACAAGCTGTTCAAAATTCATTTACAAAAAATACTACTTAGAATACAAGATAGACCACCTCGCACCTTTGTTATCATATCTTACACGCAAAAACAGACTGTGTTCGGCTCGCCACAGTCTTCAACATCAACTACTATTGGTGAGGGAAGTAAAAAAAAGGTACAATCCATCACTTCTGCAAAAGCAGATCGCAGCCCATCGGTACAAGATGGAAACCCAACCAAGAAACCACTCATAGACTCAGCAAGTCGTCCGCAAAAATAGTCAAGGTTAGAAACTGATACTTCATAGACCCTATTTTTTTAAGACCCTTTAACTAAGTTACTTTATATGTAAGCACCAAATCAAAAAAGCTGCATCTACTAAACAACTGCAAACACAAACAATAATTTCATATATAATAAAAGTTTTGTCGGGTAACAACATTGTTTATCCATCCATTCATGCATTCTAATTCTTTGTTAAATTATTTAGCTGGATGACATTTGCAATTCGCAATATAATTTCTGTTGACTGCTTTTAGACTACTAATTAATGAACACTTACATTTACTGCTCTCAATTTCTGTCCATTACAATGCTTCTTTTATGTCAAAAAGTAACCTTATGGATTTTGTTTATACTGTAAAGCCTATAGTTCTCACACTCCAGCAGAATTTTGGAATTTTTTAACAATTCAAAACAAAATTTATGTACAACGTCTTAGCAATTCTTGGTCTACATATTCTCAACTACTATTTTATATTTAACTCTCACTTTATTGTTCATACATATGCCTCATCAGATTTGAAATGCAACAAAGGTCGCTCCAATGCTTTTTTGCTAGCCTACCGCTGTTGTAATACTTACATTGAAGGCAGATTTTGGTGGTGTTGTTTACTGCAGTACATTCTTCCACATTTTGTGTAAATACGTACATAGATTTTCATAAACTGTTTACTGCAGTACAATGTTTCACATTTTGTATAAATAGCTAGGCAAACTGACTCTTACCAAGGCAGATTTTGGTGATGTTGTTTACTGCGCTACAATCTTTCCACATTTTGTGTGATTAAATATGCAGGTTTTCATCAACTATTTACTATTAGCTATACAAACTAACTCTTTTCATCATAACTCTAATCCACAATAAAACCATAGCCACATACCTATACAAAATAATATGCAAGCTTAGCTTAGTACTAACAAATTTACTTTCAAAAAGAAAAATTTACTATCAACACCTAAAATGAAAACCCATCCACTCCTTTACGTTGACAAAGTAACATAACATATAACAAAAAGTATAACATTGTTAGTGTTGGGCCCGGGCGAAGCCTGGGCTTATCCTACTAGTTTACTACTATTCACGAAACGAAATAAAAAGGTTTCATTGCAGGTTTTGGGTCCGAATACAACCAAGACTCTACTGACTCAGCTATGCAGAAATATTCCTGAAACTTGACCGCGCAGTCATAAAAACCTCATTGAATTTACAAAATAATTATAGTAAATAACCAAAGTGGGCTTTTGCAAAAATTAATTATGAGTATACCTTTAAATTATTTCTCAAAAATAATGTAAACCTTTTGCTTCCTCGAATGCATGGGAAATTCTTATAGACGTTAACACCTAAAAGTTCCTTTTCTTGAAGTTATTAGAATTACTTCCTTCTAACTTGCATTTTATGTTACCAGCATTTTGAACTTGGCTAGGTATGTACTACTTAATTTATTGAGAATGTAATAATTTTTTGAACTGGTCCTTGAGTTGATGAGTTACAATTTTACTAAATTGTTAATTACTTTCTGCTTCAATGTTTAATTACTTGTTCATGTCTTACATCTTTTAAAGAAACCATTAGCGTGAAATTCTAGTGTAAGCATGAAAAGGCAATATACTTTAGCATTCAAAAAAGTAGATCCAAATTAAATTAAACACAAGTTCTAGAGAGAAAATGTTGAGATCTAACTAAAATGGAGCCTAGATAACATATTATATCGAGATCTAAGAAAAATGAAACTGAGTTAGTCTATGACTAGGATCTCGTTTGGATCAGCCATACGCTTTGGTTTTGAACATGCTAACTTGTGCGTGAATTTATTTTGATTTTGGAAACTGAGTCATGTATCTTAAATTTATAGGGATCAATCTTGCTTAGTATTAGCAATAAAAGATGGACCACACTGTGATTTTCATGATCAATCGACCAACTAATAATCTGGTCAAGCTTTGAGTCTCCAAGTCTAATTCTAGGAGGACCAGGACCAGCATCAGGTCTCGAACACACCCACACGCAAAAAGGGAACATCGATGTTGATCAAGATACTTAACACTCATATCTTGTATGATTTGCTCTCTGATCAAATCATACAAGGACTGATATACATCTTTCAAAAACTACTTGTATTGACAAATAATTTCTGTTTATAGATACAAAAGCAATATTTAAATTCTCCAATTTACATGAGGCGGTGAAGTTCCTCTTGCAAATTACATGGGACAGTCATGGGCTAAGGTTAACACTTACTATATAATAGCCAGTCATCAATTGAAAGCAGGTAATATAATGATGAATTGTGATTATATTTTTATCAGTCTAATTTATTTTGCACCTTTAGTTCAATGAGAAAATAAGTCAAAGACTACATGATCAAACGTACGATTGCTTCATCTCGGAGAGAGAATCATAGATATGTGAGGCATTAGATGGTTCCTCATGTATCTCTGGAATTAATATAGGAGCTGTAAGGGTATATGACAAATATAAAGTATCCAAAGTACTCCGTCGATACTATGCAAAATAAATTACTACTACAACATGAGGAGAAAGAAAGTAAAGAATATTTAGAAGCAATGATAAACGACACTTATTTCATACCAAATTAAATAATACAAAGTAAAGCGAAAAAATATTGCATCTCAAGTAATGAACATTTGATGAATAAGAAAGGAACTCCTTCGCTTTTGGATCTGGCTACCAGAGAAGAGAAAACGTTGAATGTGATAATATCAAGCTAAGAAAAAAATATCTTGTTTCTAACCTTTTTAATTTAAAGACAATTATCCAACAAATATTTATAAACTGTAATTATCATGGATATCTGTAAATTTCAAAGAAGTTTAAATGTTTATTCACATAATTGTACTTCATTTTCAATGAAAAAGGGATATACATAAAAGCTCATACACACTTCTGTCACTCAGAAGTTACAGAAAGAAAGTGCGAGAATTCGTTATTGGACAAGAAGTAGAAGAGCAAGTTAATTAGCAACTAAACACACGCCTGATTTAGCAATGATATCGTACTCTGATCAAATACCTTTGCTGAGAAGATAGAAGTCTGCCTCCTCCCTCACAGCTTCCTGTCTTCCTCAAGGATTCCTCAATTTCTCCTTTGATTTGATTTGATGATCAGATTAGTTTTGAACTATTTAATGAGATAAATAGTAAGTTTTAACCGTTATTCAGGAAGCTATTTATTTCTACATTGACTATCAACATTAATTTCATTCACTATGGCAACTGTTGCATTCCTCTTGGACGTTAACCAATGCAGCCAACCGTTGCTTTCTTTCACTGATATTTAAGTTGAAGAAAGCAATTTTTAAACTGTGGAAAAAGGAGAAAAGAGGCAAAAAAACAGAAAAAAGATAAATATGAAAGGTGGTTAAATAGGGATGTCACATCAGCGCGCAAATTTCCAGCTTATGTAGATATATAGATTTATTTCCGTAATTTATTTGGTAAATAAAAAATACTTTTCAAAGATTTTTTACTATTATAATATAAATCATAGTTACTTTCGTGAAATCTTTGAGTGTTATTTGAAGCAAGGAATGTGAAGTTAAACGTTAGTATAGTTATAAGGAGAATGATTTTCGCTACGGGAAAAAAATCTAGAAAACTAAAGTATAATCTAAGATCAATTTGAGTTTAGTATTATACTAAGAATTCTGGCATTTCATATATATTTACCACTCTTTTTTCAATATTTATAATTATATTCTAATAGAATTTTTTTTAAGAAAAAATAAGATCTCGTTTGAAATTCAAACTCTTTAGAACCTTTTTCAATCTATTTATATCTATCTATATTATATTAAAAGTACGAAACCTCTAAAATATTATTAGTCTTATTTACCATTTATTAAAAGTAAATTTTATACTAGACAAAATTGTCATTGTAATTTAATTATTTTTCTGATAATTATGACTTCCAAATTAGCTAAAAATTTGGTTATTAAATATTTTCTTATTTGAACTATGTGAGAAATTCTAATACTTAGGACTAAATACCTAACCATCCCATTAAAGTTGGCTTTAACTTTCATTTTGGCACATCAATTAAGGTCTGTACCTATTGAACTCAATTCAAACAAAAATATACTTATTTAACACAAATTTGATAATCTCAAATCATGTTTGGTGCGTGAATATCAGTTGGTATCTACTTGGCAAACAAGACTAATGAAAAACATCAAAAAAGATAATAAACCCCCAAAATTTGAAGAAATGAAAAGAAGAAAATAGAAAAATCCTCTTTTGTGCCGCCCCGAACCCTTCGCAGCCACCTGTCGTCGTTGCCAACTC
Source organism: Nicotiana tabacum (assembly GCF_000715075.1). Taxonomy (NCBI): domain Eukaryota; kingdom Viridiplantae; phylum Streptophyta; class Magnoliopsida; order Solanales; family Solanaceae; genus Nicotiana; species Nicotiana tabacum. The sequence continues at coordinate 175,295,970 of NC_134080.1, forward strand.
CTCATTAGCCTGTAACGACCCGGCCGATCATTTTGAGAGTTATAGTCATGTTTCTCGTTTTCTGCTTCTTTTGTATTCTACAACTGTTATATGACTTATCGGGTTAGTTGGTTCAGATCCGGAGTGATTTCGGAGTGAATTAAGACACTTAGTATATTAATTAAAAGCTTAAGTTGAAAAAGTTAACCGAATATCGACTTATGTGTAAACGACCTCAGATTTGAATTTTGATATTTCTGTTAGCTCTGTTAGGTGATTTTGGAATTAGGAGCGTGTCCGGATTGTGTTTTGGAGGTCCGTAGTAGAATTAGGCTTGAATTGGCGAAAGTTGGAATTTTGAAAAGTTTGACCGGGAGTGGACTTTTTGATATCAGGGTCGGATTGGATTTTCAGAAATTGAGGTAGGTTTATGGTGTCATTTATGACTTGTATGTAAAATTTGAGGCCAATCAAACGTGATTTGATAGGTTTCGGCATCGTTTGTAGAATTTGGAAATTTCAAAGTTCATTAGGCTTGGATCCGTGTGTAAATCGTGTTTTGATGTTGTTTGAGGATTCGACTAAGTTCGTACGATGTTTTGGGACTTGTTGGTATGTTTGGTTGAGGTCCCGAGGGCCTCGGGTGAGTTTCGGATGGTTAACAGATCATTTTTGAACTTTGGTTGATGGCCGATAACTGCTGGTATGATTCATCTGGTTTTCTCTTATGCGTTTGCGAAGTGTTTTTCAAGGCTGATGGAAGTTTTTTCTTCGCGTTCGCGAAGGTGTGGTTAGTGGAGGCATCGCGAACGCGAGAAGTGGAACTTGTTCGCTAAGAGGAATGAGGCAGCTAGGGATCCCCAGCCTTTTGGTCTATGCGTTCCCCGGGCATGGGTCGCGTTCGCGAAGGTCAGAGTTGGTAAAGATTCACGTTCGCGAAGGGTTAAGTTGAGAGGCAGTAAGAATTGGTCTACGCGAACGAGGGAGGATTGCCGCGTTCGCGAAGAAGGAAAATCTGGCAGCAGTGTTAAATTTCAAAAACGAGGGTTTGAACCCACTTTTCATATTTTGAGCTAAAGACCATGGATTTGGGCGATCCTTGAAGGGATTTTCATGAAGTTGATTGGGGTAAGTGATTCTTACTTGGTATTGGCTAAATTCCATGATTATGTCTTTAATTCCATCATCTAATTTGTGATTTGGGGTGGAAAATTGGGGAAAAAGAGGAAGAATTCTTGAGTTAGATTTTTGAGCTTTCGAATGGGATTTTGTTATCGGATTTGAGTAAATGAGGTATGGTTAGACTCGTGAGTGAATGGATTTCGGGGTTTTGTGACTTTTGTCAGATTTTGAGATGTGGACCCGGGGGCCGGGTTTGAACCGATTTCGGATTTTTGGCTATAATTTAGTATTTTGCTTGTGGAATTGATCCCTTTAGCCTATATTGATTGGATTGTACTACTTGTGTCTAGATTCGGTACGTTTGGAGACCGATTTGAGAGGCAAAGATATTTTGGAGTAGAGTTTTACCCGTATTGAGGTAAGTAACATTTTCAAACTTAGTTATAAGGGTTCGAAACCCCGAATTATGTATTGTATGATTGGTATTGAGGTGACACACATGCCAAGTGACAGGCGTGCGAGCGTGCACCGTGAGAATTGTGGCCTGGTTGGTTCCATGGCACCGTATAGTGATACTATCTTGTTAATATCTGTGTTTTCATTATGTGATCGTAATTGAGCTGTCAATCATGCTAGATATCATGTTTAGACTTTATGCTGGTACTGTTGGGACCCATTGTGGTCATTTCTTGCGGTCACTTTACTGATTTTATTGATATTTCGTACGCAGTCATGTACGTTCATTCATATCATATCTCAATCTCAGTTATTATTTATTGATTCATCATATTATTATTTCGGGCTAATTTTCATGATATTTTGAGCCGGTGAATGAGACTGGAGAGATTGATGACTAAGTGAGGCCGAGAGCCTGATTATGAGTGACAATTATGGGATTGGGTTGCACGCCGCAATGCTTATACTGATGTTATGTTAGCGCTTGGGCTGTAGGAGCCCCACCGGAGTATGTACACACTACCAGTGAGCGCGGTTGATATTATTGAGGGATGGATCTTGTCCGAAGTACTTGATAACTGGAGATGGATCTTCTCCATAGGACTGGATTGGACTTCCTCAGTACTAAGTGACTTATGGTCAGTGATGTATATATTCCGGGATGGATCTTCCTTGGGATGTATGGGCCATATACAGTACCGAGTGGTTGAGCACTGAGAGTATGAGCACGCAAGGCTGTTAGTATGGTGCATCACATAAAGCATGTGCATTGGCATGTAGAAATAGAGGAGCATATCCTTCACAATGTTCAAATCTGATCTATTTCACTGTTTTGAGCTATTTTGTTTAATTGGAAAGCATGTCTACATTTCTGCACTATTATTTCCTATTATTAACTGTACTGGTTGAGATCATCACTACCTTCAGTCCAAAGGTTGGACTTATTACTTACTGAGTTGGATGTACTCACGTTACTCCCTGCACCTCGTGTGCAGATCCAGGCGCTTCTAGTCAAGACGATGGCCGCTGATTGAGGCATCAGAGTTCGGAGATGTGATGACCTTTCACTTATTTTAAAAATAAATTTTGTATTCTGAGGCCTTAAAAACCTCTTTCGGTCTCACCTCGATTTACGTGCGCAGTTCGGATGCGTAGCCGAAAAGCCATTATGTGAAAATTTGTGAAAAATGATGAATTTTGCCTTTAAAATGACTTTAAGTTGACTTCAGTCAACAATTTGGGTAAACGGACCCATACACGTAATTTGACGGTCCCGGAGGGTCCGTAGGAAAATATGGGACTGGGACGTATGCCTGAAATCGAATTTCGAGGTCCAAGCCCGAGAAATGAGTTTTTGAAGAAATTGTTTTCTGGAATTATTTATGAGTTTTGGAAATGAAATGTGTTTGAAATTTGATGGTATCGGGACCGTATTCTAGTTCCGGAGCCCGGTACAAGTCTTATATGTGATTTAAGTTGAGTATGTGAAATTTGGTAAGAAATGGACTTGAAATGACGAGAATCGGACCTTATTTAAGAAAATGAGATTTTTTTTGATGTTCTTAAGTGATTTCATGATTTTGATGCTAAATTCATAGATGTTGATGTTATTATAGTGAATTGAATGTACGAGCAAGTCCGTATGATGTTTTTAGGCTGGTGTATATGTTTGGTTTGGAGCCCCGAGGGCTCAGGTGTCATGAGTTACCGCTTCGTTTCCCCCATTTCTGCTTTTTATTGCTTTGTCTATCGGTTCTATGTATGATCGGGTTAGTTGGCTCGGGTTTGGAAAGGATTTAGAAAAGTTTGAGATACTTAGTCTCTTTTGAAGAAGCTTAAGTTGGAAAAGTCAATCGGATGTTGACTTATGGTTTAGAGGGCTCGAATGTGAATTTCGATGGTTCGGTTAGCTTCGGGAGGTAATTTGGGACTTAGGAGCGTGATCGGAAAGAGTTTTGGAGGTTCGGAGTAGATTTAGGCTTGAATTGGCGAAGTTGATATTTTGGCGATTTCCGGTTGGTAGGCGAGATTTTAATATAGGGCTCGGAATAGAATTTTGAGAGTTGCAGTAGTTTTGTTATGTCATTTGGGATGTTTGTGCAAAATTTCAGGTCATTCGGACGTGGTTTGGTTGGGTTTTTGATCAAAAGAGTAATTCGGAAGATTTTGGAGACTTAGGCTTGAATCCGATGTGTTTTGGTTGATTTGATGTTGTTTGAGGTGTTTTGAAGATTGGTACAAGTTTGAATAAGGTTTTTGGATATGTTGGTGTTTTGGTTGAGGTCCCGGGAGCCTAGGGGTGATTTCGGATGGTTGACGGAGAGTTGGAGTTTTTGGTGAGCTGCAGATTTTTACTGCTTCTGGTATTTCCGCACCTGCGGATTGGGGACCGCAGGTGCGACGCCGCATATGCAGATGAGGGGTTGCAGAAGCGGAAGCTGGGAAGATGGCAGGAACCGCAGATGTGGTTGTGGGACCGCACCTACGAAGGCGCAGGTGCAGCGTGTTGACCGTAGATGCAGAGTTGGCCGTTTAAGTGATTTCCGCAGAAGCAGTTCAAGGACCGCAAATGTGGTACCGCAGAAGCGGGTATATGGCCACAGATGCGAAAATGCTTGGGCAGAAGGTATAAATTGTCCTTCGCGATTTTGAGCTATTTTCACCATTTCTAATTCGGCTTTGGAGATTTTTGGACGATTTCAAGAGGGATTTCAAGGAAACTTCATTGAGGTAAGGAATTTGGACCTAAAACTCGTTTCTATGGTATTATTTCATGGGTTAGGCTTGGAATTTATGGAATTTAAGGATCAAAGTTTGGGGAAACTAGGGCTTGGAAGCTTAGACCTTTGATGGAGGATTTGAAGGACCATTTGAGGTCGGATTTCAGAACTTTTGATATGTATGAACTTGCGGGGAGATAAGGAATCTATTGATGTAAAAATTATCAAATTTCGAGACGTGGGCCCGGGGGTCGAGTTTTGGTAATTTCGGGATTTTTGTCGTATATTGATTATTTTCGCTTGGACTTCATTCCCTTAGCATATTTTGACATCGTGATTCAAATTTTGGATAGATTCGACATGAGTGGAGGCCGATTCGAGGGGCAAAGGCGTCACGGGCTAGAGATTTGACCGGGTTGAGGTGAGCAATGATTGTAAATGATGTTCTGAGGGTATGATACCCCGGATTGCACATTGTTGTGCTATATTTATGTGACGCACACACTAGATGACCAGCGTGGGGTCGTGCACTGTTGGGGATTGTGGCTTAGTCCGTCCCGAATGACTATTTTGCCGCGTATTTGACTAAAATCTATTTGCTATCATCACTATTTGGGCTTTGTGCCAACTATTTGAACCTTTAGGGGACGTTTATTGATATTTCCTCACTGGTTTGACTTTATACTTGAACTCAGTCATGTTATATTTCACTGTTTTCATATTAAGCCATGTTTACTCTGTTTTAACACTTAAATGATCTTTTAAATGATATTTTGGGCTGAGAATCATATTTTACTATTGCTCGAGTGGCTTGTGAGGATTTTGACTGAGTAAGGCCGATGGCCTATGTTGTGAGGAAACATTTGATATTGATTATGAGGTCGAGGGCCTGAGATATGTACGCCACGAGGTGGCTTGTTAATATAAGGCCGAGGGCCTAGTGATGATGCCACGAGATGGCTTGATATTGCGCTTGGGAAGTAAGGGGCCCCTCCAGGAATCTGCACACCCCAGTGAGCGCGGGTACCCATTGTGATGTGAGATATAGCCCAATTGGCTGGTAATGTTCTAAGATATTGCCCGAGGGACGAAATTGTTGATACTGTGCCCGAGGGGCGAACCTTTATGTGTTTATTTTCCTTAATTACCTGTTATTTACCTGCTTAAATTGTTGAAAAAGGTTTTCGTGAAGTTTAATTCGAGTTAAATGACTTTCACATATCTTTCACTGGTTTTACTGCTTCATTATAGTCTGCAAATGTGCCTTACGTGATTTCCTACTTTCAGTCCTTATTTATGATTATTACTCACTGAGTTGGAGTACTCACTTTACTCCCTGCACCCTGTGTGCAGATTCAGGAGCATCTGGTCCTGCTCCCGAGTGCGGATCATTTCCAGCTCAGACGAATCCGAGGAGTCTCTAGGTAGCTGTCGGCGTTCGCAGCCCAGATCTCTTCCCTATCTTATTTCTTCATGTTCTTAGTTTTTGTATTAAACCTTGTAGTTTCCTCTGAGTATTCTATATTGTTTAGATGCTCGTGACTACCCCGGTATCGGGCTGTGTTGGGTTGTATTCCCCAAATTATGCTGTTATCTGCTTAAATTTTGGATTATTTTATTATGCTTAAACTGTTTCTTACTGTTTAACTGTTAAATACAGAAATGGGAAGTGTCGGATGGCCTTGTGTTCATGAGAGGCGTCATCACGACCGTGTCCAAGTTTAGGGTCTTGACAAGTTTGGATCTCCGAGGGCTCGGGTGAGTTTTTGGTAGGCTACGGAGTGGAATTTTAACTTAGGAATTGCAGGTTTTTCAGCTAGTACAGTCAGATCTGCAGGCTTCACAAATGCGAAGCCTGGCTCACAAATGCGAAGCCTGGCTCACAAATACGAGATCGCAAATGCGACAAAGCCTCGCAAATGTGAAGATGGACCTGGGCAGCCTTAGTCGCAAATGCAATTTCGCATTTGCAAATGGTCTCTCGCAATACGAAGATGACCAGAAATTTGACTGCATCGCAAATGCGACATTTCCTTCGCAAATGCGAAAGTGTCAGTTTTCTGAGGGTCGCAATTGCGACATCTGAGACCTGTAAATTCACAGTTAGATGCATTTTTAGCCATTTAACATATCTTCTCAAAACGTAAACTCTCTTTGGCGATTTTCCAAAGAAAATTTCTTCTTCAAATCAATTGTATGTTAATTCTAACTCGTTTTCTACAATCCTTAACATCTTTTCACATGATTTCAACTCAAAATCAAAGGTTTTCATGGGGAAAATTGGGTGTTTGGGTAAAACCTAGGTTTTTCAAATTTTGTGGATTTGGACCTCGATTTGAGGTCCGATTTCAAAACAAATTATATATTTGGATTCATGAAGGAATGGGTAATCGGGTTTTGGTTCGAACATCGAGTTTTGACCATGTGGGCCCAGGGACAATTTTTGACTTTTTGGGGAAAATTTAGAAAACCTATTTTCATGCATTAGAATTGATTCAGTTAGCATTTATTGATGTAATTAAGTAACTTGTGGCTAGATACGAGCCAATTGGTGGTGGAATCAAGAGGTAAAGTGATAGTTAAGACTTGAATTGGGTTCGTGGCATCGAGGTAAGTGTTTGGTTTGACCTTAGCTTGAGGGATTAGGAGTTGTGTCCTATTTGCTATGTGTTATTTGTTGAGTACGACATCTAGGCATGGTGACGAGTATCTACACATTGGTGTCAAGCATGCCTGTGAGTCTTAAATTGAAATCGTTGTGTTCTTAATAAGTACTATAAATGCGCAAGTTGTTGGCTTTCTGTGTTGGGCAAGAATTATGAGTATTCTCGTGGAAGTTGCTTATTGTTGAGTATTGTTGCTAGCTGAGGTTTCTTTGTGAAGTTAAATATTGGAATAAGTTTGGTTATAGCTGACTTCCTTGCCGGGACGTATTTCCTTATATAGTCAGTTCCCTTGCCATGATAGTGTTGTTTCCTTACTGTTCCCTTATCGGGACTCTTTTTGTGATTGGTGTTGAATTATATTTGGATCGGGTTGCACGCTGAACCAGTATTATATTTGGATCGGGTTGCACACCGCAACAATATTATATTTGGATCGGGTTGCACGCCGCAATAATATTATATTTGGATCGGGTTGCACGCTGCAACAACATTATAATTGGATCAGGTTGCACGTTGCAACAATAATAGATGTTATGGATCGGGTTGCATGCCACAACAATGTTTTTATTATTTTGATTGGGTTGCGCACCGCAACAATAAATGATAAAAGTGATTATTGATTTGTTATGATTTTTCCTTATTCTTTCTACCGCAAATTCTAGATTGTTCTTTATGCTTTTTTCCTGAGTTACTGTTGGTAGATGATATTCCCTCGCAACATGCCCCCCTCCCATCCTTATTTGTATATTTCTGTTTTATTTTTGTTGTATATGATATAACTGCAAAGGTTTATTTGGTAGTCTAGTCCTAGCCTCGTTACTACTTCGCTGGGGTTAGGCCAGGCACTTACCAACATATGGGGTCGGTTGTGCTGACACTACACTATACACTATGAGAAGATCCTGGAGCAGCAACATTCATACCTTAGCTTAGGTGGCTGCCTTCAGTCCAGTCGGAGATTTCGAGGTAGTCCTGCAGGCATCCGCAGGCCCTGGCGTCTTCCTCTAGCCCTTCATCCTATTTCATTTACATATTTTCGAAATAGTGTATTATTTATTTTTTAGACCTTGTTTATAGTGATTCTAGACTGTCTGTGAAGCATGACACCAGTTCTGGGTAGATTTCTGCTTAAGATATTGTATTGGATACGTATTCAAATGGTTTATCACTTCTTCTGCTTACTTTAAATTTTCGTTGTTTATAACTTTTGATTCACACTTGTTAAAGAATTAAAATGGGAAATAAGTAATTTGTCCAAATGGTCGGCTTGCCTAGCTTCCACTAGTAGGCATCATCACAACTCCCAAGGGTGGGAAATCCGGGTCGTGATAAGTTGGAATCAGAGCTCTAGGTTACATGGGTCTCACAATTCACAAACAAGCTTAGTAGAGTCTGAGGGATCGGTATGGAGACGTCTGTGTTTATCCCCTAGAGGCTACAGAGTTGGAAAAACTTCACATTTATTCTTTCATGTCGTGCGGTTTGGTTTCTCAATGCTAATTGAATTTCTACTCTGTTATTTCATAGATGGAGAGAACACGTGTTTCCTCATCCACTGACCAGCAGCCAGATCCCCCAGCAGCAGCTCCCACAAGGGGCAAAGGGCGAGGCTGAGGTAGGGGTAGAGCTCAACCTAGAGCAGCAGCACCAGCGGCGGAGCCTTAAGTTGACTTTGACGATGAGGTTTCGGCCCAAGCAGTTCCGGTGGGTCCAGCTCAGGTCCCAGAGGGGTTTATTGCTACCCAGTACTCCAAGATACTCTGGTCCGTCTAGTGGGCCTTATGGACCCAGGCATGCTTGTTTCCTGTAGCACCAGCCATCTCTCAGGTTGGAGGAGGAGCCTAGACTCCTGCTACTCGCACTCCAAAGCAGATGGCTCCCCAGTTTTAGAATCCAGCAGCTCAGCCATTTGGAGCAGTTCAACCGGGTGTGGTAGCTTAGACCGATGATGGAGCAGCTATGTTTGCCGATGCTTTGTGGAGATTGGATAGGTTCACTAAGCTCTTCACTACTATTTTTAGCGGTGCATCTTTTCAGGATCCCTAGGATTATCTAAACAACTGTCATTAGGTTCTCAGGAATATGGGGATAGTGGAGACCAATGGGGTCAACTTTGATACTTTCCGCCTGTCTGGATCCGCCAAGACTTGGCGGAGAGATTATTGCTTGGCTAGACCAGCCGTATCACCAGCTTTGACTTGGGAGCAGTTTACATAGCTATTTCTGGAGAAGTTTCTCCCTATCACTCAGAGAGAGATCTATCAAAGGCAGTTTGAGCGTCTCTAGTAAGGTTCTATGACTACTACTCAGTACGAGACCAGATTTATCAACTTGGTTCGTCATGCTCTTATCATACTCCCCATCGAGAGAGAGAGAGAGGGTGAGGCGGTTCATTGAGGGACTCATTCAACCTATTTGACTTTAGATGGCTAAGGAGACGGGGAGTGAGATTTCTTTTCAGGAGGCGACCAATGTGGCCAGGAGAGTTGAGATGGTTCTGTCGCAGGGGGGTGGTCAGGGGTCTGACAGTCATTCATTGAGATTCAATGGTGCCTCATCTGGAGGCAGGGATTCGTATGGTAGGGGCTATCCTCCTAGGCCTTTTCAGTCAGCACTTCAGGTTTCTCACGGTGCTTCAGGTGGTCGTGGTTATCATATGTAGTATTCTGATTAGTAGTCCTACAGTGCACCACCAACTCCTATTAGTGCACCACTGCTCCAGAGTTTTCGGGGTGGTCATTCAGGTCACCAGGATCAGTCTCAGTTTCCTTAGCCACAACTCTCAGGTGTATGCTTTGAGTGCGGTGAGTATGGTCATAACCGGAAGGCTTGTCCGAGGTTGGTGGGTACTCAGTCGTAGTAGCAGGGTTCCCGTGCTATGGTTCAGATGCCAAGTGTTCCACAGCCCGCTCAGACAGCTAGAGATGGAGGTAGAGGTGCGAAAGGTGGAGGTAGATGTATTAGAGGTGGAGGTCAAACCACTAGAGGTGGAGGCCAGCTAGCAGCAGGCCATCCTAGAGATGTAGTCTAGGGTGGCGGGGCCCAGCCCCAATGTTGTGCTCTTCCAACCAGGCCTGAGGCTGAGGCTTCCGATGCAGTTATCATATGTACTGTTCTGGTTTGTAGTAGAGATGTTTCATTTTTATCCGATCCAGGGTCTACATACTCCTATATGTCATCTTATTTTGCACCGTATCTGGTCATGCCTAGTGATTCCTTGAGTGCCCCTGTATATGTATCTACACTAGTGGGTGATTCTATTATCGTAGATCGAGTCCATCGTTCATGTATAGTTGTGATTGGGGGTCTTGAGACTCGTGTAGATTTGTTACTTCTAGACATGGTTGATTTTGATGTGATATTGGGGATGGACTGGTTATCACCTTACCATGCTATCTTGGACTGTCATGCCAAGACTATGACCTTAGCCTTGCCGGGTTCACCTCGTTTGGAGTGGAGAGGGATTCCTAATTATTCTAACCGTAGTGTTGTCTCATATAAGAAGGCTCGACGTATGGTCGAGAAGGTGTGTTTGGCCTATGTTTGTGATACTAGTGCTGAGATTCCTTCTATTGATTTTGTGCCTGTTGTTCGTGAGTTTCCTGAGGCATTTCCTTCAGACCTGCCGGGTATGCCACCCAACAGGGATATTGACTTCTACATTGATCTGGCTCTGGGCACTCAGCCCATTTCTATTCCTCCGTATCGTATGGCCCCGCTTGAGTTGAAAGAGTTGAAGGAGCAGTTGCATGACTTGCTTGAAAAGGTTTCATTAGGCGTAGTGTTTCGCCTTGGGGTGCAGGGTGTTGTTTGTTAAGAAAAAGGATGGATCGATGTGAATATGTATAGATTACCAGCAGTTGAACAAGGTTACAATCAAGAATAAGTATCCATTGCTGAGGATTGATGATTTGTTTGATCAGCTTCAGGGTGCCAAGGTTTTTTCGAAGATTGACTTGAGATCGGGCTACCATCAGTTAAGGATTATGGTATCCGATGTCCCTAAGATAGCTTTCCGCACTCGGTACGAGCATTATGAGTTCTTGGTGATGTCATTCGGGTTGACAAATGCCCCAACAACTTTTATGCATTTGATGAACCGAGTGTTCAGGCCTTACTTGGATTCATTCGTGATAGTCTTCATTGATGACATTTTGATCTACTCCCGCACTCGTGAGAAGCATGAGAAGCATCTGAGTGTGGTTCTTCAGACTTTGAGGGATAGTCAGTTGTATGCCAAGTTTTTGAAGTGTGAGTTCTGGTTGAGTTAAGTTTCATTCTTGGGTCATGTTGTATCATCAGAGGGTATTCAAGTTGATCCGAAGAAAATAGAGGTAGTCAAGAACTGTCCTAGAACCGCATCAGCTACAGAGATCTAGATTTTCTTGGGTCTGGCATGCTACTATCATTGGTTTGTAGAGGGTTTTTCGTCTATTGCAGCCCCGGTGACCAGGTTGACCCAGAAGGGTGCCCAGTTTAGGTGGTCAGACGAGTGTGAGGCAAGCTTTCAGAAGCTCAAGACAGCTTTGACTATGGCACCAATGTTGGTTTTGCCCACAGGTTCAGGGCCTTATACGGGTTATTGTGATGTATCTCGTATTGGACTTGGTGCGGTGTTGATGTAGGATGGCAAGGTCATTGCCTATGCTTCGCGGCAGTTGAAGATTCATGAGAAAAACTATCCGGTTCATGATTTGGAGCTAGCAGCCATTGTTCACGCATTGAATATTTGGAGGCATTATCTTTATGGCGTGGCGTGTGAGGTGTTCATGGATCACAAGAGTCTACAGTATTTGTTCAAGCAAAAAGAGCTAAATTTGAGGTAAAGAAGGTGGTTGGAGCTATTAATGGACTATGATATCACCATCTTATATCATCCGAGAAAGGCCAATGTGGTGGCAATACTTTGAGTAGGAAGTCAGCCAGTATGGGCAGTCTTGCTTATATTCCGGTCGGTGAGAGACCGCTTACTTTGGATGTTCAGGCTTTGGCTAATCAGTTCGTGAGGTTGGATGTTTCTGAGCTTAACCGTGTGTTAGCTTGCATAGTCGCTCGTTCTTCATTATTGGAGCATATCCGTGATTGGCAGTATGATGATCCTCATTTGTGTGTCCTTAGAGACACGGTGCAGTACGGAGGTGCCAAGAAGGTCACCTTAGGAGATGATGGAGTTCTGAGATTGCAGGGTCTAGTTTGTGTGCCTAATGCGGATGGACTCCGAGAGTTGATTTAAGGTGACCCATAGTTCCCGGTACTCTATTCATCCGGGCGTCGCTAAGATGTATCAGGATTTGTGGCATCATTATTGGTGGTGGAGAATGAAGAAGGACATTATTGCATATGTGGCTCGGTGTTTGAATTGTCAGCATGTTAAGTACGAGCATCAGATGCCTGGTGGTTTGTTTCAGAAGATTGAGATTCCTGAGTGGAAGTGGGAGCGTATCACTATGGACTTCGTTGTTGGACTCCCACGGACTCAGAGGAAGTTCGATGCAGTGTGGGTCATTGTTGATAGGCTGACCAAGTATGCACATTTCATTCCTGTGGCAGTCTCCTATTCTTCCGAGAGGTTAACTGAGATCTATATCCGGGAGATTGTTCGTCTTTATGGTGTGCCCGTGTCTATCATTTCGGATCGAGGTACACAGTTTACCTCACATTTCTGGAGAGCTGTTCAGCGAGAGTTGGGCACACGGGTTGAGTTGAGCACATCGTTTCATCCTTAGACTGACGGATAGTCCGAGCGGGCCATTCAGATTTTGGAGGATATGCTCTGAGCTTGTGTCATTGACTTTGGAGGCTCGTGGGATAAGTTTTTGCCTTTAGCAGAGTTTGCCTACAACAACAGCTACCAGTCGAGTATCCAGATGGCTCCTTATGAGGCTTTGTATGGTAGGCGGTGTTAGTCGCCGGTTGGATGGTTTGAGCCGGGGGAGGCTCGATTATTGGGTACGGATCTAGTAGAAGATGCCTTGGACAAGGTCAAGATCATTCAGGATAGGCTTCGTACAGCTCAGTCCAGGCACTAGAGTTATGCCGACCATAAGGTTCGTGATTTGGCTTTCATGGTCGGTGAGCAGGTATTGCTTCGAGTGTCGCCTATGAAAGGCGTGTTGAGATTTGGGAAGAAGGGCAAGCTTAGCCCTAGGTTTATTGGCTCGTTTGAGATTATTGATCGAGTGGGAGAGGTGGCTTACAGACTTGCGTTGCCGCCGAGCTTATAAGTCATGTATCCAGTGTTTCACGTGTCCATGCTTCGGAAGTATCACAGCGATCCATCCCACGCGTTAGATTTCAGCACTGTCCAGTTGGACAAGGACTTGTACTATGAGGAGGAGCTGGTAGCTATTCTAGACCGGCAGGTTCGTCAGTTGAGGTTGAAGAGTTTTCCTTCTGTTCATGTTCAGTAGAAAGGTCAGCATGCTGAGGTATCGACCTGGGAGTCCGAGTCCGATATGCGGAGCCGTTATCCCCATCTTTTCCCCGACCCAAGTACTTCCTTCTTATGTCCGTTCGAGGACGAATGATTGTTTTAGAGGCGGAGAATGTGATGACCGACCCAAAAGGTCATCACTAGTTTTAAAAATAAATTCAGTGTTCCGAAGCCTTAAAAACCTCATTCGATCTCATCTCGATTTGTGTGCACATTCCAGGTGTGCAGCCGGAAAGCCATTATGTGAAAATCTGTGAAAAATGATGAATTTTGCCTTTAAAATGAATTTAAGTTGACTTTGGTCAACATTTTTGGGTAAACAAATCCGGACCCGTGATTTGACAGTCCCGAAGGGTCCGTAGGAAAATATGGGACTTGGGCGTATGCCCGAAATTGAATTCCGAGGTCCCAAGCCCGAGAAATGAGTTTTTTAAAGAAAATTATTTTTTGGAATTATTTATGAGTTTTGGAAATTAAACGTGTTTGAAATTTGATGGTATCGGGCCCGTATTCTGGTTCCGGAGCCCGATATAGGTCTTATATGTGATTTAAGTTGAGTCTGTGAAATTTGGTAAGAAACGGACTTGAAATGATGAGAATCGGACCTTTTTGAGAAAATTAGAAAAAAATTGATGTTCTTAAGTGATTTCATGATTTTAATGCTAAATTCATAGATGTTGATGTTATTATGGTGATTTGAATGCACGAGCAAGTCTGTATGATATTTTTAGGCTGGTGTGCATGTTTAGTTTGGAGCCCCGAGGGCTCGGGTGAGTTTTGGATAGGCCATAAAGTGGAATTTTAACTTAGGAATTGCAGGTTTTTCAGCTGGTATGGTCAGGTCTGCAGGTTTCGCAAATGCGACAAAGCCTCGCAAATGCGAAGATGGACCTGGGCAGCCTTAGTCACAAATGCGAAATTTCCTTCGTAAATGCAAAAGTGTCAGTTTTCTGAGGGGTTCGTAATTGCAAACTCTGGTCGCAATTGCGACATCTGAGACCTGTAAATTCACGCTTAGATGCATTTTCAACCATTTTTCATATCTTCTAAAAACATAAAATCTCTTGGGCGATTTTCCAAAGAAAATTTCTTCTTCAAATCAATTGTAAGTTATTTTTTACTCGTTTTCTTTAATTCTTAACATCTTTTCACATGATTTTAACTCAAAATCAAAGGTTTTCATTGGGAAAATTGGGTGTTTGGGTAGAACCTAGGTTTTTCAAATTTTGTGGATTTGGACCTCGATTTGAGGTCTGATTTCAAAACAAATTATATATTTGGGTTCGTAGGGGAATGTGTAATCGGGTTTTAATTCGAACCTCGGGTTTTGACCTTGTGGGCCCAGGGGCAATTTTTGACTTTTTGGGAAAAACTTTAGAAAACTTATTTTCATGCATTAAATTGATTCAGTTAGCATTTATTGATGTAATTAAGTAACTTGTGTCTAGATAGGAGCGAATTGGTGGTGGAATCAAGAGGTAAAGCGATAGTTGAGACTTGAATTTTGTTCGTGGCATCGTGGTAAAATTTGGTCTAACCTTAGCTTGAGGTATTAGGAGTTGTGTCCTATTTGCTATGTGTTATTTGTTGAGTACGACGTATAGGCATGAGGACGAGTATCTATACATTGGTGTTAAGCATGCCCATGAGTCTTAAAATGAAATCATTGTGTTCTTAATAAGTACTACGAATGCCTAAGTTGTTGACTTTCTGTGTTGGGCAAGAATTATGAGTATTCTTGTGGAAGTTTCTTATGGCTGAGTATTGGTGATAGTTGAGGTTTCTTTGTGAAGTTAAATGTTGGAATAAGTTTGGTTATAGGTGACTCCCTTGCCAGGACGTATTCACTTATATAGTCGGTTCCCTTGCCGGGATAATGTTGTTTCCTTATTGTTCCCTTGCCGGGACTCTTTTTGTGATTGGTGTTGAATTATATTTGGATCGGGTTGCATGCCGCAATAGTATTATATTTGGATCGGGTTGCACGCTGCAATAATATTATATTTGGATCGGGTTGCATGCCGCAACAATATTATAATTGGATCGGATTGCACGCCGCAATAGTGATAGATGTTATGGATCGGGTTGCATGCCGCAACAGTGTTTTTATGATTTGGATCGGGTTGAGCACCGCAACAATAAATGATAAAAGTGATTATTGATTTGTTACGATTTTTACTTATTCTTTCTACCGCAAATTTTAGATTGTTCTTTATGCTTTTCTCCTGAGTTACTGTTGATAAATGATATTCTCGTAGCATGCCTCCCTCCCATCTTTATTTGTATATTTCTGTTTTATTTCCACTGTATATGATATCACTGCACAAGTTTATTTGGTAGTCTGATCCTAGCCTCGTCACTACTTCGCCAGGGTTAGGCCAGGCACTTACCAGCACATGGGGTTGGTTGTGCTGATACTATACTCTGCACTGTGAGCAGATCCTAGAGCAGCAGCATTCAGACCATAGCTTGGGTGGCTGCCTTCAGTCCAGTCAGAGATTCCAAGGTAGTCCTGCAGGCATCCGCAGGCCCTGACGTCTCCTTCTATACCTTCATCCTGTTTCATTTACATATTTCAAAAACAGTGTATTGTTTATTTTTCAGACCTTGTTTGTAGTGATTCTAGACTGTCTGTGAAGCGTGACACCAGTTCTGGGTAGATTTCTGCTTAAGACATTGTATTGGATACGTATTCAAATGGTTTATCGTTTCTTCCGCTTGCTTTAAATTTCTGTTGTTTATAACTTTTGATTCACACTTGTTAAAGAATTAAAATGAGAAATAAGTAATTTGTTCAAATGGTCGGCTTTCCTAGCTTCCACTAGTAGGGGTTATCAAGACTCCTGAGGGTGAAAAATTCGGGTCGTGATAGGAGACTATCGAGGTAGCTGCATGGTGTTCGCGGGCCTTGACTCTCCCTCTTTATTTTATTTGTATTTCAGTTTTATTCTCTAAACACTATAATGTTCTGTATTCTATTTTAGAGGCTCGTGTACTCTGTGACACCCAGGTTTTG
This sequence comes from Nicotiana tabacum, assembly GCF_000715075.1. Classification (NCBI taxonomy): domain Eukaryota; kingdom Viridiplantae; phylum Streptophyta; class Magnoliopsida; order Solanales; family Solanaceae; genus Nicotiana; species Nicotiana tabacum. The sequence continues at coordinate 175,312,362 of NC_134080.1, forward strand.
GGATAGACTGTATCACATTTTGGGTTGTTTCAGTTTTGATAAGGCTTGTTATCTTAAATATTAAATTACTTCCGCCTTTATTTTAAAAGTGTTTTACTGTGTTGAGTTGTGGCTAGCCTAGTTCCATGATAGGCTCCATCACGATGGTCGATTTTGGGTCGTGACATAGCCAAATCCCCTGCCCCATCCCCCACTGTAACCTTTTTTTTCAAATAACGAGTAGAAGCAAGAATCATCAATCTAAACAAACCAACAACAAATTGAAATAAACTCAATTTGTGTTCTTCAACTTTGCTTCAAGTTTCCTTCGATCCAAACTCGCCCTTAACTTCTTCGATTGAACTCAAATTTTAACTAAAACTTTCAATGATAATTCGAACAAAATTCAATAAGTAATTTGAACATATAGAGTCGAATATAAGAAAACTCGGGTCGTCTTCCTTGTTGATTCAGCTCTAAAAAGTTTGACCTAAAATTCTATTTAAACCAACAAAAAATGCACCAAACTCTAGATTTGTATTTTGACAATGTTTTCAAGAATCTATAACACCAAATTGATATTTACTCAAAACTTTTTTTTTAATTCAAGCTCAAAGCTCTTTCAATGGAGGTCAAAATTTTCTCCTCAAATTAGATTCTCATATAGTTGATGCAAGGCTAATATATTATATTTTTATCTTCATTACCCTATACTTTACTTGTTAACATTAACAATATGTGTTATATTTACGTTTAATTGAGTTATTTTTATGTGTAAGATCACTTGGGAATAAAGTAAAAATAAAATTGGACAAAGAGACATAAAAAATAACAAAATAGATCATGAAAGGGACCACGACATGAGGCCAAGAGAGGACAGCACCCCAGAGGGCGCTGGCGCTAGGCGAGGCCATAGGCGCCAAAGACCTCGCACCAGAGGTGGCCTCGCCGGGACTAGGGCGAGGGCGCGAGGCACCAAGACCTATCTGAGGTGCTTTGCATCTCAGTCAGCTTGGGACTTAGTTATTTCGCTTCTAATTGTAATCTGGCATATAAATACCTCTTAAACTTAATTTTTAGAGATTAGACAAGTTTTGAAGAGGGAAATACGATTGAACAATTGGAAGCAACAGATTTTGCACAAATTCTTCTTCCTATTCTTTCTAGTTTGTAGTTTAATGCTTTCAATTATGCATATGATTGTTAGCACGACCATGAGTAGCTAAACATTTATCTAGAGTTGATTGAACCTTTTGGAGGATGAACTATCATAATATTTCAATATAATTTTACCTTTAAATTTCTCTATATGTTCAACTACGTACTTAATTTAGCTAATTGAATGACCATCAATTACTGGTTCCTATCTAGTGCATATCACTTGAGAAACAATGCATATTTAGGTGATTGTTAACAACGTTACTCCTAAAATATATGAGAGATCAATACAGAGGGTTTAAAGGTGGGTTCAGAGATAATGAAACCCATGACGTGATCATGGTGAGCAGTAAGAAAAAAGGTAACTAGCGTAACTCGAGAGATTTGGGTTATTAAATTATTGTAGTTATTCGAGAGAGAAGTAAAATAACTAGAGTGCTCATGATCCATAGAGAAAAATTAGACAAAATTATATGAGACATAGCAGGGAGGATTCTGACAATTGAAGATATCATAATTCTAGGCTTTCTCATTCTTGTCTATAATACTTAGTTCTATTAGTAATATTTACTGTTTTGTTACTACTTGCCTTTAGTACTAAGAGAACAACAACTTGATATTTACAAACTCTCGAGATTGATTAACTGAATTCTTGTGAGACAAATAATTGTAGTTAGTAGGTTAATTCCCCGTGGGATTAGACTCTAGACTCTAAGATCGAATTATATTTGCGCTCGCTTAGTCCTTTTATAAAGCATAGTTGGACGTGATTAAATTTTGGCGTAGTTACCGAAGAATCGGTGTTATTGATTACTACTAGGAGGATTGCTAGAATTCTTTGTTTTGTCAATTTTCTTGATTATAAAGTCTAAATTCATTGGAACTTTAATGTTTGTAATCTTGTGTGCCGCATGCATATGCCTAGGAACTCCTCAAGAATTGCTGAATTGTTCAAAGTATTACTGGAACTTGAAAAACTTCCAGGGCGTTGAATAGGGCAAACAAGAGAAGCAAATAACAACAAAAACCTAATGGCCAAATTGAAATTAAAATAGGTGACGTCGAGAATAACAACGGGAATAATAGAAATAATTAGGCGATCCAAACAACAGAGCGGTGGCATCTCTTGTACCGAAAGTTTCTCTATATGATTTGCGGTGACATCTCTTATGCCAGAAGTTTCTCTATACGATTGGGCTCAGCCCACCGCTCACAATCTGGCAATCGCAATTGCAGTCCTTCAAATACAATCGGAGACATTCAAAATCACGAACAATATGTTGCATATGCTGCAGAATAACGGGTTGTTCTCTGGTCCTACCTTGAGGACCCACAACAGTACTTAAAGAATTTTTTATCCATTTGTCACTCAGAGGCAGTCTAATGTGACATCAGAAGAAATTCGGCTCTTATTGTGTCGATTCCTAGTGACAAATGAAGCTTAGACTTGGTTAAATTCGTTCCCCATCAATTTCATAATCACTTGGGAGGAATTTTTTAAACAATTCTTGAACAAGTTCTATTTCCCCAATTAGATTGCAAAGCAGATTGATGAGATTTTGCAGTTCAGGCAGAAGCCGATAGAAACTCTACAAGAGACTTGGGAATGATTCAAGGGAATGCTGGTGAATTTTCTCCACCACGATATTCCGGATCAGATTTTAGGACAAAGGTTCTATATGGGCTGGCAGTCTGAAAGCTAATGTTGATGATTCCTGTTGCACCTTATTTTACACGAAATAAGACAAAATATAATGTATGGTACTCTACAAGGTTAATTAGAGTTTAGAGTTGCCCCCTAGTATTTAAGATACTCTACGACACCTATACTACACTGTGAAATGTACACTTTGACTATGGTATGAAAAACCATTGAGATTCTAGGCAAGGATTCAAGTTATCTAGGGAAAGGGGTTAAGCATCCCTCAAGATCCATAAAATGTGGTTCCTGGTTGGACTTGATTGATTAAATAAGGGATTAGGAAAAGAAAAAATAATTATGAAAGAGATTTGAATGATATATATATATATATATATATATATATATATATATATATATATATATTAATCAAATTGGCTTTGAGTTAAAAGGAATAGTCTCAAAAGAACTTTGGTTGTGATCAAGGTTAACTATTTTAAGAGAACGACTAAAATGTAAGAAAATTTGTCAAAAAATGATTGATCAAAATTTAAAAAAAGAAGAAGGAATTATCATTGAATAATTTCCGTATAATGAATAAGGTAAAAGAGGTAATTTAATATTTACAAGAAAATTATGAAAATAAATTGAATAAAGAATAAATAATTAGTTATGTGGCAAGCTAAATATAATAAAATGAAGATAAAAAAAGTGTATGAAAGAGTTATGTTTTAAAATTAACTTACAAGATATAAAGAAGACGATTTATATTTTTAAAAAATTAATTGAGTAAAATATATACGAAAAATAAACGGTGTATTTATTTGACAAAATAGGTAATACAATAGAGGATAATTTATAATAAATGAAGTAAAGTAAAAGAGGATATAAACATGGGAGAAATTCAAAAATAACCAGATTTAAAAGTGGTTATTAAAAAATAGCCATAGTTTTAAAAGTAATCGAAATTTAGCTACTTTTCATGTAAAGATAAATTTGAAAAAAAATATTGTTCAAAATCCGGAAAAATACTCCACCATAATATACTGGAGTTCCAGTATAATATACCGGTCCAGCATAATATGCTGGAAGTTCATACACAGGTATACCGAACTCCAGTATATTATGCTGGACCGGTCTCTATTGCAGCAAAATAGTGGCTATTTTTCAATAACTTGGCAAATACTAACTATTTTTGAATGACTAGTCCGAAAACTGATTAGCCCGTTCTATTTTAACAATAAACATGGTGTCTTGCGATTCTAATAAAGTGCGAAAGTGTTTTATTTTAAAATGAATGAATGTATGTAAAGAATTATTCCCGAAAGTGTGTGTAATATGACAAAGTGTTTAGAGTTTGATTTAAAGAATTAATTTAGTAAAGAGTAAAGATACTAACTATAATTATGATGCCTACAAAAATTATTTATAAAATTAAAATTAAGTATAGTAATACATGTAATAGTATAAATGCAATAGTATAAATGCAACAAAGTAATACAAAGGATAGTAAAACTAATATGGTAAAGTGTAAAAGTATAACAAATGGGTCTAATACCAAGTATCAAAGTTTGAAAGTGTCACGACCCAAAACCCAATCCGTCGTGATGACGCCTATCATGGAACTAGGCCAGCCTCAAACCAACGCAATCCAATACCACAGTGTAAATATTAAAAGTCATTTGCGGAAAACTTTCATCATTTTTAAAACAAATCGTTTAAGACATAAGAGAAAGATTCATATTACAATACATTCATCCCAAAATCACGGTGTCACGGAGATCATGAGCGTCTAAGGTAAATACACAATCTATCAAAGTGTCTAAGAGCCAACAAAAAAGTACAATTGGAAATAAGAAGGAGAGTCAAGGCCTGCGAACGCCATGTAGGTACCTCAATAATCTTCTAAGTCAGAAACCTCGATCAAACATCCGCCACTGGATCCAAAGTTCCCGAATCTGTACATGAGGTACAAAGGGTAACGTGAGTACACCAACTCAGTAAGTAACAAGCCCAAACTATGGACTGAGAGGTAGTGACAAACTCAACCTCTGCATAAGATAAATAGGAATATCGTGGAGAAATGTAGGCATGCTTTCAGTTAATTAAACAACTCATAACAGGGAAATAGAGGAAGTATGAACATGATAAAGGAGTATAACTCCGCTACATCTACATGCCAATGCACATACTATATGAATGCACTATGCAAAGTACCTAATGTGCCCAATAACTCGATGCTCGTCCACTTAATACTGTATATAGCTCGTACGGCCTAGGGAAGATCTATCACGTATATATACGTCTCTGACAGCAGTCACTCAGTACTGAGGAAGGCCAATCTAGCCTACGAAGAAGATCTATCTCCTAGTAATAATAATGACAACTCACAACCACTCGGTACCGTATATGCCTCACAAGGCTCAGGGAAGATCTATCCTGAAATATATATATACATCACAGACTATTAGTCTCCGATACCGAGGAACATGCCAATCCAGCCTCATGGAGAAGATCCATCTCCATACCAATACATCAGACAAGATCCATGTCCAGGGAAGATCCATCCTTCAATATCATCAACTGCGATCACTAGGGGTGTAAAAACTCCGGAGGGTCTTCTCTCATTAGCCCAAGCGCTATATCAATGCCAGTGAAGGCATGATCAATATCTCGTTGCGGCATGCAGCCCGATCCCATACTGTCAATATATATATATATATATATATATGTAAGGCTCTCGGTCTCACTCAGTCAATACTCTCCAGTCCCACACACAATGGCTAAAAATGTCATGATATAATATGCATGAACATGACTGAGTTTAGAATATAAATGAAGCTAATGACATGACAACAAGAAACGACCTCTCGGATCTCAACAGTTTTGGTGTGAAGCCTTACATGATAATTAGCATGATTTGCAGCTCATTAGCTTAATCACATAATTACAACACAGATATCAACATAAAAAAGTCATTAAGCGGTGCCATGGAATGATCCGGCCGCATTTCTCACGGTGCACACCCACAAGCCCATCACTTGGCATTTCGTCACCTCAATAGTAATCATAGAACACACAGTTCGGGGTTTCTAACTCTCAAAACCAAGTTTTGAAGCGTTACTTACCTCAAGTCAAGCCAAACTCTAGCCCGCATTGCCTTTTCCTCTCGATTCGGCCTCCAAATGCCCGGAACCTAACCAAAATCAGTATATAACCATCAAAATATGCTAAGGGAACAAAGACCACTCGAAAATAATCAAATTACATCAAAATCCCAAAATTTGTCAAAACGCGACCCCCGGGCCCACGTATAGGATTCCGATAAATTCATAAAACTAGAATCTTTACACTCTCACGAGTTCATACATACCAAGAATACCAAAATCCGACTATTAATGATCCCTCAAATCCCTAGATTAAGGTCTCCAATTTCCAAGCCCTAAACACCAAATTTTTGCTACTAATTTCCATAAATTTCAAGCTTAATCAGTCAAAAACCATCATAGAAACAAGTTTAGGGTCCAAAAATCTTACCTCCACGAAACCCTCTTGAATTACCTCTTCAATTTGCTCTCCAAACTTTTCTCCCGAATGAAATATGGTGAAAAACCACTCAAAATTGCGAAGGGCCAAATATATATGTTCTGCCCCAGCTAAACCGCTTCTGCGGTACAAAATCTCGCACCTGCAGAGCCACACCTGTGGTCCCAGGTGCGCACCTCCGCAAATCACTTAAGCGCTCAAAACTGCACCTGCGATTAAAATCTCGCACCTGCACTATTGCAGGTGCGCTCGAACACCCGCATCTGCGGTTTCAACTCCCCATGCCTAATTCCGCATCTGCAACCCTCTGGGCACTTCTACGAGCCTGCACCTGCGGTCCCCAAATCGTAGGTGCGGTTATGACAGAAACGTCAGCAGCTTCAGCTGCAAATTCCCAACTCCAAACTTCCCGTCAACTATCCGAAATCACCCGGAGGTCCCCGAGGCCTCAACCAAAAGCACGAACAAGTCATATACCACTATCCAAACTTATACCATTCAAAACACCTCAAACAACATCGAATCAACCAAATAACATTGGATTCAAGCCTAAGGTTCCAAAAACTTTCGAATTCCGCTTTTGATCAAAAAGTCCATCAAACTTCGTCCGAATGATCTGAAATTTTGCACGCGCGTCACAATTTACACCGCAGACCTACTCCAACTTCCGAAATTCCATTCCGACCCCTATATCAAAATTTCACCTATCAACCGGAAGACGCCAAAATTCCATTTTCACCAATTCAAGCCTAAATCTCCTCCGGACCTCCAAAATACATTCCGATCAAGCTCCTATGTCCGAAATCACTTCCCGAAGCTATCCGAATCATAAAATCCAAATTTCGGGGTCGCTCACTCACAAGTCAACTTTCGGTTGACTTTTCCAACTAAAAGGCCAACTTAAGAGACTAAGTGTCTCATTTATCTCTACAATCATTCTGAACCCGAGCCAATTAACTCAATCACAATATAAAAGTGCCGAACCATACAAACTGAAGCAGAAATTGGGGAAACGGGGCCATAACTGTCGGAATGACCGATGGTGTCGTTACATTCTCCCTCACTTAAATATACGTTCATCATCGAACGTGTCTAGAGCTGTTCCAAAAGCCAACAAGTCGATGTATAACCTTACCATGCACATATTCAGGGTTGATCCCAGGTCACCCTATCCCATATAGGTCCGATAACACAACATAAGTGAAATTTCACAACCCAACCTTGCCCATTAACCTTAGAATGAAGTTTCCACTTTCGAAGTTATCTATAAGATTAGAATCTCACATCTACACACCGAATAAGTCCGAACAAAATGTAATAAACCATATCTACAACCATAGATGCAATCACAAGATATACCACATAACTCAGACACTCGTAGCGATAACTTCTAATCAGAGCAATTGCTCAAAACAACCAAATACCAATAATAAACCTCTTATCAATTAAAGTGTCATTCCAAAACCTTCATATACTTCCAATGATGAAAGAAACACGCAGAATAATAATTATTCCTCAAGGAAACCATTCATGGAGCTCCCTCTCCCTTGGCAAGAACCATAGTAAATTTCTTTGCTGAATCCCGACATCATCCTTCCAACATGCTGAAATCAAATCCGATAGTATTCATTCTAGATCTCAATGACCTCATCTCATCCAACACGACTACTCTAGTGACATGACACATCAATACCCTCTAAATCCACAACCCGTGCAACCAGCGCACCAATAAACAGTCCAAATGTACTCAAATAATGGAAAAGTTATTCAAATGAGAGAGCTGTACTGCAAGCTCACCAGTACCACCACAACAAAATGCTGAGAACCCATCACAGATCGTAGAACCAGAACACACGATCCCAACCCGAAGGATCATACCTCCACATAACTATGTTGCAATGCGCGATCCTATCCAAACACCGGTCCACATAAAACACCTCAAGTCACTACGCTCAAGGCCAACAACCATGCGCAATTTGATGTGGAGTACTAAAAAACAAATCATCATAACCAGAGTGAGGCAAATAACACAACACCACGCAAACCCGAAAGGACACAACCGATACGCCATCCATCGATCAATACCCAATACTCCTCCCGCTCGAATTCCACTATGAGACCCCAATAGAACCTCACCATATTTACCTATAGCCAACAAATCATAATGCCTCGCAACATAGAAAAGTAGCTCATAGATCACCTCAGAACACTAATAAGCTCAATAACAACCGAATCACCACATCCCTCAACAATAGCAACTCAAAGTCAACAAAGCCGTCTCGATGCAGAACACACACCCACATAGGTCTACCAATGAACCCCTTATCAAGGAGTTCCTGAAGCTGCTCTTCCAACTCCTTTAGCTCTGTCGGTTCCATACGATACGGTGCCCGGCACCAAATTAATACAGAAATCAACAACCCTGTCCGACAACATGCCCAGCAGCAGGAACACATTCGGAAAATCCCTCACGAAGGTCAAATAAGGAGACAACCCTTCCCAACCATCCGATGGGTCTTCAAAAATGAAATCACCCTACCGGGAACATAATCCATCGAATCTCGCCACTCAATCCGTGGCATCCCCGGCATAGCCAACGTCGCCGTCTTAGCGCAACAGTCTAGAATTACACGACACGGAGATAACTAGTCCATTTCCAGCATCACACCACAAATCTAACATACTAAGTAACAAAGGACCCACTTTGGTCTCCAAACCCCGATAGCCACCACACAAGGCCGATAAACGCGACCCACAACCACAACATGACCTGTTTATGAGAACTCCCAGTCTCCAAAGCCATGTAGCACATAGATCACCATGTCTGATCCCAATTCCGCCATCCGAATACATACCACACCTCTAATACCCAATCATTCCATGAGAGATACTAAAAAAAAATCTTCTATGCCACCAAGCAAACTCAAACATCAACAGTCGATCCAACAAGAGAGAGCCGCGATACCAATAATGTATTATTAACTTAATCACACTGCCCTTTCTGAAATATATGCCCTCATCAAGCCACACCAATTAGCAATATCATTTGCCTAATCATCTGAAACTGCCCATGCTGTCTTAAGAATTTATGACCCTTCCTTCCAGAACTGAACTGTGACCTTACACATGCAAAGTTCAACCCTACACAACATACCACATATATTATGCCATCCTATAATAAATATGAGAACTTCATAACTCTTTCCGAGCCACAAGCAGCTACATATTCAACTAGCCAAGAACTTTCCATTTGATCCCATCTAGAAGAAAATCACTATACATCACATGCTCCTCACGCCCGTAGAAAAATATACATCTCTAACCATGGTAGAAACCATCAAGAACTCTCCGAATTCCATTTGCACAAAATTAAACCGTCAGGACTGCCTCCTTCTAACTCAACCAAGCTACGCAAGCCATTAAAACATAAGAGCATTGCCACAAAATACTTGTAAAAACTTATTACCTCATCAGCACCCAAAAACTAATCGTATCACTTACCATGCTGATCCGGCCTACTACCAAGCTATCCTATCTATCCAAGTTACTTCTAAATTTCTTTCAAATTGATATTTCCCTTTGCCATAATACCACAATCCTCAACCTAGACTCACCATACGAGACTCAAGCATGAAACCACCCTGTCTTAAGGCTCATAAGCCACTGACTACTCTCTCTAGTACCCCCCAAAAACACCACATTCGAAATACTTACCCTGAAGAGACTTCCTACAAATCTAAAGCCATTGCCTTTGCCTTCCTGATAATGATGTGTAGAATTCATAATGATATAGAAATGCCACAGTCTTGACATCCTCCAATGCAAACCTCAGTTTCCGGTCAAATAAACTCCTGAAGATCTCCAATTATCACATATAAGTCTTGAATCCATTAAAACCATTCTCGGGAGTCATCCACCCTACTCAGGTTTCAATTACACTGATCAAACGAACCGAACGACCTGTGCCCCATGAGAACAAAAACACCTATAGAAGTAACCCCATCTTAATGAAACCAGATAAATTTCCTGCTTTATACACCATACATCCTTTACCGATACCAACTCAAGACATTCCGTGTTTCTCATACACCCATAAAGCATAACATAATCTTTATTAAAATTTCCTTTACTCGAGCCATCGTCGATCTCAACCTCTATAAGCCACAACTCATTCACTAGCATACCTCAAACTGAAACCAATACAACACATGACCATGTCATCAACTACTCAATAGCGGACTCCCCCACTTGGCTCAAAGCCATAGATCAAAACACACAAAAAATCATAATGCATATCCTCTATTACTGTTATAGTACCATAGTGAGATTAAACTTAATCCCTCATAAGCTCGTGCAACATAGACCGTCTATTACTTCAAATTTTCTGCAAATCTCACATTCACCCTCGTAACAGTCAAGCCCACTCTCTTAAGCGACCCAAATTCAAATTGCAACACATATATTTCGCTGGTAAAAGAGATCTTCCAATAAACAACATAAGGATCACATAAATTTTAGAACACTTCGTAGGAGATAACCCACCTGCTCCACCTCAAACTAACATCTCTTTATACCCGTCCACCGTTATAAACATTACGCAGTCACTTAATCTTCCTGAGTCTGAAATCATATCATAATGTGAAATCTACTTCACCTCCCAACTAGGAAACATGAAAAGATCCTTCAACACACTCACAAATCGGGGCTATACATCAAATCATGATGGAAATCAAGCACCAGATAGTTCTTTCTACCCTCAAACAGACCCTTCTCGTCACATTCAAATCATATGAACATATCTCGCAATCACACCATAATCATCACGTAGCTACCAGTCATTACTTCCACTAATAGGGACTCTATAAAACATATAAATCCGAAAGCACATGCTCACATAATCAACACCTCAATTCTCGAGCTACAAGCAAAGCCCGGCCTCAAGTCCTCCAGACTGGCCCAATATCAACACATAGGGATCACATCTTGCCCCTCGATCAGGGAATCACAAGCTGTCGATGCACATCCGATACTGAGAGCTCATGCGCGCATACAAACACGTGGAAGGAATTCAAATAGTTACATTTCAAACTGAATCAAGGACGCACGATAAGAATTAAAAAAAGTGAAGTTTATTTCCTAAAGGTTTTGCAGCCTCTCGAAGATAAGTATAGATATCTCCCTACCGATCCGCGAGACTCTACTAAACCCGCTCATGACTCATGAGATCTATGTAACCTAGGCTCTGATACCAACTTGTCACGACCCAAAACCCAACCCATCGTGATGGCGCCTATCATGAAACTAGGCCAAACTTAAACCAACGCAATCCAATACCACAATGTAAATAATAAAAATCATTTACGGAAAACTTTCATCATTTTTAAAACAAATTGTTTAAGACGTAAGAGAAAGATTCATATTACAATACATTCGTCCCAAAACTACGGTGTCACTGAGACCATGAGCGTCTAAGATAAATACATAATCTATCAAAGTGTCTAAGAGCCAACAGAAAAGTACAACTAGAAATGAGAAGGAGAGCCAAGGCCTGCGAATGCCGTGCAGGTACCTTAATAATCTTCTAAGTCAGAAACCTCGATTAAACATTCGCCACTGGATCCAAAGTGCCTGAATCTGTACACGAGGTACAGGGGGTAATGTGAATACACCAACTAAGTAAGTAACAAGCCCAAACTATGGACTGAGAGGTAGTGACGAACTCAACCTCTTCATAGGATAAACAGGAATATCGTGCAGAAATGTAGGCATGCTTTCAGTTAATTAAACAGATCATAAAAGGGAAAAATAGAGAAAGTATGAACATGATAAAGGAGTATAACTCTGCTACATCTATATGCCAATGCACATACTATATGAAATGCACTATGCCAAGTACCTCATGTGCCCAATAACTCGATACTCATCCACTTAGTGTTGTATATGGCTCGTACGGACTAGGGAAGATCCATCCCATATATATATACATCTATGACAGCAGTCACTCAGTACCGAGGAAGGCCAATTCAACCTACAGAGAAGATCCATCTCCTGGTAATAATAATGACAACTCACAACCACTCAGTACCGTATATGGCTCACAAGGCCCAGGAGGGATTATGCAGAATATATATATATATATCTGACCCAGGGAAGATCCATCCCGGAGTATATACATCACTGACCGTAGTCATCCAATACCGAGGAAGGCCATTCCAGCCCTATGGAGAAGATCCATCTCCAGATATCAATACTTCAGACAAGATCCATGTCCAGGGAACATCCATCCCTCAATATCATCAACTGTGCTCACTAGGGGTGTAAATACTCTAAATGGGCTTATCTCATTAGCCCAAGCGCTATATCAATGCCATCGAAGGCATGATTAAATCTCGCAGCGACGTGCAGCCTGATCCCATACTGTCAATATATATATCAAACTCTCGGCCTCACTCAGTCAATACTCTCCAGTCTCACACACAGGGGCTAAAAATGTCATGATACAAGCCCAAATAATGATATGATATGTTAAATAGCAATAATCAAGACTGAGGCATGATATAATATGCATGAATAGGACTGAGTCTAGAATATAAATGAAGCTAATGATATGACAGCAAGAAACGACCCCTCGTGTCTCAACAGTGTTGGCATTAAGCCTTAACATGATAATTAGCATGAATTGTAGCTCATTAGCTTAATCACACAATTACACCACAGATATCAACATAAAAAAGTCACTAAGAGGTGCCATAGAATGATCCAGGCCGCATTTCTCATGGTGCACGCCCACAAGCCCGTCACTTGGCTTGTCGTCACCTCAATAGTAATCATAGAACACACAGTTCAGGGTTTCGAACCCTCAGAATCAAGTTTGGAAGTGTCACTTACCTCAAGCCAAGCCAAACTCAAGCCCGTGACACCTTTTCCTCTCTTTCGGCCTCCAAATGCCCCGAACCTAACCAAAATCAGTATATAACCATCAAAATATGCTAAGGGAACAAAGCCCACTCGAAAATAATCAAATTAAATCAAAATCTCGAAATTGGTCAAAACCTGACCAATGGGCCCACGTCTCAAATTCCGATAAAATTCACAAAACTAGAATCCTTACACTCTCACGAGTTCATACATACCAATAATACCAAAATCCGACCACGAATGATCCCTCAAATCCCTAGATTAAGGTCTCTAATTTCCAAGCCTTAAACCCCCAAGTTTTGCAACTAATTTCCATAGATTTCAAGCTTAATCAATCAAAAACCATCATAGAAACAAGTTTAGGGTCCAAAAATCTTATCTCCATGAAACCCTCTTGAATCCCCTCTTCAATTTGCTCTCCAAAGCTTTCTCCCAAATGAAATATGGTGAAAAACTACTCAAAATCGCGAAGGGCCAAATATATATGTTCTGCCCCTGCTAAATCGCTTATGCGGTACAAAATCTCGCACTTGCGGTCCCAGGTGCGCATCTGCACAAATCACTTAAGCGCTCAACACCACGCCTGCAATTAAAATCCCGCACATGCGCTATCGCACGTGCGCTCAAACACATGCATCTGCGGTTTCAGCTCCCCATGCCCAATTCAGCTGCAAATTCCCAACTCCAAACTTCCCGTCAACCATCCGAAATCACCCCGATGCCCCCGGGGCTTCAACCAAAAGCACGAACAAGTCATATACCACTATCCAAACTTATACCAATCTTCAAAACACCTCAAACAATATCGAATCAACCAAATAACATCGGATTCAAGCCTAAGGTTCCAAAAACTTTCGAGTTCCAATTTTGATCAAAAAGTCCATCAAACCTTGTCCGAATGACTTGAAATTTTGCACGCATGTTACAATTGACACCGCAGACCTACTCCAACTTTAAAAATTCCATACCGACCTCTATATTCAGACGCCTCTATACTGATCTACGAGACTCTACTAAATCTGTTCATGACTCGTGAGACCTATGTAACCTAGGCTCTGATACCAACTTGGCACGCCCCTAAATCGGAACCGGTCGTGATGGCGCCTATCGTAAAAGTCTAGTACAAGGAAAATAAAGATAGGAATGAGAAACACTGGGTTGCGAACGCAAAGCAGCTACCTAGTTAACTCCGAATAGCCTGCTGGAAGCAATCAGCCCTCGCTAGAAGGACCCGAAGATCCTAAATCTACACACAGGGTGCAGGGAGTAATGTTTGTATGCCAACTCAGTGAGTAATAAAAGTAAAGGCAGTCGAGCGATAAAAAATCATGTAAAACACAGCAAAATGCTACAAAGAGGTAGTATAAAACCAGAACAATGCAATAAAATAGTAAAAGCTCATAGAAACAACTTAATTCAGTAAAAAACTCTTTAAAACACCTTTTATCAGTTCAAACGAATGAATGAAAAGAGGGAGAAAAGATAGAAACATAAATTAGCCCCTTGGGCAAAATACCAACAGAACCAGCCCCTTGGGCAATAACATGGTACAACATAAGCCCTTCGGGCTATATCACATCTCACACTGGGTACCAGCGCTCACTGGAGGTGTACAGACTTCGAGAGGGGCCCCTTACGGCCCAAGCACAATAAAAAGTCATCTCGTGGCATAATCAAACGGGCTCTTGGCCTCATAATCATGAATCATCACAATATCGCTGCGGCGCGGAGCCCAATCCCATAATAGCCTCTCAACACAGGCCTTCAGCCCTACTCAATAAAAAATCTATAAAAGCAACTCGGGCACAATAAAATATGATGCTCAGCTCAAAATATCATTTAAGATGTCAAAATAGAGTAAACATGGTTGAGTTATGAAAACAGTGGAATATGGCATGACTGAGTACAAATATAAAGCCAAAGTATTACGCAGTTAAATAGTCATACAGGATGGACTAAGTCACAATCCCCAACGGTGCATGACCCCACACTCGTCATCTAGCGTGCGCGTCACCTCAAAGTAGCACAACGATGTGAAATCCGGGGTTTCAAACCCTCAGGATAACATTTACAATCATTACTCACCTCTATCCCGCGATGCCTTTGCCTCTCGAATAGGCCTCCGAATGCTCCAAATCTAACCAAAATCAGTGCACAACCATCAAAATATGCTAAGAAAAAAAAGCCCACTCGAAAGAAATCAAATTACAACACAAATCCAGAAATTTACCAAACCTAACCCCCGAGCCCATATCTTGGAATCCAATAAAAATTACATCAATAAACTCCTTACCACTCCCCGAGTTCATACATATCCAATGCATCAAAATCCGACCACAAATGACCCCTCAAATCCCTAGATTTAGGTATCCAATTTCCAAGACCTAACTTCCAATTTTTAGGCTTAAAGTCCAAAAATTCCATAATTAATTAGGTAGAAGTCACTATTTACCGTGAAAATGGTAATAACAATTAATTTTGTGATGGGACTCTTAAAATACGTGATCTATTTTTATGCTAGTTGTTAGAGCAGTTGATGCTAGATATGTGAAGCTTAATGACGTAATATGAACTAAAATAGGGTTATAATCAATCCGAGAAGCTAGCTGCCAGGCCTCGGGCTAACCGATGAAGGGCCTCAAAGTCTATGCCTGGGCTCGATCTCGAGCTATCGGGGGTAACATGGAAGGGGCTAATAGTTAGGATATAGTTAAAAGGATGCTCTTATGGCCAATATCAAGTAAAAAATGAAGAACACGTGTGTGAAAGTAATAAATGGAGGAGATAGCCTCGAGCGAATAAGTTAGAGAGAAGAGAGAGAGAGAGAGAGTTGTTATTGATCTTGTGTAGAATAGTTGGAGCAACCTGCTTATAGAGTGCCAATGATTCTCTTTTTATAAAAGGAGGAATCCAAACTTAGTACAATACACATTAAATGATAAAGGAAATGGGATGGGACAACTAACTAGCTTCATGATATAGGCGTAGACCCGAATGCATTCTTCAGAAGCCTGCCATGCTTGTCGGTGTCTCTGCCAACATTATCCCCAGGTCGGGTGTGGACACTTTTTAAGGGAAGTACCCGACCCAAGGTCTCAAGCCTTCGAGGGGATCTCCTAAAGTGCTTTATCAACGAGAAATTGGTCCCTTCGATTTCACCGTACATACATAGTCCCCGCGTTTCTTAGAGATAGCCGATAAGAAACGATTTTGACACCCCACTCAATGGGCTCCCATAATGACGTCATGCTGATGACGCAAGCCTCTATGAATACCGAAACTTTTCATCGTTGCGCTTTTTCAGGGATATTCTACGCGTCGTGATTTATCATTCTTCGGGATCATAACGTCACCGTTGATTCAGCTCCCATGAACTCATTGAATGCGCCTGTCGTTACATTTTTCGAGCGCGATAATGGCGCCATCAGTTACTTTGCCCTTCTCTTCTATAAATGGTGCCTTTTGTGAGCAGTTTTGTCATCCAAGCATCCTTTGATATCTATCCTTTCCTCCTTTCTTACTATTTTTATTCTTTTTCGTTTTACCATGCTTGAGGCCTAATGCCTTAAGATTTTATGGCGACATCAGTTGTGCTACGACCTATCTCCCGGACCTTTTCTGGTCGAACGAAGTTATGCTGCCTTTATGTTATTGTTGTTGTTGTAGTTGCTGCTCTTGTTGTCTCCGCTAGCTCGGGGAGATGAAGCAGAGGACCAACTTCCTCTAACCCGAAGAAGTAGTGATTATACACTGCTGCTCAAGGGGGGGCTCGGATTATACACTGCTGCTCACCCTCCTTCTTCGGCTTGTCGCTTTACACCCCCTTTGGATTCCTTGGGGTATGGCGGCACTTTCTACTAACTGTCGCATCCTAGGCCGAGGCAACGTCTCAAGAAGTGGCTTTATAATAGTAGTACTGGCGGAGTTCATACTAGCCAGATTTTTCATTCAGCCACTTCTTGTCTCCTTTTGGCTTCTCCTTCGTCACTTTGCTCTTCTCCATCGCTTTCATCTTCTATATCCTCCCTTTTGGAGATGTGATTCCGGGAGGGTCGAGATGAGATTCCCAAGGGGATTGGGCTTGGATGATATTGTCTTTGAGGTCGCACGCCCAAGGAGATGATACCGAAGATGCCACTATTGAGGACACATTTTTGGGAATAGGCTAGATTCTTTGGCTTTTGTTGTATGTACACCCTTCCGCTTCTTTGTTCTTATGTAAGGATCCCCTTGCGGGCTTTTGTAATCATATGTAAGCACCCCTCGAGGGAAGTTATAAGAAAACATTTATGAATATAAAGATATTTTCTTGACCTCTGCCTTTGATACTTGTCGTATTCCTTTATGTTTGCGGAAACTCCGAATGCACGATCCGGAGTCTTTTGCGAGTATTAGGTAGAAGTCACTATTTTCCATGAAAATGGTAATAACAATTAATTTTGTGACGGGACACTTAAAATACGCGATCTATTTTTATACTAGTTGTTAGAACAGTTGATGCTAGATATGTGAAGCTTAATGACGAAGTATGAACTAAAATAGGGTTATAATCAAACTGAGAAGCTAGCTGTCCGGGCCTCGGGCTAACCGATGAAGGGCCTCAAAGTCTATGCCTGGGCTCGAGCTCGAGCTATCGGAGGTAACAGGGAAGGGGATAACAGTTAGGATATAGTTAAAAGGGTGCTCTTATGGCCAATATCAAGTAATAAATGAAGAACAAGTGTGAAAGTAATAAATGGAGGAGATAGCCTCAAGCGAATAAGTTAGAGAGAAGAGAGAGAGAGAGAGAGAGTTGTTATTGATCTTGTGTAGAATAATTGGAGCAACCTACTTACAAAATGCCAATGATTCCCCTTTTATAATAGGGGGAATTCAAACTTAGTACAAGATACATTAAATGATAAAGGAAACAGGATGGGATAACTAACTAGATTCATGATGTAGGCGTAGACAAGCGTTAGACTGCCTTGGTAGGCTTAACTGGTCCCGGATGCATTCTTCGGAAGCGTCCCATGCTTGCCGGGGTCTCGGCCAACATTATCCCCAGGTCGGGTGTCGACAGTATTTGAGGGAAGTACCCGGCCCGAGGTCTCGAGCCTCCGAGGCGATCTCCTGAAGTGCTTTATCAATGAGAAATCGGTCCCCCAGATTTTGCCGTACACAGATAGTCCCCGTGTTTCTTAGAGAGAAGCGATAAGAAACGATTTTGACACCCCACTCTATGGTCTCCCATAATGACGTCGTGCTGATGATGCAAGCGTCTATGAATACCGAAATATTACATCGTTGTGATTTTTTAGGGCTATTCGATGCGTCGTGATTTCTCGTTTTTTAGGGTTATAACATTACCGTTCATTCAGCTCCCATGAATGCATTGAATGCGCCTGCTGTTACGTCTTTCAAGGGCGATAATGGAACTATCAGTTACTTTTCCCATCTCTTCTACAAATGGGGCCTTTTGTGACTAGCTTTTCATCCAAGCATCCTCCGGTATCTATACTTTCCTCCTTTCTTGCTATTTTTATTCATTTCCATTTTACCATGCTTGAGGCCCAGGGCCTCAAGATTTTATGGCGACATCAGGCGTGCTACGGCCTATCTCCCGGACCTTCTCATGTCGAATAAAGTTATGCTGCCTATATGTTATTGTTGTTGTTGTCTCCGCTAGCTCGGGGCGATGAAGCAGAGGACCAGCTTCCTCTGACCCGAAGAAGTATTTGGATTATACAGTGTTGCTCAAGAGGGGGCTCGGATTATACACCGCTGCTCACCCTCCTTTCTCGGCTTGGCGCATTACACCCCTTTGGATTCCTTGGGGTATGGCGGCACTTTCTACTAACTGTCGCCTCCCAGGCCGAGGCAACGTCTCAAGAAGTGACTTTACAATAGTAGTACTGGCGGAGTTCATACTAGCCAGATTTTTCACTTAGCCACTTCTTGTCTCCTTTCGGCCTCTCCCTCGTCACTTTGCTCTTATCCATCTCTTTCCTTTTCCATATCCTCCCTTTTGGAGATACCATTCCGGGAGGGTCAAGATGAGATTCCTGAGGGGATGGGGCTTGGAAGATATTGTCTTTTAGGTTGCGCGCCCGAGGAGATGATACCAAAGATGCCGCTATTGAGGACACACTTTTGGGAATATGCTAGATTCTTAGGCTTTTGTTGTATGTACACCCTCCCACTTCTTTGTTCCTGTGTATGGATCCCCTTGCAGGATTTTGTAATCATATGTAAGGACCTCTCGAGGGCCATTTCAAGCAAACGTTTACGAATATAAAGATATTTTCTTGATCTCTGCCTTTGATACTTGTCGTATTCCTTTATGTTTGCGGAAACTCTAAATGCATGATCCTATTTGTTGTTGCCAACGCTGAATCCGGATGCGAGTATTCCTTCCGGCTTTCGATTGATGAAAATGGCTTCGCTCGGGGTATTTTGCGATCTCTTGGATTGAGCCTGAATAAGGCCGATAGACTCGGGCCGCTGGGACCTTGACTTCGCGCAAAGTGAGAATAATGTTTTGGGCCTCGAAGTTATGACTTACTAGTTGAGTTCCGTAATAATCTTTGAGAAGAAATTTTCTTGGGGACCCGCGGGTGGGGCCTTACCTTGACGGCTCCTTAGAGTGTAGCCTTACCTTGATGGAGGTCCTCGAGGCCAGGCACTACCTCGGGTTTGGAGAGGATGTTATCGGCTAGCGTTCCTGACCAACTTTGAGGTAGGCGAATCATTGCCGTCTTTCACACGTATAATATGAGGCCGTTTTTGCCTTCTCAGGGGTTACCCTGCACATCCTTTCGCCTTCTTTCTAGGCTACGAACACCGTTGAACTACCTAGTGAATTACGAACAGCCTGCTGGAAGCGATCAACACTCGCTAACGAGACCCGAGGCTCCTGAATCTATAGAAGGGGTATAGGGAGAAATGTGAGTATCCAACTCAGTGAGTAATAAAAGTAAAAGTACCTAAGCAATAAGAAAACACGTAAAACACAGCAACATGCTATAAAGAGGCAGTATAAAGTCAATATAATGCAATAAAAGAGTGAAAACTTATAAAAAACACCTTAGTTTAGCAAAAACATGGAGACAAGATAGAAACATAAATCAGCCCCTCAGGCAAAATACCAACAGAACCGGCTCCTTGGGCAATAATATGGAACAACATCAGCCCCTCGGGCTATATCATATCTCACACTGGGTACCCGCGGTCACTAGTGGTGTAGAGACTCTAGGAGGGGCCCCTTACGGCCCAACCACAATATCAAGTCATCTCGTGGCATAATCAAACAGGCACTCGACCTTATAACAAGCCACCTCATGGCATAACAAATCAAGCCCTCGGCCTCATAATCCTGAATCACTATATCACTACGGTAGCGTGCAGCTCGATCCAAAAGTATCCTCACGACACAGGCCCTTGGCCTTACTCAGTCAGAATCTCATAAGCCACTCGGGCAATAGTAAAACATGATGCTCAGCCCAAAATATTATTTAAAATATCAAAAAGAAGTAAAGATGGCTGAATTATGAAAACAATAGAATATAGCATGACTGAGTACAATTACGAAGTCAAAACAGTGAGGAATAGTAGTAAAAATCCCCTAAGGGTCCAAAATAGTTGGCACGAGGCCCAAATATGGCATTCAGCCCAAAACATGATGATAGCAAATAGTTTTCAATCAAATACGCAGTTAAATAGTCATATGGGATGGACTAAGTCACAATCCTCAATGGTTCACGACTCCACGCTCGTCATCTAGCATGTGCGTCACCCCAAAATAGCACAACGATGTGAAATCCGGTGTTTCATACCCTCAGTACAACATTTAAAATCATTACTCACCTCTATCCGGTCCAAACTCTCGCCCATGATGCCTTTGCCTCTAGAATCGGTCTCTGGATGCTCCAAGTCTAACTAAAATTAGTGCATAACTATCAAAATATGCTAAGGGAACAAAGCCCACTTGCAAGTAATCAAATTACAACATGAATCCCAAAATCGGCCAAACCCAACCCCCGGGCCCATGTCTCGGAATACAATAAAAATCACATCAATAAATGCCTTATCACTCCCCGAGTTCATTCATATCAAAAGTACCAAAATCCAATCACAAATGACCCCTCAAATCCCTAATTTTAGGTCTCCAATTACAAGCCCTAGTTTCTTCAATATTAAGGCTTAAATTCTACAAATTCCATGATTAATTAGGTATAAATCACATTAGAATTGATTATTAAGTCCATAAATCTTACCTCGAAGTGTTCCCCCTTGATTCCTTCTTCAATCCACTTCAAAAAGCTCTAAAATCGCCCAACAATAGTGAAACTTAGGCTAAAAATCGTGGATATGGCTTTTTAAAACATTCTGCCCAGCTATTCAAAATCCTTTTTCGCGAAGGCGGTCAACGTCTCGCATTTGCGAAGCACAAAATTCGTTGACCACTTATTCTTTCTTCGTGCACGCGACACCCTGTATGCGAACGTGAAGTCTCAACCTTCCAATTCATCGCGAATGCGACGACACACCCACGAACGCGAAGCACACTGACCTAACCCTTCCGGAACGCAGGACCCCCATCGCGAACGCGAAGGACAAACCTCCTTCCTCTCATCCTAACCCTTCGCTAACATGAGGACCCACTCGCGAACGTGAAGGCCAAAAGCCTGCAACACTAACATCAAATTTTTCTGAAATCTTTTCAACTTGAAAATGATCCGTTCAACCACCCGAAACTCACCCGAGGCCCTCGAGACCTCAACCGGATGTTGACTTATGTGATAAAGGACTCGTATGTGAGTTCTAATGGTTCGGATAGCTTTGGAAGGTGATTTGGGACTTAGGAGCATGATCAAAATGTATTTTGGAGGTACGGAGTAGAGTTAGGCTTTAATTGGCGAAATTAGAATTTTCGCGTTTTCCGGTTGGTAGGTGAGATTTTGGTGTAGGAGTCGGAATGCAATTCCAGGAGTTGCAGTAGGTCCGTTGTGTCATTTGGGATGTGCGCGCAAAATTTCAGGTCATTCGGACGTGGTTTGATAGACTTTTTGATCGAAACTAGAATTTGGGAGTTTTTGGAATTCTTAGGCTTGAATCCGATGCAAATTTGGTGTTTTGATGTTATTTTGAGCGTTACGAAGGTTGAAACAAGTTTAAATGATGTTATATGATAGGTTGGCATGTTTGGTTGAGGTCTCGAGGGCCTCGGTTGGGTTTTCGGGTGGTTTAACAGATCATTTTCAAGTTGAAAATATTATAGAAAAATCTGTTGTTAGTGTTGCAGGCTTTGGCCTTCGTGTTTGCGAGTGGGTCCTCGTGTTCGCCAAGGGTTAGGATGAGAGGTAGGAGGTTTGGCCTTCGCATTCGCGATGGGGGTCCCGCGTTTGTGAAGGGTTGGGTCAGTGTGCTTCGCATTCGCGGGTGTGTAGTCGCGTTCGCGATGAGTTGGAAGGCTGAGGTTTCGCATTCGCGAAGAAAGAATAAGTGGTCAACGAAGTTTGTGATTCGCGAATGTGAGGCGTTGACCGCGTTCGTGAAGAAGGATTTTGAATAGCTAGGCAGAATGTTTTAAAAGGCCATATCCACGATTTTTAGCCTAAGTTTCACCATTGTTGGGCGATTATAGAGCTTTTTGAAGAGGATTAAAGAGGGAATCAAGGGGGAACACTTGGAGGTAAGATTTATGGACTTAATACTCAATCCTAATGTTATTTATACCTAATTAATCATGGAATTTGTAGAATTTAAGCATTAATATTGAAGAAACTAGGGCTTGTAATTGGAGACCTAAAATTAGGGATTTGAGGGGTCATTTGTGGTTGGATTTTGGTACTTTTGATATGAATGAACTCGGGGAGTGATAAGGAGTTTATTGTTGTGATTTTTATCGGATTCCGAGACGTGAGCCTGGGGGTCGGGTTTGGCCAATTTCGGGATTCTTGTTATAATTTAATTACTTTCGAGTGGGCTTTGTTCCCTAATCATATTTTGATGGTTGTGCACTAATTTTGGTTAGACTTTGTGCATCCGGAGGCCGATTCGAGAGGAAAAGGCATCACGGGCTAGAGTTTGGACCGGATAGAGGTGAGTAATGATTGAAAATGTTGTCGTAAGTGTATGAAACCCTGAATTTCACATCATTGTGCTATTTTGAGGTAACGCACATGCTAGATGACGAGCGCGGGGTCGTGCACCGTTGGGGATTGTGATTTAGTCCATCCTGTATGACTATTTAATTGCGTATTTGATTGAAAACTGTTTACTATCATCATGTTTTGAGCTAAATGTCATATTTGGGCCATGTGACAACTATTTTGGACCCTTATGGGATTTTTACTACTATTCCTCACTGTTTTGACTTCGTAGTTGTACTCAGTCATGCTATATTCTATTGTTTTCACAATTCAACCATCTTTACTTGTTTTTGATATTTTAAATGATATTTTGGGATGAGCATCATGTTTTACTGTTTCCCGAGTGGCTTATGAGATTCTAACTGAGTAAGGCCGAGGCCCTGTGTTGTGAGGATACTTTTGGATCGGGCTGCACACCGCAGCAGTGATATACTAATTCATGATTATGAGGCCGAGGGACAAATTGTTTACGCCACGAGGTGGCTTGTTATAAGGCCGAGTGCCTATTTGATTATACCACGAGATGACTTGATATTGTGCTTGGGCCGTTAGGGGAACCTCCCGGAATCTGTAAACCCCCAGTTAGTGCGGGTACCCAGTGTGAGATGTGATATAGCCCGAGGGGCTAATGTTGTTCCATGTTATTGCTCGAGGGGCTGGTTCTGTTGGTATTTTTCTCGAGGGGCTAATTTATGTTTCTATCTTTTCTCCTTGTTTTCATTTACTCGTTTGAACTATTAAAAGATGTTTTAAAGAGGTTTTTGCTGAACTAAGGTGTTTTTATAAGTTTTCACTATTTTATTGCTTTGTATTGGCTTTATACTGCCTCTTTGTAGCATGTTGCTGTGTTTTACGTGTTTTCTTATCACTCAGTTGCTTTTACTTTTATTACTCACTGCGTTGGCGTACTCACATTACTCTCTGCACTCCCTATGCAGATTCAGGAGCCTCAGGTCCCGCTAGTGAGTGCTGATTGCTTCCAGCAGGCTATTCAGAGTTCACTACGTAGCTGCTCGGCATTCATAGCCCAGTGTTTCTCCCTCTTATCTTACTTTTGTACTAGTTTTGAAATAGACTATATAGTCTCTTTCATACTCTTAGGCAGATGTTTAGATGCTCATGACTGGTGACACCATGATGTGGGTTGTGTGTATTTCCGCTTTTGTTCTATTTCACTTTATTTTGGGATTTATCACTTATTAATGACAAATTGAATTACTATAACTGTTACAACCTATATCCACACGCGTTAGTTAATTCCATATATTAGTTAACATAAATCCAAGAAGGAATTACCTTTGAGATGATAAGAAGTTAATCCTATTGGTCTTAAGTGATACAAGGTTGTATAAGGGAGATTAACAAGTATTAGAAGTTAAACGAATCAAGGATGTTGTAACTCATATTTTCAGGTAAACCTAGAGGTTCTTAATACACTCAATAGGTCATGTATTAAGGTATTTGAATCATATAATATCCGTATCATAAGTCTTGAAGTCAAATGAGTTATGAAACAAAAGTCGACAAACGTTGTCGCAACTTAGGTTTATACTTTTACTTAAACATTAGGTCAAATGTTTCTACGCTTTTCTCCCAATTTACAAGGAATTACGGGATGATCTACCCACCAAATTAAATATCTATGAGTTTAGTTTCCAACGCATTAAACTGTTTGTCAATATGATCTCGGAGTATAGAGATATTTATATTTTTGTAAGCCTGTGCAGATTTGTAGATGACAAGTAGGTGCATCACCTACTTGCCAAAATGATAGGACAAAATTAAAAGACCTAAGTCGTCCAAGAGAGGACTTTTAAAGGGTTATGAACTCAATTATTTCATCCATATTTCAGACCCTTAAAACCAAAGTTAACCCCTGCAACTCCTCCCCAAAAATCCCACACAAACCCTAATCGATTTTCCCTCTCTTTCAAGTTCTATTTGAAGGTAAAACCTAGAGTTTGAAGAACCAAGGGAAGGGCTGAGTTATCCAACAAGTAAGGTAAGTTACTACCATATTTCATACATTTTTCTCTGTTGTGAATTCATGGTAATTTGTTCTATACATGTAAGAACTCACGGGACAGATATCAGAAGCCGTGAGTTCGAGTTATTCACTTGTAGCGAACTGTTTTGTGGACTGTTTTGTGTTGCTATTGGGCTGCGTGTTTTACTACTATTTTGTGGAGTTTTGGAGGTTGAAGGGCGTTGAGAAATACCATATATATGTAGGGTTGTGGGCTGATAGTTATTCGTAACATTTCCCGGTCGTTTGACACGACTACGGTGGTCGTCGTACGTATGATGTAATTAGGTTGTGTGTGAAGTCATATATATAGGGGAGGTGCTATCCGTTTCAACGTAAAATAGGTGATCGATACGTAATAGTTATGACGCTTAAATGATAACGATAGTATCGTTTCTCTTATTGTAGACTAAGGAGTTGTGACAATTGCATAGCTTGCGATTGGGGCAGTACATACAAGGTATGTGAGGCTATCCCTTTCCTTCTTTTGCACAACTCCGATTGTACATAATGTAATGAACGAGCTTCCAAAGATATTCTACTCCTAGAAGCTAGTAGTACTTACATTGTTTTCCCTCTTATGGAACGATTGATGTTAATGTTGATTCTATTATTCTTATGTTATCAATGTTGTTGGTACTTCCTGATTCTTATAAGGTTCATAGTGAAGAGTTAGTCCTAATAATGTGTAGAGAGGATACCGACCTTACGTCACTCCGAAAGGTTTATAATGTGATTCCATGAGTCGAGCATGCATTATATATATGCATCTATTTTACTCTACTGAGCCGCGCTATAGTTTGCCGGGTACGACAGACATTGTGAAGCCACTAATTAGTTGGGTTTTACCGAGCTCCACGTGGCCGGGTACGATTCTACCGAACCTTATGATGGTCGGGTACGTTTTTACCGAGCCTATTATGGCCGGGTACGATATGATGATGATGATTCCCACAGAGGCGTATATTTTAAAATTTTGTGTATACATACATATGTATCATGCATTGCATGTTAGTAGCCCTTAGAGGTACTCAAATGTTCCAGGTTGTATATTCTCTATCCTGCTTACATTATTGTTCGTATTTATGGTTCCCTACCTTACATACTCAGTACTTTATTTGTACCGACGTCCTTTTGTTTGTGGATGGTGCATGTCGTGCTGCAGGTCCTGATAGACAGGCAGGTGCAGCTCCCCCACCACAGTAGGCTGTCCAGTTCAGCGGTGATTGGCGAGATCCCTTCTCCGGACTTGCCGCGGTCTTGGTATGCATTTTTTGTTATAGACATTATGGGTATGTCGGGGCCCTATTCCAGCTATGTTGCAGCACTTATGTTCCTTTAGAGGCTCATAGACAAGAGTCGACTCATTTTTAGTTTGGTATGCCTTGTCGGCTGGTTTTTGTTGTATAGTCTTTCATGGTAGCGTGTTAGCTCGTACCTTATATGTAGTTTCTTGATTGTCTGGTCATCCCCTGCTATGTATGTTCATGCCATCATATTTTATTATTGGTTGTCCATGATCCACGTCTACCATTTATATTGATCTCGTCAACCCTAAAAGATAATAAAAAAAGGGTTAGATAAAATGTACATTGGTGCTCGGCAAGTATGGTCGGGTGCTAGTCATGGCCCTCCAATTTGGGTCGTGACAAACTTGGTACCAGAGCAAGTCTGCCCTAGGGATTGTCTATGAGCCGTGTCTAGTAGAGTCTTGATTATGGATGTGTAGCGCGCCACGTTTATAATCAGGAGGCTACCTGACATCTAGGGTTTTTACCTTCTTCCTGAATCTAGATTGTGTGTAGAGTTGAGTCGTAAGAGTTCGTCTCTAATATTCACCTTGTTTTCTTTCAGCGATGCCTTCGACTAGGAAGCAAACAATTAGTAGACGGCTTGATATAGCTGTAGGAGAGGGCACCAATCCGGTGCCCCAAGCCAGACTAGGCCAAAGTGAGGCTCAGAGTGAGATGCCGTCTCATACCTCATCTACCCCGTCTCCTCCAGAGGATATGAGGAGGCACCCAGTACCTCCAGTTCCTCCGTCTGGCACTACAGACCAGGATATGCGGAGTGCTTTGCAGTTATTGACTAGCTTGGTAGCTGCTCAGGCTCAGAGGCAGAATACAGGTGCTGCTGATAAACCAGTTAGTACGAGAGTTTGTGATTTTATTAATTTAGACCCTCCAGTGTTTACCGGATCACACCCCAAGGAGGACCCGCAAACTTTTATTGACCAGGTTCATCGTACACTGCGGGTTATGCATGTTAGTGATACAGAGGTAGTAGAGTTGGCTTCTTATTGGATACGGGATTTAGCGATTCTCTGGTATGATAGTTGGGAGAGATTCATGGGTCTGAACGCTCCTCCAACTGTGTGGAAGGAATTTTCTGAGGCCTTTCTTCGTCACTACTTGCCAGTTGAGATACGATGAGCTAGAGCTGATAAGTTCTTGAACCTTAGACAAGGTAATACGAGTGTGCGAGAGTACAATATGCAGTTCGATTCTTTAGCAAGGTATTCTCCCCATATGGTGGCCGAGATGAGTGATAGGGTGCATTTTTTCGTGAACGAATTGGGACCACATCTGATAAATGAGTGCACAACAGCCTCCTTGGTGGAGGGCATGGATATTTCCTGTATTCAGGCTTATGCCCAGACCCTAAAGGATCGTAAGCGCCAGCAGAGGGCAGATAGGGAGCAGGATAGGGGCCATCATAAGAGGGCGAGATTTGCAAGGTATTCTAATGACTTTAGAGGCAGAGTCAGGCCCCTGTCTTCGAGGAGTTCGGCGCCACCTGTATCTAGTGCTCCTCCACAGTTTCAGAGGCCTCGATATGATCGATTTACCCATTCTGGTCCAGGTCAGAGTTTGCAGGCATCAGGCTCGCAACATCACAGGGATATTAGTCAGATGAGACCTACAACACCACGTTGTGATCAGTGCGGCAAGGCCCACTTTGGATTGTGCCATCGAGGTTCTAATGCATGTTATTCTTGCGGACAGCCTGGCCATATGATGCGGGTTTGTCCTAACAGGGGAGGTGATGGTATGGCTCAACCGACTGGATTTGTGTCTGCTTCTTCCTCATTAGTTCGACCTCCAGCACGGGGTTTTCAGTAGTCGACAGATCATGGTAGAGGTAGAGATGCAATGCCGAGTTCGAGTGGTGGTCAAAATCGAACCTATGCTCTAGTAGGTCGATAGGATCTCGAGTCGTCTCCAAATGTTGTTACATGTATATTATCTGTGTTTTCTTATGATGTATATGAGCTGATTGATCTGGCTAATAGGTTTGGCATTGAACCTGAATTGATAAGTAAACCCCTTGCGGTATCTACTCCGATAGGAGATTCTGTGATTGCTAGAAGGGTATATAGAGGTTGTACTGTGATGATTTGTAGTCATAAAACCTCGGCAAATTTATTTGAGTTAGAAATGTTGATTTTGATGTGATAATGGGAATGGACTGGTTGGCCTCATGCTATGCTAATGTTGACTATCGTACGAAGATGGTTAGGTTTCAATTTCCTGGTGAACCCATCATTGAATGGAAAGGGAACATTGCTACATCGAAAGGTAGGTTTATTTCCTATCTTAAGGCAAGGAAAATGACCTTAAAAGGTTACATTTATCATTTCATTCGCGTTAGGGATGCAGAGGCGAAACCGCCTACTTTATAATCAATCCCTGTGGTCAACGAATTCCCAGATGTTTTCCCAGATGAACTCCCAGGCCTTCCTCCTAAAAGGGAGATTGAGTTTAGCATTGATGTGTTGCCTGACACTCAACCGATCTCTATCCCTCCATACAGAATGGCTCCAGCAGAGTTGCGAGAGTTGAAGGACTTGTTGGATAAGGGCTTCATTAGACCTAGCACTTCACCTTGGGGTGCACCAGTCGTATTCGTGCGGAAGAAAGATGGGTCGTTACAGATGTGTATCGACTATCGACAGTTGAATAAGTTTACTATAAAGAACAAGTATCCACTTCCAAAATTGATGACTTGTTTGACCAACTCCAGGGTGCCAAGTATTTCTCCAAGATTGATTTACGTTCAGGGTATCATCAGGTTAGGGTTAAGGAGAAGGATATTCCTAAGATGGCCTTCCGGACAAGATACATGCACTTTGAGTTCTTGGTAATGTCGTTCGGGCTAACAAATTCCCCAGCAGCTTTTATGAATCTCATGAATACTGTATTTAGGCCCTATCTTGATGTGTTCGTGATTGTATTCATTGATGACATTCTAGTATATTCTCGTTCGGAGGCGGAACATGTGGGCCACTTGCGGATAGTATTACAGACGCTTCAGGATCGTAAGTTATATGCTAAGCTCTTCAAATGTGAATTTTGGCTGAACTCAGTAGCGTTCCTTGGCCATGTGATAGCTGACGAGGGTATTAGTGTCTACACTCAGAAGATCGATGTAGTAAAGAATTGGCCGAGACCTACAACACTATCAGAAGTCTGCATCTTCCTAGGGCTAGCAGGATATTATAGGCGGTTTGTAGAAGGGTTTTCCTCTATATCATCACCATTGACTAAGTTAACACAGAAAGCTACCAAGTTCCAGTGGTCTGACACTTGTGAACCTAGTTTTCAGGAGCTAAAGAATCGATTGACATCCGCACCAGTGCTCACTCTCCCTGAAGGAACAGAAGGTTATGTAGTATATTATGATACCTCAGGTATAGGTTTGGGGTGCGTATTGATGCAGCGTGGAAGGTGATTGCTTATGCATCAAGACAATTGAAGAAGCATGAAAAGAATTATCCAACCCATGATTTGGAATTGGCTGCAGTAATATATGCTTTGAAGATATGGCGGCACTACTTATACGGCGTCCATGTTGACATCTACACAGATCATAGGAGTTTACAATACATCTTCAAGCAAAAAGAGTTGAATTTGAGGCAGCGTAGGTGGCTTGAATTACTGAAAGACTACAACGTCGAGATATTGTATCATCCCGGTAAAGCCAATGTTGTCGCAGACTCTCTTAGCCGTAAATCAATGAGAAGCTTAGTACATATTGAGGAAGGTAGATAGGGGTTGACTAAAGAGCTTCACCAGCTAGCCAATATGAGAATCAAATTGTTAGACTCTTATGACGGAGGTGTTACTGTACAGAATACATCAGAATCATCTTTGGTAGCCGAGGTAAAAGCACGGAAATATGAAGATCCTATCTTAGTACGATTATGAGAGAGCATTCATTAGTGTAAAAGTATGGCTTTTGAGATCGGAAGAGATGTGGCACTGAGATACCAGGGCCGATTATGTGTGCCTAATATGGCAGGGTTGCGAGAGAAGATTATGAATGAAATTCATCAATCCCGATATTCCATCCATCCCGGCTCGACAAAGATGTACCATGATCTCAAGGAGCAGTATTGGTGGGATAACATGAAGAAGTCTATTGCAGAATTTGTAGCCCAGTGTCCCAATTGTCAACAAGTAAATATAGAACATCAGAAACCCGGTGGATTGCTTCAGAATATAGAGATTCCGACCTAGAAATTAGAGGTGATTAATATGGACTTTATTATTGGATTACCTCGCTCTTATCATAAGTTTAACTCCATCTGAGTGATAATTGATCGACTTACAAAATGTGACCATTTTCTACCAGTTAAGACAACTTACACGGCTGAAGATTATGCGAAGTTGTATATCAAGGAGATTGTTAGGCTTCATGGTGTGCCGGTATCTATTATATTAGAACGAGAAGTTCAATTTACAGCTAACTTTTGGAGGTCTTTTCAGAAGGGTTTAGGCACACAAGTGAATCTCAGCACTGCATTTCATCCGCAGACTGACTGACAGGTTGAACGTACCATTCAGACACTGGAAGATATGCTACGAGCATGTGTTCTAGATTTTAAGGGAAATTGGGATAACCATCTTCCACTCATAGAATTCGCCTACAATAATAGCTACCATTCCAGTATTAAAATGGCCCCATACGAGGCACTATACGGGAGAAGATGTAGATCACCAGTTGGATGGTTCGAAGTCGGTGAAACAGAATTATATGGGCCAGATTTGATTCACCAAGCTATTGAGAAGGTGAAAGTGATACAAGAGCGATTGAGGACGACACAAAGCAGGCAAAAATCTTATTCCGATGTCCGATGTCGTGATTTGGAGTTTGAGGTTGGTGATTGAGTTTTCCTGACGATCTCACCAATGAAGGGTATTATGCGTTTTGGGAAGAAAGGTAAGCTGAGTCCAAGGTATATCGGGCCGTATAAAATTCTTTGATAGATTGGACAGGTTGCTTATGAGTTAGAATTGCCATCAGAATTGGAATTTGTCCACCCGGTATTCCATGTATCTATGTTGAGGAAATGTATTGGAGACCCTTCTCGAGTCGTCCATATCAAAGATGTACAGGTTATAGAGGACCTATCATATGATGAAGTGCCAGTGGCTATATTAGATCGACAAGTCCGCAAGCTGAGAACAAAAGATGTTGCTTCCATCAAAGTATTATGGAGGAACAAGAAAATGGAAGAAATAACATGGGAAGTAGAAGAGGAGATGAAGTCTAAATACCCGTACCTAATCCAGAATGAAGATAACAAGGATGCTGGTGGAACACATGATACATTGGAAGGTGAAATGGCTCTATTAGGTAAGCAATAACTTGAGAATACTCTTCCTTAATACAAAATGGCGATATGCAGATAATGTACATGTCCATAATGCTTTGCATACTCTTGTAAAGCTATATGTTGAGTTAACCGCTTGCAAGTTTGTCCTCTATTTATGGGAGAAACTTGGCCGGAATCCACGATGATTTAAACTCCCTATGAACCCTTACATTCGAGGACGAATGTTCTTAAGGGGGAAGGGTGTTACAACCCATATCCACACACGTTAGTTCATGCCATATATTAGTTAACATAAATCAAAGAAGGAATTACCTTCGATATGATAAGAAGTTAATCCTATTGGTCTTAAGTGATACAAGGGTGTATAAGGGTGATTAACAAGTATTAGAAGTTAAACAAATCAAGAATGTTGTAACTCATATTTTCAGGTAAACCTAGAGGTTATTAATACACTCAAGAGGTCATGTATTAAGGTATTTGAATCATATAATATCCGTATCATAAGTCTTGAAGTCAAACGAGTTATGAAACAAAAGTCGACAAACGTTGTCGCAACTTAGGTTCATACTTTTACTTAAACATTAGGTCAAATGTTTCTAAGCTTTTCTCCCAATTTACAAGAAATTACGGGTTATCTGCCCACCAAATTAAAGATCTATGAGTTTAGTTTCCAATTCATTAAACCATTTGTCAATACGATCTCAGAGTATAGAGATATTCATATTTTTGCAAGCCTGTGCCAAAATGATAGGACAAAATTAAAAGACCTAAGTCGTCCAAGAGAGGACTTTTAAGGGGTTATGAACTCAGTTATTTCATCCATATTTCAGACCCTCAAAACCAAATTTAATCCCTGCAACTCCTCCCCAAAAATCCCACACAAACCCTAATCGATTTTCCCTCTCTTTCAAGTTCTATTTGAAGGTAAAACCTAGAGTTTGAAGAACCAAGGGAAGGGCTGAGTTATCCAACAAGTAAGGTAAGTTACTACCATCTTTCATACATTTTTCTCTGCTGTGAATTCATGGTAATTCGTTCTATACATGTAAGAACTCACAGGACAGTGATCGGAAGCCGTGAGTTCGAGTTATTCACTTGTAGCGGACTGTTTTGTGGACTGTTTTGTGTTGCTATTGGGCTGCATGTTTTACTACTATTTTGTGGAGTTTTGGAGGTGAAACGGTGTGGAGAAATACTATATATATGTAGTGTTGTGGGCTGATAGTTATTCATAACATTTCCGGGTCGTTTGACACGACTACGGTGGCCGTCGTTTGTATGATGTAATTAGGTTGTGCGTGGACTGTTTTGGGAGGCTCAATATGTTTATTATTGATGTTGTTTGGGATGTTTGGTGATCGTTTTGAATGGTGTAAAGTCATATATATAGGGGAGGTGCTATCCGTTTCAACGTAAAATAGGTTGTGATCGATACGTAATAGTTATGACGCTTAAATGATAATGATAGTATCGTTTCTCTTATTGTAGACTAAGGAGTTGTGACAATTGCATAGCTTGCGATTGGGGCAGTATATACAAGGTATGTGAGGCTATCCCTTTCCTTCTTTTGCACGACTCCGATTGTACATAATGTAATGAACGAGCTTCCAAAGATATTCTACCTTTAGAAGCTAGCAGTACTTACATTGTTTTCCCTCTTATGGAACGGTTGATGTTAATGTTGCTTCTCTTATTCTTATGTTATCAATGTTGTTGGTACTTCCAGATTCTTATAAGGTTCATAGTGAAGAGTTAGTCCTAATAATGTGTACAGGGGATATCGACCTTACGTCACTCTGAAAGGTTCAAAATGTGATTCCAATGAGTCCAGCATGCATCATATATATGTATCTATTTTACTCTACCGAGCCGCGCTATAGTTGGCCGGGTACGACACCTATTGTGCAACCACTGATCAGTTGGGTTTTACCGAGCTCCACGTGGCCGGGTACGATCCTACCGAGCCTTATGATGGCCAGGTACACTTTTACCGAGCCTATTATGGTCGGGTACGATATGATGATGATAAAGCCCACAGAGGAGTATGTTTTAAAAGTTTATGTATACATACATATGTATCATGCATTGCATGTCAGTAGCCCTCAAAGGTACTCAGATGTTCCAGGTTGTATTTTCTCTATCCTACTTACATTACTGTTTGTATTTATGGTTCCCTGCCTTACATACTCAGTACTTTATTCGTACTGACGTCCTTTTGTTTGTGGACGTTGCATGTCGTGCTGCATGTCCTGATAGACAGACAGGTGCAGCTCCCCCACCACAGTAGGCTGTCCAGTTCAGCGGTGATTGGCGAGATCCCTTCTCCGGACTTGCCGCGGTCTTGGTATGCATTTTTTGTTATAGACATTATGGGTATGTCGGGGCCCTATTCCAGCTATGTTGCAGCACTTATGTTCCTTTAGAGGCTCATAGACAAGTGTCGACTCATTTATAGTTTGGTATGCCTTGTCGGCTGGTTTTTGTTGTATAGTCTTTCATGGTAGCGTGTTAGCTCGTACCTTATATGTAGTTTCTTGATTGTCTGGTCATCCCCTACTATGTATGTTCATGCCATCATATTTTATTATTGGTTGTCCATGATCCACGTCTACCATTTATATAGATCTCGTCAACCCTAAAAGATAATAAAAAAAGGGTTAGATAAAATGTGCGTTGGTGCTCGGCAAGTATGGTCGGGTGCTAGTCATGGCCCTCTAGTTTGGTTCGTGACAATAACTTTTTAAATGGATTGGGATTTTGTGTCGGCTGGCCTAGCTTCACGATATGCGCCATCTGGTTTAGGGTCCGGTTTAGGGTCGTGACATAGGTCCCATGAGTTATGAGCAAGTTTAGTAGAGTCTCGCGGATTGGTACGGAGATGTCTATATTTATCCTCGGGAAGCGGCTGAACCTTTAAGAAAAACTTCATATTCTTGAAATTCTTGTCGTGCGAAACTGTTGATCCGAGTACTAAACTTCTGTTATTCTATTCTCTTACAGAAGGTGAGGGCACGCGCTACCGGTCAGGATAGACGACAACTAGTACCACCAGCTGTGGCCACTAGAGGTCGGCGACACGGTCGAGGCCATGGTAGTGGCAGAGGTGTAGCCCGCACAACAGTTAGGGCAGGACCTGCAGATCCACCAGCTGCCCTAGTTCAGGATCAGGTCCCAGTTGTGGATGCTCCAGCAGCACCAGCTCAGGCACTAGCTGTGCCCATTGTGATTCCGGGTCTTCAGGAGGCCCCGGCTTAGATTCTATCAATATGCACTGTCCTATCTCAGGCGGTCTCAGTTACTATAGCCGCAACTACTTCTCAGGCCAGGGGAGGCACTCAAACTCCCGCCGCTCGCAGACTTGAGAAGGTCATGTAGGGACTTAAGACACTGGGGGCACATCCAACCTAGCCGGTTACAGCTGCTCAGGACTATGTAGCTCATGCTATGCCAGAGGATGAGCAACGCAGGTTGGAGAGGTTTGGTAGACTTCAGCCTCCGACTTTTAGTGGTGCAGAGGACGATGATGCCTAGGGTTTCTTGGACAAGTGTTAGAGGATTCTTCGTAAAGCGGGTATTCTGGATACCAGCGGGGTCACTTTCACTACTTTTTAGTTTTCTGGAGCCGCCTTCACTTGGTGGGAGGCTTATGAGAGGCGTAGGCCTGTTGGTGCAGCACCCCTTACCTGGCAGCAGTTCTCCACTCTCTCTTAGGAGAAGTATGTGCCATAGTATCGTAGAAAGGAGTTGCGTAGGCAGTTCGAGTGGTTGCATTAGGGAGAGATAACTATGACACAGTGTGAGATGAGGTTCTCGGAGTTAGCTCGTCATGATGTTTGGTTGGTTCCTACGGAGAGAGAGAGTATTAGGAGGTTCGTTGATGGCCTCACGTATCAGCTTCGTATTCTCATGACCAGGGAGAGGGTGTCTGGTGCTACTTTTGAGGAGGTTGTTGACATTGCTCGCGAAATTGAGTCAGTTCATCACCAGGAGTGAGATGAGAGGAAGGCCAAGAGGCCTCGAGGATCTAGTAGTTGTGGTGGTGCTTCTTTGAGAGCTTAGTTTCAGCACGACAGAGGTCGTCCCTTCCGACATGCTAAGTCAGCTCGCCCAGGTTATCGTGGGGCGTCATCAGGGCCAGTCATCACTCAGTGCCCTTCTAGCCCAGAGTTCATCACGTGCTCCATCAGTTCAGGGCTCTTCTATGCCAGGTGCATCTTCTAGTCATTCTGGTGCTAGGGGTTCCCTTCAGTCCCCGTCTCCAACACCAGGGAGTTGCTATGAGTGTGGAGAGTTATGTCATATGTGGAGGCAATGTCCTCGTCGTCTTAGGGGTTCGTCTCAACAAAGGAGTCAACAGTCTACTTCAGTTCTAGTCACTTCACCACCACCCGCCCAGCTAGCCAGGGTTGAAGGTCAGTCAGCTAGGGGTTGCCCTAGAGGGGGAAGTCGATCAGGTGGTGGTCAGGCCCATTCCTATGCACTCCCAGCTAGACCCGATGCTAGTGCTTCAGATGCTGTGATCACATGTATTGTCTCAATCTGCCACAGAGATGCCTCTGCATTATTTGATCCTGGTTCCACTTATTCTTATGTGTCATCATACTTTGCTCGTTATTTGGATACGCCTCATGAGTTTCTTGTTTAGTCTATTCATGTATCTACTCTGGTGGGCGATACTATTGTTGTAGACCATGTATACCAGTCATGTGTGGTGACTATTAGGGGTCTGGAGACCCGAGTGGATCTTCTATTATTATGTATGGTAGACTTCGATGTTATATAATGCATGGATTGGCTATCTCCATGTCATGCTATTTTGGACTGTCATGCTAAGATAGTGACATTGGCTATGATGGGTGTGCCACAGATTGAGTGGAGAGGTTTGACTGATTATGTTCCCAGTAGGGTAATTTCATTATTGAAGGCCCAGTGTATGGTTGGGAAGGGTTGTGTTTCTTACTTAGCCTTTGTGAGGGATGTCGGTGGAGAGACTCCTAATATTGATTTTGTTCCTGCTGTGAGAGATTTTCCCGATGTGTTTTTTGCAGACCTGCCGGGCATTCCACTGGATAGGGATATTGATTTTGATATTGATCTGGTGCCGGGCACTCAGCCCATTTCTGTTCCACCGTATCGTATGGCACCAGCTGAGCTGAAGGAGTTTAAAGATCAGCTTCAGGAACTCCTTGATAAGGGGTTCATTCGGCCTTGTGTGTCGCCTTGGGGTGTGCCTATTCTATTTGTGAAGAAGAAGGATGACACTCTGAGGATGTGCATTGATTATAGGCAGTTGAACAAAGTTACAATTAAGAACAAGTAACCTTTGCCTTGCATTGATGAATTATTTGACCAGCTTCAGGGAACGAGGGTGTTCTCCAAGATTGATCTTCATTCAGGTTATCACCAGTTGAAGATCAGGGACTTGGATATTCTTAAGACAACTTTGAGGAACCAATATGGTCATTATGAGTTCTTGGTGATGTCTTTTAGGCTGACCAATGCCCAGCAACATTCATGCATTTGATAAACAGTGTGTTTCAACCTTATCTCGACTCGTTTTTCATAGTTTTCATTGATGATATTCTGGTATACTTGCATAGTCAGGAGGAGCACACGGAGCATTTGAGAGTTGTGTTGCAGAGATTGAGGGAGGAGAAGCTTCATGCAATGTTCTCCAAGTGTGAGTTTTGTCTCAGTTCAGTGGCTTTCTTGGGGCGCATGGTGTCCAGTGAGGGTATTCGGGTTGATCCAAAGAAGATTGAGGCGGTTCAGAGTTGGCCCGGACCATCCTCAGCCATAGAAATTTGCAGCTTTCTTGGTTTGGCAGTTTATTACCACCTGTTTGTTCAGGGATTCTCATCTATCGCATCGCCCTTGACCAAGTTGACTCAAAAGCGTGCTTTATTCAGGTGGTCGGATGAGTGTGAGGAGAACTTTCAGAAGCTCAAGATTGCCTTGACCACAACTCCAGTGTTAGTTTTGCCACAACTTCAGGTTCATATACTGTGTATTGTGATATTTTGAGTGTTGGCATTGGGTGTATATTGATGCAGGAGGGTAGAGTTATTGCTTATGCTTCTAGTCAGTTGAAGTCCCATGAGGAGAACTAACATGTTCATGATTTGGCGTTGGCTGCCATTATTCATGCATTGAAGATTAAAGGCATTATTTGTCTGGTGTGTCTTGTGAGGTGCTTACTAATCATCGTAGCCTCCAAAACTTATTCAAGTAGAAGGATCTCAATTTGAGGCAGTGGAGATGATTGGAGTTGGTAAACGATTTTGATATCACTATTTTGTACCATCTAGGGAAGGCCAATGTAGTGGCCGATGCCTTGAGTAGGAAGGCGGTAAGTATGGGGAGTTTATCATATATTCCAGTTGGGGAAAGACCTTTTGTAGTTGATGTTCAGGCCTTTGCCAATCAATTCATGAGGTTGGATATTTCGCAGCCCAGTCGGGTATTGGCTTGTGTGATTTCTCGATCTTCCTTATTTGATCGCATCAGAGAGCGCCAGTATGATGATCCTCATTTGCTTGTCCTTAAGGACAAGATTCAACACAATGATTCCACAAATGTGACTATTGGTGATGATGGGGTGTTGAGGATGTAGGGCCAGATATGTGTGCCTAATGTCGATGGGCTTCGGGAGTAGATTCTGGAGGATTGCCCATAGCTCGCGGTATTCCATTCATCCGGGTGCTGCAAAGATGTATCAGGATTTGAAACAACATTATTGGTGGAGGAGAATGAAGAAAGACATTGTGGGATTTGTATCTCGGCATCTCAATTGTCAGCAGGTGAAATATGAACATCAGAGACCGGGTGGCTTACTTCAGCAGATGGATATTCCAGAGTAGAAGTGAGAGCGGATCACCATGGACTTTGTAGTTGGGCTCCTACGGACTTTGAAGAAGTTCGATGCTATTTGGGTGATTGTGGATTGGCTGACCAAGTCCGCGCATTTCATTCATGTGTATACTACCTATTCTTCATAGCGGTTGGCAGAGATCTATATCCGGGAGATTGTTCGTTTGCATGGTAGACCAGTTTCCATCATTTCAGATAGGGGCACTCAGTTCACTTCACAGTTTTGGAGGTATGTGCCGCGAGAGTTGGGCACTCAGCTTGAGTTGTGCACAACCTTTCACCCTCAGACAGACGGGCAGTCTGAGAGCACTATTCAGATATTGGAGGACATGTTGCGCGCTTGTGTCATTGATTTTGGAGGGTTATGGGATCAGTTTCTACCGCTCGCAGAGTTTGCTTATAACAACAGTTACCGGTCAAGTATTCAGATGGCTCCATATGAGGCTTTGTATGGGAGGCGGTGTAGATCTCCAGTTGCTTGGTTTGAGCTGGGTGAGGCTAGGCTATTGGGTACAGACTTGGTGCAAGATGCTTTAGACAAGGTGAAGGTGATTCAGGAGAGGCTTCATACAGTGTAGTCGAGACAAAAGAGTTATGCTGACAGGAAGGTTTAGGATGTGTCCTACATGGTGGGTGAGAAGGTTCTGCTAAAGGTTTCACCCATGAAGGGTGTTATGAGATTTTGGAAGAATGGTAAATTGAGTCCTCGGTTCATTGGGCCTTTTGAGGTGCTTTGGAGAATTGGGGAGGTGGCTTATGAGCTTGCTTTGCCACCCAGCTTTTCGAGTGTACATCTGGTATTTCATATTTCTATGCTCCGGAAGTATATTGGCGACCCGTCTCATGTTTTGGACTTTAGCACGGTTCAGTTAGATGATGATTTAAATTATGATGTGGAGACAATGGCTATTCTGGAACGTTAGGTTCGAAAGTTGAGGTCAAAGGATATAGCTTAAGTGAAAGTGTAGTGGAGAGGTCGGCCCGTAGAGGAGGCTACTTGTAATACCGAGCGGGAGACGAGGAGCAGATATCCTCACTTGTTTTAGGCTTTAGGTATGTTTCTTGACTCGTTCGAGGACGAACGTTTGTTTAAGAGGGGGAGAATATAACGACCCGACCGGTTGTTTCATGAGTTACCACTCTGTTTCCCCTATTTTTTCTTCTTATTGCCTTGTTCAGTGGTATTATGTGATATCAGGTTGGTGGAATCAGGTTCGAAGAGGTTTTGGTAAGGTTTGAGACACTTAGTCTCTTTTGAGTAAGCTTAAGTTGGAAAAGTCAACCGGATATTGACTTATGTGATAAAGGGATCGGATGCGAGTTTCGATGGTTCGGATAGCTTTGGGAGGTGATTTGGGAATTAGGAGCGTGATCACAATGTGTTTTGGAGGTACAGAGTAGAGTTAGGCTTGAATTGGCGAAATTGGAATTTTGACATTTTTCGGTTGGTAGGTGAGATTTTGATATAGGGGTCGGAATGGAATTCCGGGAGTTGCAGTAAGTCTGTTGTATCATTTGGGATGTGTGTGCAAAATTTCAGGTCAGTCGGACGTGGTTGGTAGACTTTTTGATCGAAAGCGGAATATGGAAGTTTTTGGAATTTATAAGCTTGAATCCGATGCAAATTTGGTGTTTTGATGTTGTTTTGAGCGCTCCGAAGGTTGGAATAAGTTTGAATGATGTTATGGGATATGTTGGCATGTTTGGCTAAGGTCGCGAGGGCCTCGGGTGAGTTTCAGGTGGTTGAATGGATCATTTTCAAGTTGAAAAGATTGCACAAAAATCTGTTGTTAGTGTTACAGGCTTTTGGCCTTCGCGTTCACGAGTGGGCCCTCGCATTCGCGAAGGGTTAGGATGAGAGGCAGGAGAATTGGCCTTCACGTTCGTGATGGGGGTCCCGCATTTGCGAAGGGTTGGGCCAGTGTGCTTTGCATTCGCGGGTGTGTAGACGCATTCGCGATGCGTGGGAAGGCTGAGATTTCGCATTTGCGTACAGGGAATCGCGTTCGCGAAGAAAGAATAAGTGGTCAACGAAGTTTGTGCTTCATGAACACAAGGTGTTGACTGCATTCGCGAAGAAGGATTTTGAATAGCTGGGGAAAATGTTTCAAAAGGCCATATCCGCGATTTTTAGCCTAAGTTTTACCATTATTAGGCGATTTTAGAGCTTTTTGAAAAGTATTGAAGAGGGAATCAAGGAGGAACACTTGGAGGTAAGATTTATGGACTTAATACTCAATCCTAATGTGATTTATACCTAACTAATCATGCAATTTGTAGAATTTAAGCCTAAATATTGAAGAAACTAGGGCTTGTAATTGAAGACTTAAAATTAGGGATTTGAGGGGTCAATTGTGGTTGGATTTTTGTACTTTTGATATGAATGAACTCGAAAAATGATAAGGAGTTAATTGATGTGATTTTTATTGGATTTCGAAATGTGAGCCCGGAGGTCGGGTTTGGCCAATTTCAGGATTCCTGTTGTAATTTGATTACTTTCGAGTGGGCTTTGTTCCCTTAGAATATTTTGATGGTTGTGAACTGATTTTGGTTAGACTTGGAGCATGCGGACGCCGATTCAAGAAAAAAAGGCATTGCGGGCTAGAGTTTGGACTGGATAGAGGTGAGTAATGATTGTAAATGTTGTCCTAAGGGTATGGAACCCCAGATTTCACATCGTTGTGCTATTTTGAGGTGACACATGCTAGATGATGAGCGTAGGGTTGTGAACCGTTGGGGATTGTGACTTAGTACATCCCGTATGACTGTTTAACTACATATTTGATTGAAAACTATTTGCTATCATCATATTTTTGGCTGAATACCATTTTTGGGCCTCGTGCCACTTGTTTTGGACCCTTAGGGGATTTTACTATTATTTCTCACTGTTTTTACTTCGTAATTGTAGTCATTCATGCTATATTCTATTGTTTTCACAATACAACCATCTTAACTTGTTTTTGATATTTTAAATGATATTTTGGGCTGAGCATCATGTTTTACTGTTGCCCGAGTGGCATATGAGATTCTGACTGAGTAAGGTCGAGGGGTTGTATTGTGAGGATACTTTTGGATCGGGTTGCACGCCGCATTAGTGATATACTGACACATGATTATGAGCTGGGGGCCTGATTTGTTACGCCACGAGGTGGTTATTTATAAGGCCAAGTGCCTGTTTGATTATGGCACGAGATGGCTTGATATTGCACTTGGGTCGTAAGGGGCCCCTCCTGGAGTCTGTACACTCACAGCGAGCGCGGGTACCCATTGTGAGATGTGATATGTACTAAAGGGCAGATGTTGTTCCATGTTTGTATATAGTGAAATCGGAAGGTCCAATTTCTCGTCTATAAGGTATTTTCATGGAATCATATCGAGATCTTGAGGTTGTGGGGTTGCTGTCTAGTTTTCTCCCTCGATGTTCATTTACGCTCGACCAATGACGATGCCGAGGATGGGGAACTCCCAAGGCAAGCAGATAGCATTGGTAGAGTCTGATATCATGTCTGGCCGTTCCATCTCTGTATCTTTACAATTAATGCATTTTGTACTATGTTTTATTTCACCTCCAATATAAAGGGGATCCTCACCACTTTGTAAGGGGTTGTTGTTGCTCCAACTATTCTACACAAGATCAATAACAACTCTCTCTCTCTTTTCTCTCTAACTTACTCGCTCGAGACTATCTCTTTCATTTATTGCTTTCATACTTGTTCTTCATTTATTGCTTGATATTGGCCGTAAGGAGCCTCCTTTAATTATACTCTAACTATTAGTCCCTTCCCGGTTACCCCCGATAGCTAGAGCCCAAGCCTACCTCGAGGCCCTTCATTGGTTAGTCCGAGGCCCGGACAGTTAACTCATCGGTTTGATTATAACCCTATTTTAGTTCGTATTTTGTCGTTAAGCTTGGCATATCTAGCATCAACTGCTCTAACAACTAGCATAAAAATAGATCATGTATTTTTAGAGTCCCATCAACAAATTTAATTTTTATTACCATTTTCAAGGTAAATTGTTTGGCACCCACCGCGTGGCTAAAAATAATAGTGACTATTTTCTTGCTGGTTTGGTTACACAACGCAAGTTATCTTTCACACTTTTCTTGTCCAAGATCTTTGATTTCAGGTCAAAATGTCCCGCTCCGTAAACAGAGTTAAGAACGACAACCTTGAAGACCACGGAGAAAACGGTGTGGCTATTCCAGTTATTGGTGCACCACCACAGAACCCCGACAACGCGCCTGGACCGATTCCAGTGGACGCGGGTTTGCAAGATGCACAGCAGGTCGACGAAACCTTACACACCGATAGGAGCATACAACATGGAGACCAAAAGGAAGCCCAGAGAGCCCCAGCTTGGGATGAACGAGAAGTTAGCCTTCATGTTATTTTCAAAATGTTGCAGGCACAACAGCTGGCTATCGCTCAACTACAAAGCCACACGAAGACTCCCAGCATGGTAGCACTGGAGACACCTCCCCCAACCGATCATGTACCTAAGAGATCGAGCAATAACAGATCGATAGCGGACCCTGCCATCGTAAAAATTCATGAGGACCTCACCAAAACGATCGAATCGGACGAGAAAATTATAGCAGCCAATGACAAGAAGGTCGAAACCTATAACTTCAAGGTCGACCAAATCCCGGGCGTACCTTCGGTCCTGAAGGGTATAGATTCGAAGAAGTTCGTACAATGGCCATTCCCCGAGGAAGAGGCTCTGAAGCCCATTCAAAAGAAGTTCAAAATGCCAGAACTCCCAAAATACAATGGGACCTTAGATCCCAACGAACATGTCACTGCCTATACGTGCATAGTAAAAGACAACGAGTCTGTCTTACTGAAGACGTTTAGAGAAACTCTCTCGAAGGGGGACATGATGTGGTATCACAACCTACCTCCCAACTCCATATATTAATTTGCCATTCTAGCAGATTCCGTCATAAAGGCACACGCCGGTGCCATCAAAGTGGCAACAAGGAAGTCCGGCGTACTCAAGATTAAGAAGAGGGAAAATGAAATGCTGCGAGAATTCGTATCTCATTTCCAAACGGAACGAATGGAACTACCCTCGGTTTTCGATGACTGAGCGGTGCAGGCCTTCACTCAAGGCCTGAATAAACGAAGCTCAGTGGCCTCAAGGCAGCTGAAAGAGAATCTAATCGAATATCTCACTGTGACCTGGTTGGATGTCCACAATCGGTACCAGTCAAAGATCAGGGTCGAGGATGACTAGCTAGGAGCCCTTTATGGCTCAGTATATCCGAGCAGACTCCCAGTGAAGGAGTCAAAATCAAACAAAGAGAGGTATCAACTGTACCCCGATGATAGGAGAAATGCCCCGAGATGCAATCCGCCTCGCAATGATCAATTGGTGAACAGAGGACAGAACCCTCGAGGACCCATCAACCTAGGTGGATTTGATTGGGACACGGGGCCAACGGGAGCACCCCGCCTATCAGAATACAACTTCAATGTCGATGTATCAGACATCG
Source organism: Nicotiana tabacum (assembly GCF_000715075.1). Lineage (NCBI taxonomy): Eukaryota > Viridiplantae > Streptophyta > Magnoliopsida > Solanales > Solanaceae > Nicotiana > Nicotiana tabacum. The sequence goes on from NC_134080.1 coordinate 175,356,747, forward strand.
TGTTCGCTATCAGCAAAATCAGGGATGCCAAATGGCCAAGGCCTATACACTCGGATCCTTCCCAAAGGAACTACAACTTGATATGCGAGTTTCACAACTCGCGCAGACACAGTACCGAGGATTGCAGGCAACTCCGGGAGGAAGTGGCCCGGCTACTCGATAATGGAAACCTTCGGGAATTCCTTAGCAACACAACTAAAAGTAGTCCCGAGAAAGAGAAACAACCGAAAAGAACAAAGCAGACGAACCCTAACATGTCATCCACACAATTTTTTAAACATGCCCTCGACTGTATTCAAATAAAGGACCACATCGCGTCCGCCAAATGAATGAAGGAACCCAAGATTGCCATTGCAACTAAGGTATAATCATCTCTACTTTTTCCACACTTTTATTTCACGATAACTCTTGCGCAAGCCATCGACCAAACCAGTCAAGATGCCGATCTGGCTCAAGGTTCAAAAGCGTCCGTTGCACTCTTTTCCTTCGATCGGTTTTTTACCCCGAAATGGGTTTTTGCCAGCAAGGTTTTTAACGAAGCAACATTCACGCGCTACCTAAGGAGAACCCAACAAGCTTACAAAGCTTCTTTTGCAATCAACCCTGTACCAGGAAACGACAAACAAGGTTCCAATAGAAAATGATGTACCGGGCCAAATGGTTGAACGAACCGTGCCCGCATAAGTCAGGTTTACGGCAACAATACAACATGTATTTACGCCAAACAATCAAGGAATATCTTTCACCGAAAGCATCTCGTACTCAAAACAAAATTCAGCGTGTTCACAGCAAGGATCCCTCCATCGAGTACGTCCCGAAATACTCGGAGACTAGCGTCAATAATTTGTTACCCGCGTGGCTTCAGGATCAGAACTCCATGCTTATAAGCCCTCAATGAGTAAATTTTGAGCTCACGCGTAACGGCCTCCAAGCCTAAGCAAACTCGATGACTCGGAGACATTCGTCAATCGCCATTCACTTAGAAACCCGAGGTCGTAAGACCCCGAGTAGGAAAAATCGGTCTAGCAAGATCTACTTAATATGGCAACAAAAACTGTAAGACCAGAAAAGGCACAAAAAACTGTAGGACCTCAACAGGCATGACAAAACTGTAAGACCTCAACAGGCATAAAAAAATTGTAAGACCTCAACATGCATGAAAAAACTGTAACACCTCAACAGGAATGAAAATTTTGTAAGACATTACTACAGGCATAAAACATGATCCCGAAGTTTAGGCTATATGTTGCATTTTTAAGATCTTGATAGGGCATACCCTCGATGTAGACGCCTAAACTACCACACTCGGGATCAACAATGGCTCCGGCCAAACACAAATGACTATGGTCAATACGGCTGCACCAGCCAAATTAATGTGACTCGGGGATGCCCGAACGTCGCTATAAAATCACAAGTCATTACTTGGAATCTACTTCAAAAGAACCAGTTAAACATGCTACCCTCGATAGGAAAACAAACTTCGATCATGTCAGCTCCAAATCACAAGGCTTCGAGCTACTCAACCTACAAGCTAAACCTTCCGAGATGCTCGAACATTGTCGCAAACGACTTGAAATCGAGGTTCTTCCTGAACCGATGACGGGTCATGAAAAATCATTTCAAAAAGTCCTTAATGAGAGGAAAACAAAGCCTACAAAGCCCAAGGGCAAAGCGTAAGAGCCATTGTTCCTAACCAAATAAGCCTCAGGGCCACACACTAAAAGGTCGCAACAACCAAGAGCGTAAGAACCACTATCGCCAGCTTAAAATTTGAAAGCTTGAGGATCAAAATGAGCTCGAGTCGTAGCCCAATGCGGAGACCGGATCCAATATAGTTAACTAATACATACCTAAGGGCAAAACATAAGAGCCATCGTCGCCAGCTTCGTGAGCCTCAGGGCCACACACATAAAAGGTCGCTTCAACCCAAGGCGTAAGATCCATTGCCGCTAGCACATACATATACAAACTTAAGGGTCGATTGAGCTCGAGTCGAAGCCCGACTCGGAGACTGAACCTAAAACAGTAAAAAAGCGTATGCCCAAGGGCAAAAGGTAAAAGTCGTTGTCGCTAGCCTAACCAAACCCAAGGCCGTTCCACGGGTTCGAAGATTCCTACTAATTCAAAGGTCGAATCGACCCGATTGAGATCATAACAAAAAGAAACACCAAAGACAGAAATTGCGGGGTTCCCCATTTTTTACATACAAATGGTGAAATACATGCTCCATTTACAACATACTATGAAAGCTATGTACACAAAAACAAGGTAGGAAATAAGCGTCCCCTCTCAGTGACTATGGCCCGGTGGCCCTTTCCTCGCTGTCTTCAGCATCGGACAGAAGGAATTTGGAATCATACTCCTCCCCTTTGGCTTGCTCGATCTCTTCCAAGAGGTCAGAGCCCCTGGCATGAATCTCTTTGAGAACTTCCCTCCGGGATTCGCACCTCCCATACTCCTTGCTACTGCTTCAGCGATCAAGGGCTCTCTTCAGTTCAGCTTTGGCAATGGCAGCACTCCTCTAATAGGCCACCGCTTTCTGTCCTGCCCTAGTATCTCTCATCACAACCTCGGCCTGGACATTCACTACCTCAGTCTTCTCCTTTGAATGCGCGGACGAGAGCCTTGCGATCTTATTTGCCCGAGCAGAATCATTCGCGCGAATGGTTTGGATTTGTGCCTCAAGAGTAGAAACCATGGCTAGCGCATTCTCTTTGGCCGCACAATGGGCACTTACATGTGCCTGCAGCTCATTGAATTCGTGTTTGGCTCGACCAACCTCGGCCCAGAGATGTCCCAGCTCCTCCACCTTTTCCTCCAACTAAAATATCAAAACATCAAGACGCCGAGGTAAAAAAGGGGAGTGCAAGCCAGCGTGAAATGAAGGGTAACTATTTCTCCAGGTGGATCTCACGGCTCCGGCTCCGGTCCACCTCGTACCGCAGGGAGACCTAATCGCTTTCCTTTTCCGCACAAAGAAGCTTAGGGTATTTCTCCCTATCCAGAGCCTCCCGCAACGGGGCCTCACTACGAAGCAGCTCAGATTTAAGCCTGTCAAAGGCCTATGAAAGAAAGCTAAATAAAAAAATAAAAAAAGAGAGAAAGGCACGGGTCCAGAATAATCGTACACCAATCAAAACTCACCATGAGGCCAAGCCGTTGAGCCTCGCTGAAGGCCGAAGCAATATCGGATGGCTTACCGCCTTCAAGAGGTAGACGATCGGCTGAATCGCTTCTCCTTAACCGTTGAGAAGGAGTCGCCTCACTGCGAGCCCTTTCGCACCCCAGATCATCTTTTTGTTTATCATCACCCCTCGATCCCGAGGCCAGCAATCTCTCTCCTCCCCCGAAGGACACGGCCTCATTTAGAAAGAACCCCCAGCACCTCCGACAGTTGAGTTAAATAAGCCGGCAAGAAAGGCACTATTTTTTAGGAAGCAAAGTGCTAGACACCTACCATGATTTTTCGCCTCCCATCTCCCTTTGGACAGATCTCACCATCGGCATCTATCATAAATCGAGCAAGCTACCAGCTTACGAGACCACTCGGCTAAATTGGGGACCTTGTTCGGCGACCAATGAGTTGCTAAAAATATGGGATGGAAAGATTTCATTACAAAGTCTGCCTCCGGTCAAAGCGATTATAGTTCATATGAGACACTTACATGTGAAGTTCCATTTCTCAGGAAATGGCAAAAATTCTCTAGGAATGACATCAATTGTTCAAATTCGAACGAACCGATTCATCCATTCACATTCCTCTTCCTTCTCGCTACCGACGACAGGAGCTCGAGTGGATCGACACTGAAGAGTAGTCAAACCCCGGTAACGCAGTGGCCAATATAACCTTACGAGATGGCTAAGGGTAAACTCTATCTCGGCCTTATTGGCAAAATATCTCATCGCCTGTACTATTCTCCAAAGGAAGATATGAGCCTGCGCCAGTGTAACCTGATATCTCTGACAGAAATCAAGCATGACCTAGTCGGGGTAACCCGATGCAAAAACATGCATGTATATGCTCAAAAACCCCTAAACATATGTCATGATACTCTCCTCGAGAGAAGGTACTTGTAATATCGCGCCTTCTGCCCATCTGCAGATTTTCTGATCATTTCGAGGTTCACTAATGAGATGATCCTCGATACATGTTCTTGGTTACCCAAAACATTGGGAGGTCTCCCCAGTGTGACAACTCTCCTCGAGGCAGGGCACCCCGAGTCTCGCTCACCGGACATCGGCGGTGAGTCGTTGTCGCCAACCAAATGTAGAACACAGAAAGAACTCCCCTTTACCCAATGATTGGACGTCGATGTAGCAGCTATGGCTACGGTAAAATAGGAGGGGAAAGATGTGGGTCTAAGCAAAAATTTTGAATTGGGGGAGCGGAATGACTAGCACAAAGAGCCAGGCTCTGCGGAAGAGATAGTCTATCAAAGCAGCAGAATCACCATTGGAAAGGCGGATGAATGAATATATAAGGGCAAAGTAGCAATTGACCACCTACCCAAAAAGGCTAATTAATTCTGGTTGCGTTAACGCCACCCTTTCTAGGGAAACATACTGACGGAATCACCCTGGGCCCTCTCTTACCAGATCGAGGGAATATTGCTACTCCGCAGAACTCAAAAAACTGCGAGGCCTCGGGGGCTCCCTGATATCGCCAGCACCGGTCTGATAGGAGCTAACAATTTAACCCTAGGGAATGGCCAATTTGAGGGTCCCGGTTGCTCCGAGAATGGATTTTGAAAGGCCAACGTCAGTGTCGAAAGTCAATCAACAAAAGAAAAGGAACAAAGGAAAAAGAGACTGAAAAAAACTAATAGGAGGAAAATCCCTCTTTTTCACATTGCCAATAACGTATCAACAAAAGACATCTTTAAAAATTCCATCCCCTGGGGGCTGCATACAAAGGAAAAAAGAGGGGATGCAAAACGACTCGGGGACTACTCCTCATCACCGCTATTTTCGCCCTCATCGGGGGCAACTAAAAGGGCCAGTTCTCTGTCCAATTCATGGGCTTCCTTGAGATTAGCTAACAGGTCGAAGCATCTAGCCCCAATCTACTCCAGGGTCTCTCTTCTCACCTCTGCCTTAGCATGATTAATAGCTCGAGCTAGCTTCTGCTCAGTTGCTATCGATACATCACGAGCTATTTTGTGTGCCGTGGATGTGTCCTCCAGATAAGTGGTAGCATTTCTTTCAACCTCGGACATGGCCACGGCCAAATCAGTAACCTCCTTGCATGCATTCCTGAAAGATCCTTGGATGTCACCAACTCCTCAGTCGCTACTTCACTTTGCTTCCTCAGCCTAGAGATCTCCATGTTCAATTGGCTAATCTGCGAACCATTCTGCTCGACCTACAAAAGAGAGGTAAGCCAATTTGTGTCGGAATACGGGAGCAGAAGTCGGGTACAAGCAAGGCAAAATACATGCGTAGCAAGGTCATCATTTTCCCGGAGCGCCATCTCTAAAGTAGCTCGGAGCTCTCCTAGTTCTTTCACTCCCCGGGCAAAGCGAGCCTCCGAATCCTGCATCATCAAGGTAAGTTTCTTACACTCCTTTTAGTGGTAAGAAAGTTCCTCGTGGAGCCAAAGGAAGGCATGATCGTATATATACTTGCACTGCAGCGTAGCGGAAAAGTTATAAGACAAAGAACGACACCCGAGACTAAGAAAAATGCACGAAAGATGACTATCACATGCCGCATGAATTTCTCCGCCACCTTGACGGCACCGGGAACGTCAAGACCGACACTGTCACTAACACCGTCAAAGATGTTGGCAAGAGAGCCTCCCCCTTGGAGAGGAATCCCTGCCTTGATGACGTCCACTTCTTGAACGTCCCTCGGTTCCCATGACAAGACCTGAAAGCAAGAGATGAAGTCATTCATGTCGCCGACTTCTCCAAAAGGCAACCCCTGCTCTTGAAAAGCTCCGGGCCCCGACCCTTCAGGATCGATAGCAGCGGTCCCCTCAACGAAAACTACGTCGAAACCGGTTGTGCAATTTGAGGCTGTATTAAGACCCTCTTCAAGGGTCTCCGGTTTACGAGACCGACCAGAGTCAGCCGTTCTAGACTCAGCAGCCTCCGATCAAGGCACCTGCGAGGCTCTCGCCTTCGACCTCATCCTCCGTTCTAGCTGGCATTTGTCGTCATCCTATTCCTCGGTGTCGGGATTTGCCCCTGAAGTTGAAACAGAGGTCCTAGCAGCGGCTCAATGATCGAGTGACTTGGGTTTCTTTGCCGTAGGAAAAACAACAATTGCCTTGCCTTTTCTCTTCTTGCCCATACCGGGCTCTGAATCCTCCACTTCGCCACTAGGGGGCGGCCTCATCTGCATATTGTCGCCAAGACCCGCACAAACGCAGTAACCATAGGATGTCATCACTAAGGGTGCAGGGAGAAACACAAATATGAGGCACAGGCTGTAAGGAAAATCTACCATGATTCTTGGCCACCCATCGCTCCTTGTCTAGGTTGGTCCAAGACCGAACAAGATATGGGAACGCCTTGTCCAACCGCTTGATCTATCCCGACAAATCCGGAATCGCCTCGGGGTACCAAGCAGCAGCTGCAGGAAGCGTAGAAAGGTCGTTATTTCAAAAAAAAGTATTATAAAGTGGTTAAGGGAGAATTGCTTACGTTGCGTGTTCCACTTCTCCGGAAAAGGCATCATCCGGGCCGGGATGATATCTGAGGTCTTTACTCAGACAAATATGGTCATCCACCCTCGGTCCTTTCCCTCGTCGATGCTCGAGAAAAATGATTTTTTGGATCGATGATGGAGCCTGACAAACCTCGATAAAATCGAGGGTTATACATCCTGATCAAATGAATGAGGCTAAAGGTCTCACCCCTAACCCTTCGGTGAAATGGCAGAGCATCAATACTATCCTCTAGAAAGAAGGATAGATCTGGCCAAGCATCACTTGGTACTTGTCACATAAGTCAAGGATAACCAGGTCTATCTTCGGGGGAGATGATTCGGAAGAATTATCAGGACCCAAGGTGAACAGGTAGGTATACACGTAAAGAAATCCGGCCTTATAGTCCGTTATATTCTCATTGGGACCGGGAATCTCCACCCCCACTGCCTCGCTCCATCGGTAGTCTGTCCTCACCGTTTGTATATTGGTCACGACGCTAATGTATCGGGACACATAATGTTAAAATCCTTCGACATATCGAGATTAGGTGGAGTACACTATTCCATGGAAGGTATATCTTTGGCTTTATCCTTTGATGATCGAGATGATGATACAACTTTGTTCCGCCGAGGAACCATTCTAGAAGTCCTAGCCATATCAATGGTAAAAATTTCTCTAAAACAAGATGGTGGAGTCAAAAAGACAATGGATTCTGACTCGTGAATCTGAAGATTGGGTGAAAATAAGGAGTGTCAAATGGTCGATATATTTATAGGAACCACCTGGGGTAGCGAAAAGGGCGAGCCAATAAGCAGTTTGTGGTTTCCTCAATAATCACGGTTGACGGTGACTCTGGCACGGTTTTCTGGAACAGGGCCTTTAATGCTCTTATCGGGTGACATCACGACAATGATTCCCTCGGAATGATGGCTCAAAATTGTTTCCTATTACTTCATTCTAGGAAACGCGGAGACTATCTATATACTGTGGGGTTGCGGTCGCGTTCTCTCCCTCGATGTTCATTTATGCTTGACCCAATGACGATGCTGAGGATGGGGAACTCCCAAGGCAAGCAGATAGCATCGGCAGAGTCTGATATCATGTGTGGCAGTCCAATCTCCGTATCTTTACAATTAATGCGTTTTGTACAATGTTGTATTTCCCCTCCTATATATAAGGGATCCTCACCACTTTGTAGGGGACTGTTGTTGCTCCAACTATTCTACACAAGATTAATAACAACTCTCTCTCTCTCTTCTCTCTAAATTACTCGCTTGAGACTACCTCTTTCATTTATTGCTTTCATACTTGTTCTTCATTTATTGCTTGATATTGGACGTAAGGAGACTCCTTTAATTATACTCTAACTGTTAGTCCATTCCCAGTTACCCCGGATTGCTTGAGCCTAAGCCCATGCATTTACTTCGAGGCTCTTCATCGGTTAGCCCGAGGCCCGGACAACTAACTCATCGGTTTGATTATAACCCTGTTTTAGTTCGTATTTTGTTGTTAAGATTCACATATCTAGCATCAACTGATCTAATAACTAGCATAAAAATAGATCACATATTTTTAGAGTCCCATCAACAAATTTAATTGTTATTATCATTTTCACGGTAAACACACAACCTAATCATGGAAAGGTGCAAAATATATATTATGAGGTTGAGATAGATGTTTCTATATTTTCTCCTCATTGTCATACTCATTTGAACTATTAAAAGATGTTTTAAAGAGGTTTTTGCTGAACTAAGGTGTTTTTATAAGTTTTCACTATTTTATTGCATTGTATTGGCTTTATACTGTCTCTTTGTAGCATTTTACTGTGTTTTACGTGGTTTCTTATTGCTCAACTACTTTTACTTTTATTACTCACTGAGTTGATGTAATCACATTACTCCATATACCCCGTGTGAAGATTCAGGAGCCTCAGGTCCTGCTAGCGAGTGTTGATTGCTTCCAGTAGGCTGTTTGGAGTTCACTAGGTAGCTGTTCGGCGTTCGCAACCCAGTGTTTCTCCCTCTTATTGTACTAGTTCTATAATAGACTATGTAGTCTCTTTCATACTCTTAGACAGATGTTTAAAGTCTCATGACTGGTGACACCCCGATGTCGGGCTGTGTTTATTTCCGCTTTTGTTCTATTTCATTTTATTTTGGGATTTATCACCTATTAATGACTTAAATTAAATTATTATAACTAGTTAATTAGATTGGGATTTTGTGTCGGCTGGCCTTGTTTCACGATAGGCGCCATCACGACCGGGTCCGGTTTAGGGCCGTGACAAGTTGGTATCAGACCCTAGGTTACATAGGACTCACGAGTCATGAGTAAGTTTAGTGAAGTCTAGCGGATCGGTAAGGAGATGTTTATATTTATCCTCGGGAGGCTGCAGAACCTTTAGGAAAAACTTTATATTCTTGAAATTCTCGTCGTGTGAATCTGTTGATCTAAGTACTAAACTTCTGTTATTCTATTCTTTGACAGATGGTGAGGACACGCACTACCGGTCTGGATGGACTACTACCAGTTTCACCTGCTATGGCTACTAGAGGCTGACAACGTGGCCGAGGCCGTAGTAGGGGAAGGGGTATAGCTCGCACAGCAGCTAGGGCAGCACTTGTAGATCCACCAGTCGCCCTAGTTCAGGATCAGGTCCTAGATGTGGATGCTCCAACAGCACCAGCTGAGGCACCAGTTGTGCCCATTGTGATTCCGAGTCTTTAGGAGGCCCTAGATCAGATTCTATCAGTATGCACTGGCCTAGATCAGGCGGTCTCAACTACTACAACCGCAACTACTTCTCAGACCGGGGGAGGCACTCAGGCACCGGGGGCACATCCAGCCAAGCAGGTTGCAGCTGCTCAGGACTTTGTAGCTCTTACTATGCCAGAGGACGAGCAGCGCAGGTTGGAGAGGTTTTGTAAACTTCAACCTTTGACATTCAGTGGTGTATACGGCGAGGATACCTAGGGTTTCTTGTACAAGTGTTAGAGGATTCTTCGTACAACGAGTATTTTGAAGACCAACAGGGTCGCTTTCACTACTTCTCAGTTTTATGGAGCCTTCTTCACTTGGTAGGAGGCTTATGAGAGGCGTAGGCCTGCTGGTGCAGCACCCCTTACCTGACAGCAGTTTTTTGTTCTCTTTTTGGAGAAGTATGTGCCACAGTCCCGCAGAGAGGGGCTGTGTAGGCAGTTCGAGTGGTTGCATCAGGGAGAGATGACTATGACACAGTATGAGATGAGGTTCTTGGAGTTAGCTCGTCTTGCTGTTTGGTTGGTTCCTATGGAGAGAGATAGAGGATTATCAGGTTTGTTGATGGCCTCACATATCAGCTTTGTATTCTAATGACTAGGGAGAGGGTGTCTGTTTCTAATTTTGAGGAGGTTGTTGACATTACTCACGAGATTGAGTCAATTCGTTGCTATGAGGGAGATGAGAGGGAGGACAAGAGGCCTCGGGGATCTGGTAGTTGTGGTGGGACTCCTTTGAGAGCTTAGTTTCAGCACGGCAGAGGCTGTCCATTCCGACATGCTCAATCAGCTTGCCCAGGTTATCGTGGTACATCATCAGGTCATGGTTCTCACAGTTCTCATCAGGGCCAGTCATCACTCAGTGCCCTTCTAGCCTAGAGTTCATCCCATGCTCCGTCAGTTCAGGGCTCTTATTGCCAAGTGCATCTGCTAGTCATTCTGGTGCTAGGGGTTTCATTTAGTCCCCGTCTCCAACACCAGGGAGTTACTATGAGTGTGGAGAGTTGGGTCATATGTGGAGGCAATGTCCTCGTCATCTTGGGAGTTCATCTCAGTAGAAGAGTCAGCTATTGGCTTCAGTTCCAGTCACTTCACCACCACCCGCCCAGCCAGCCAGTGGTGGAGGTCAGTCAGCTAGGGGTTACCCTAGAGGGTGAGGTTGATCAGGTGGCGGTTAGGCCCGTTTCTATGTACTCCCATCGAGACCCGATGTTATTGCTTCAGATGCTATGATCACATGTATTGTCTCAGTCTACCACAGAGATGCCTCTATATTATTTGATCCCGGTTCCACTTAGTCTTATGTGTCCTCATACTTTGCTCGTTATTTAGATACACCCCGTGAGTCTCTTGTTTGGTCTATTGGTGTATCTAATCTAGTGGGCGATACTGTTGTTGTAGACTATGTATATCAGTCATGTGTGGTGATTGTTGGGGTCTAGAGACCTGAGTGGATCTTCTGTTGTTATATATGGTAGACTTCGATGTTATATTGGGCATGTATTGGCTATCTATGTGTCGTGCTATTTTGAACTGTCATGCTAAGACAATGACATTGGCTATAATGGGTGTGCAATGGATTGAGTGGCGAGGTTTGATTTATTATGGTCCCAGTAGGGTAATTTCATTCTTGAAGGTCCAGCGTATGGTTGGGAAGGGTTGTCTTGCTTACTTAGCCTTTGGGAGGGATGTTGGTGGAGAGACTCCAAGTATTGATTTTGTTCCTATTGTGAGAGATTTTCCCGATGTGTTTCCTGCAGACCTGCCGGGCATGCCACCGGACAGGGATATTGATTTTAGTATTGATCTGGTTCTAGGCACTCAGCCCCTTTCTATTCCACCATATCGAATGGCACCAGCAGAGTTGAAGGAGTTAAAGGAGCAGCTTAGGAACTCCTTGATAAGGGGTTCATTTAGCCTAGTGTGTCACCTTGGGGGTGCGCTTGTTCTATTTGTGAAGAGAAGGATGGCACTATGAGGATCTGCATTGATTATAGGCAGTTGAACAAGGTTACAATTAAGAACAAGTATCCTTTGCCTCACATTGATGATTTATTTGACCAGCATCAGGGAGCATGGGTGTTCTCCAAGATTGATCTCCGTTCAGGTTATCACCAGTTGAGGATCAGGTACTCGGATATTCTTAAGACGACTTTCAGGACCCGACATGATCATTTTGAGTTCTTGGTGATGTCATTTGGGCTGACCAATGCACTAACAACGTTCATGCATTTGATGAACAACATGTTTCGGCCTTATCTTGACTCGTTTGTCATAGTTTTCATTGATGATATTCTGGTATACTCGTGTAGTCAAGAGGAGCACGCAGAGAATTTGAGAGTTGTGTTGCAGATATTGAGGGTGGAGAAGCTTCAGGCAAAGTTCTCCAAGTGTGAGTTTTGGCTCAGTTCAGTGGCTTTGTTGGGGCACGTGGTGTCCACTGAGGGTATTCAGGTTAATCCAAAGAAGATAGAGGCGGTTCGGAGTTGGCCCAGACCATCCTCAGCCACAGAGATTTGCAACTTTCTTGGTTTGGTGGTTTATTACCGCCGGTTTGTTCAGGGATTCTCATCTATCACAACGCCCTTGACCAAGTTGACTCAAAAGGGTGTTTTATTTAGGTGGTCAGATGAGTGTGAGGAGAGATTTCAGAAGCTCAAGACTGCCTTGACAACAACGCCAGTGTTAGTTTTGCCATCAGCTTCAGGTTCATATACTGTGTATTGTGATGATTCGAGAGTTGGTATTGGGTGTATATTGATGCAGGAGGGTAGAGTTATTACTTATGCTTCTCGTTAGTTGAAGCCCCATGAGAAGAACTACCATGTTCATGATTTGGAGTTGGCTGCCATTGTTCACGCGTTGAAAATTTGGAGGCATTATTTCTATGGTGTGTCTTGTGAGGTGTTTACTGATCATCGTAGCCTCCAATACTTATTCAAGCAGAAGGATCCCAATTTGAGGCAACGGAGATGGTTGGAGTTGCTAAAGGATTATTATATCACTATTTTGTACCATCAAGTGAAGGCCAATGTGGTGGCCGATGCCTTGAGTAGGAGACTTTTCAGATATTGGAGGACATGTTGCGGGCTTGTGTCAATGATTTTGGAGGGTCATGGGATCAGTTTCTACTGCTCACAAAGTTTGCTTATAACAACAATTACCAGTCAAGTATTCAGATGGCTCCATATGAGTCTTTCTTTGGGAGGCGGTGTAGATCTCCAGTTGGTTGGTTTGAGCCGGGTGAGGCTAGGTTATTGGGTACAGAATTGGCACAAGATGCTTTAGACAATGTGAAGGTGATTCAGGAGAGGCTTCGTACAGTGCAGTCGAGGATTCGCGAGTGGGCCCTCGCATTCGCGAAGGGTTAGGGTGAGAGGCTGGAGGTTTGGCCTTCGGGTTCGCGATGGGGGTCCCCCATTCGCGAAGGGTTGGGTCAATGTGCTTCGCTTTTGCTGGTGTGTAGTCGCATTCGCGATGAGTTGGAAGGCTGCGGCTTTGCGTTCGCATACAGGGCATCGCGTTTGCGAAGAAAGAATAAGTGGTCAATGAAGTTTGTGCTTTGCGAACGCGAGGCGTTGACCGCGTTCGCGAAGAAGAATTTTGAATAGCTGAGCAGAATGTTTTAAAAGGCCAGATCCGCGATTTTTAGCCTAAGTTTCACCATTGTTGGGCGATTTTAGAGCTTTTTGAAGAGGATTGAAGAGGGAATCAAGGGGGAACACTTGAAGGTAAGATATATGGACTTAATACTCAATCCTAATATAATTTCTACCTAATTAATCATGGAATTTGTAGAATTTAAGCCTAAATATTTGAAAAAACTAGGGATTGTAGTTGGAGACCTAAAATTAGGGATTTGAGGGGTCATTTGTGGTTATATTTTGGTACTTTTTATATGAATGCACTCGGGGAGTGATAAGGAGTTTATTGATATGATTTTTATCGGATTCTGAGACATGGGCCAATTTCGGGATTCGTGTTGTAATTTGACTACTTTAGAGTGGGCTTTGTTCCCTTAGCATATTTTGATGGTTGGGCACTGATTTTGGTTAGACTTGGAGCATTTAGAGGTCAATTCGAGAGGCAAAGGCATTACGGGCTAAAGTTTGGACCGGATAGAGGTGAGTAATGATTGTAAATGTTGTCCTGAGGGTATGAAACCCCGAATTTCACATTGTTGTGCTATTTTGAGGTGACACACACGCTAGATGACAAGTGTGGGATCGTGCACCATTGTGGATTGTGACTTAGTTCATCCCGTATCACTATTTAATTGCGTATTTGATTAAAAACTGTTTGCTATCATCATGTTTTGGGCTGAATGCCATATTTGGCCTCGTGCCAAATGTTTTGGATATTTAGGGGATTTTTACTACTGTTCCTCACTGTGTTGACTTTATAATTGTTCTCAGTCATGATATATTCTACTGCTTTTACAATTCAGCCATTTTACTTGTTTTTTATATTTTAAATGATATTTTGGGCTGAGCATCATGTTTTACGACTGCGTATTTGATCCTCATATGAGTTGTACGTCCATATTTAAATTCCAAGTATTCAAATGAGAAGTTATAAGACCACAATACTCTTTAATTCTTCAACAAGAAATCAAGGATTAATGAGAGGATGAGAAAATTTACGTGCAAATACATGCATGAGAGGAAACGAGCACTGGATAATTGGTACCATATCTCAAGAGGAAGATATGATGGACGAAGGCCGCAGGCCTGTAACTGTTTTGCCACATCTTCCTCTAACAACTCTTAACTAAAGCTGGTTAAAACAAAAGTAGGAAAAATCTTGAAAGAGAATCAAGTGACAAAGGTTCTCCATCACTTTTATATGAATATTGTAGTAAAATTATTCAGAGTTAAAAAGGTATATAGAGCAAACCCATTTGCTGGTTCAGGTGACTAGATAGAGATGTGAATTTTCCATTTGATAGCAGGTAACGTCAAAGAATTCTAATTGTAAAACTTGTTTCAATTATCATTTTGTAAACAGGAGTCCTTCTATACACTGTTAGAAAGGATTTACTATACTAAAATTTATATTATAGGATCAGATTACAAATTGATTGGGGATGTCCACTCATAGCTTGGCTTAAGGAGGCTAGGCACATCCTTTTGTGGACTAAAACATACAGTTTCTTCCAAGAGGCTACTGAGGTGTTTCCATCTTAGCAAGTCGCCTTTCAAAGTGATTCACTAGTCACTTTATTATATCACATATCATTGCCACGTTGAACTCTTATTCAAATATATTAGTTAATTAATCTCCCACTAAAATTAATAATTACCTAATTATCCACATAATTAAAAGATTATCTAAAATCACTTGTCATACTACTTACTTTTAACACACTTTATACATCTTGCTATTATGGTCATATGGTATCATATAAAATAAATATATACACTATTATTTTTATTAAAACATCCATGTAAAAATACCTATATTTTCTCAACTTATAATTTTACTAATCTCATATAAAAAGTAAATATTATCGTACGCTTAATTCTTAAAATGGTAAATAAATAATCTTCTTTTCTTGTGAGAAAATAATTTCTATTTTTACAATAAAGAAAATTTCATAAACTTTCTTATATTATGTGTATAATTGAAAATAATAATATTGGTAACTATCCAAAATTATACTTATAAAACTTTTACTAAAATACTTCACTTAAAATAAAATACTATACTAACATAATATCTAACGGTATCAAGGTTCTAAATTTACAGGGTCTCATAATAATAAGGTCTTAAAACCTCCTAATAGACATAATCCCTTCGAACTTATGTGGATTTATTACATATTAAAAATGACTTAGAACTTTACTCAATTTTCAAATTTTGCACATAGATAATGTAACGAACTCGCCAGTCGCTTCATGAGTTACCGGCCGGTTTCCCTCAGTTCTGCTTCTTATTGCCTTGTTCAGCTGTTTTATGTGTTATTGGGTCGGTTGGCTCGGGTACGGAGAGGTTTTAGTAAGGTTTGAAACACTGAGTCTCTTTTGAGTGAGCTTAAGTTGGAAAAGTTAACAGGATGTTGACTTATGTGATAAAGGGCTCGGATGTGAGTTTCAATGGTTAGGATAGCTTCGGGAGGTGATTTGGGAATTAGGAGCGTGATCGGAATGTGTTTAGGTGGTCCGGAGTAGATTTAGACTTGAATTGGCGAAATTAGAATTTTGGCGTTTTCTTGTTGATAGGTGAGATTTTGATATAGGGGTCGGAATAGAATTCCGGAAGTTGGAGTAGGTTGTGTCATTTTTGGTGTGTGCAAAATTTTAGGTCATTCCCGAGGTTTGATAGACTTTTAATCGAAAGTGGAATTTGGATTTTTTTGGAATTCTTGTCATTAATAGGTGATAAATCCCAAAATAAAGTGAATTAGAACAAAAGCGGAAATAAACACAGCCCGACATCGGGGTGTTACCAGTCATGAGCATCTAAACATCTGTCTAAGAGTATGAAAGAGACTACATAGTCTATTACAGAACTAGTAAAAAAGTAAGATAAGACGGAGAAACACTGGGCTGCGCACACCGAGCAGCTACCTAGTGAACTCCGAACAGCCTACTAAAAGCAGTCAGCACTCGCTAGCGGGACCCGAGGCTCCTGAATCTGCACATGAGGTGCAGGGAATAATGTGAGTATGCCAATTCAGTGAGTAATAAAAGTAAAAGCAGTTGAGTGATAAGAAAACACGTAAAACGTAGCAACATGCTACAAAGAGGCAGTATAAAGCCAATACAATGCAATAAAATAGTAAAAATTTATAAAAAACACCTTAGTTCAGCAAAAACCTCTTTAAAACATCTTTTAATAGTTCAAACAAGTAAATGAAAACATGGAGAAAAAATAGAAACATAAATCAGCCCCTCGGGCAAAATACTAACAAAACCAGCCCCTCGGGCAATAACATGGAACAACATCAGCCCCTCGGGCTATAACACATCTTACACTAGGTACCCGCGCTCACTGGGGGTGTACAAACTCCAGGAGGGCCCCCTTACGGCCCCAGCGCAATATCAAGCCATCTCGTGGCATAATCAAACAGGCACTCGGCCTTATAACAAGCCACCTCGTGGCATAACAAATTAGGCCCTCGGCCACATAATCATGAATCAGTATATCACTGTTGTGGCATGCAGCCCGATCCAAAAGTATCCTCACAACACAGCCCCTCGGCCTTAGTCAATCAGGATTTCATGATGTTAACTTCTAAAGTATGGATTCAAGTGTTGTGTTTTTCAATCTATTGCAACTGCCATAATCTGGACCTACCATCAGCTACATCCAATGTCCCCAAAGTGATGGCAAAGGAGAACAAAAACACTGAACTTATCACCTTGTCTCACAGGAGCCAACTTTAAAGAATAGCCTCATATCACTAGGATACAATTACCGAATTATCATCCAATAGATAACTTCCAGATATACTTTCTTAAAACATACGGATTTTTCCCTACTCCGGGTGTATTGAGGTTATCCCTTCTTTCTTTTTGGCATGATTCATGATCTATACGACACAAATGGAACGGGCAAATGCACAAATTCCATAAATAAATTTATTCATAGATGTATTAGAGATGTCTATGTTCTTGATTCCCATATGTCTTATTATTCTATCGTCTGTTCATGGGTCTCAGAAAATACGTAAGTTGATAAAGTTTGTTTCATGATATTAATTAGAGGTAAAATGGTCTTATGACGTTCCGAGAGATTTTTTTGACGTACTTCTCATGACCAGATGACGTTATATATATATATATATATATATATATATATATATATATATATATATATATATGTATGTATATATATATATATATATATATATATATGTGTGTGTGTGTGTATGTATGTATGTATGTATGTGGGATATGGGAAAAGGCTACAACGTTATATACGCACCACCACCTGATCAGCTAGTATACATTGATGATTTGCCCACAGTGGTCGAGATAATATGATGGGATGCTTTTAGAGACTTGATGATATTATGTACGTACAGACCTATGCATTACATGATATTTATATGCATATGCATGACATTATAAATATTTCATGATTTACAGAGCTATCTAGACTTACAGGTTGAGTCCTTTACTCCACGTTTCTTCCATGTTCTTTATATACTGATTTTATGCCTTACATACTCAGTACATTATTCGTACTGACGTCCTTTTGTTGGGAACAGTGCATTCATGCCTACAAGTATAGATAATCATTTTTACGAGCCCTCATAGTAGACGAGATTGGATTCAGTGAAGAATCGGTAAGACCCTACCTCATTCGGAGCGCAGCCGAGTCTATGAGTCATCGTAAGAAGTTTTCTATAGACTTATGGGTAGGCCGGTACCATGTCCCATTTAATGTCAAATAATCTTAGAGGCTTTGTAGACAAAGGTTCAGTTTGTACAGTATGTCAGAGGCCTTGACGGCCCATATGTATTCATGTCTTAAGAATGATAGTTTATTAATATAGTGTTGCCCACTTATAGTTATGCATTACGAGTTATGGCCATGTTGGCCCATGATAATTACAAAGGGAATGAGTCCAGCTAACCCGACCTATGTATGTCCTAGTTTTGGTCGAACGATTATTTGTTTTAGAGTGGTTCTCTCAGGCCATCACGACACCGAGTGCCAGCCATGCCTTCCCAGGTTCGGGGCGTGACAAATTGGTATCAGAGCAGGTCGTGTCCTAGGGAGTCTACATAGCCGTGCCTAGTGGAGTCTCACTTATGGTTGTGTTGCGCACCACATTTATAATTAAGAGGCTATAAGACATTTAGGAAATGTTACCCTTCTTTTATTTCCAGATCGTGTCATAGGGCTGAGTCATAAGAAGTTAGTATGAAGCTTTCGCCATATTTTATATGCACCAGAAATGCATGTATCAGAATAGAGTTTTAAGGTGAAATGTGAAAGGGATGTTATAAAAAAAACAGAAGGTATGATGAGAGATTGAAAGGTAAGTAAGGTAAAAATAAAGAAGATACGTGATACTCAAGTACAAAAGGCTGTGAATAGTCAAGACTTCAGATATAGTTTATGGTTTAGTTTAATTTACTGAGGAGACCCTAGTAAAAACTTTGTAAATCTCTAAGCGTTAACATTCGAGGACGGATGTTCTAAAGAGGGGAAAGATGTTACATCTCGTACTTTAATATTAGGATAAGTTTTAGTAATTCATATGAGCTTTAAGGGAGTAACTGATTGTTCCTCTTTTGGCATTCAATTGAGTAATGATTTGGAAAAAAATAGAAAAGGGATTCATGAATTGTACGGGATTAAAATACCCACGTAAGAGAATCACCTTGGGATCCAAGAAGATGATAATTGGGTAAGTGATCCCTTACAATGAAGAGTGAGTCGGAAATAAAATCTGAAGTACATCGTTGTTTTAATAGGGGACCTACTATTAATTTGTTCAAAAATCTGATTTCACATCATGAATCGGTCAAGGGAATTTGGTAGTATCAATATGCAATAAAATACAAATTCTTTTTCTGCTTGCACGTGATAAAATATTATATAATTTTTCATACCCCACGCAAGGAAATCGTAGAATAAAAATATTAAAAGACAAGCCAAAAGCAAAATCCTTGAAGTTGAATGATCATTTATTAGTTTATCTATGTGCAAAATTTGAAAATTAAGTAAATTTCTAAATCATTTTTAACATGCACTAAATCCACATAAGTTCGGAGGGATTATGTCTATTAGGACGTTATAGAGGGTTTAAGACATTATTATTATGAGACCCTATAAGTTTACAACCTTGATATCGTTAGATATTATGTTAGTGTGGTATTTTATTTTAAGTGATATATTTTAGTAAAAGTTTTATAAGTATAATTTTGGATAGTTACCATTATTACTTTTTTCAATTATACACATAATATAAGAAAGTTTATAAGATTTTCTTTATTGTAAAAATAGAAATTATTGTCTTGACCCGGCCAGTCGTTTCATGAGTTACAGTCCCGTTCTCCCCATTTCTGCTTCTTTATGTGTTGTTCAGTTGTATTTCATCATATCGTGTTGGTTGTTCTTTGTTCGGAGTGGTCACGGAGTGAAATGAGACACTTAGTCTCTTATTTATAAGCTTAAGTTGAAAAAGTAAACCAGATGTTGACTTATGAGTAGAAGCTCTCGGATGTGAATTCTGATGGTTTGGATAGTTTTGTTAGGTGATTTTTGGTTTAAGAGCGTGTTCAGAATGTAATTTAGAGGTTTGTGGTAGAATTAGGCTTGAATTAGCAAAATTAGAAATTTGGAGTTTCCGGTCGGCAGTGGAAATTTTGATAGCGAGGTCGGGATGGAATTCCGGAAATTGGAGTAGGTCTGTAGTGCCATTTGTGATGTGTGTGCAAAATTTCAGGTCATTCGGAGGTGATTTGATAGGTTTCGGCGTTGTTTGTGAAATTTGAAAGTTTTCAAGTTCTTAGGCTTGAATCCGGGGTTGATTTGGTATTTTGGTGTTGTTTTGAGTGATTCGAAGATTTGATTAAGTTTGAATAATCTTATGGGATGTGTTGTCATATTTGGTTGAGGTCCCAAGGGCTTCGGGTGTATTGCGGATGCTCAACGAGACATATTTGGACTTGAAAGGTGTTTGCCTTGAAAATGATAATTACAATTAGATTTTATTTTGTAGTTCTAAAAATACGTGATCTATTTTTATGCTAGTTGTTTAGGCAATAGATGCTAAGTGTGAGATTAGAAGATAAGATAAGAACTCAAAAGTGTTATGTTTAAGCAAACCGAGTGGCTGAGAATCGGGGCCTCGAGCCTGGTTATACGGGGCCTCGGGGTCGAGCTCGGTACTACGTTACAGACAACTGGCAGAGGACTAACAGATTTTAAAGCTTTGATGAAGGCTCTTTATGATCAATAATGAGCAATAAATGAAGAACAATCAGAACAATCAATAGTCTCAAGACAACATTGTATGCACTCCCTAAGAAAGTGGCACCTACAGTTGCTAATGAATAGGGAGTAAAATCAGAAGTGATATTCACGATCATATGAGTTGTATGGAATTTCAAATATGTGGGCACTAAGATAAGCTAAGTACGGATGCAACAAGGGGGCAGAAAGATCAGGAAAAGTAATAGCTTATGTTTAAAGAAAGCTAAGATGAAAGAAGGGGATTATTCGATCAATGATTCAGAGTTGGTTATGTTATGAACGCGCGTAAGGGTTCAGAGTTTTATACATACAGCATATACAGCCATAGAAGATTGTGGTATATGTTAAAAGAAAGAAATGAGCCCAGGTCGCAGACGAAGGATTAAGTTGTTAAATGATTGTATCATGCATATCCCATAGTGCCATGAAGGGCTAAAATTAATAACTAACACCATGTGCCGCAGATCGGAAGATAGCTTAAAGCCAATATAAAGGTTGACCAGAGGAAAGAGAAAACTAAAGAGTTACATCAACTAAGTAAATCAGGAGTTTGATTATTGAACCCAAAAAATTATGGAAATAGTGATTGAGAACATAGCAGAATCACTCTTAATATTGAGGTGCAAAAGAGATAGCACAACAACCATATTTTATAACGACTCTACGATAAAGCCAGTTAGAAAATACTAGCCTCATAAGAATTCAGTATGGAACTCCCATTGAATCGTATAGGCACCAGAGGTGCAAGTATTATAATAGAGTTTTAAATTATAGATGTGAATTATACTTGTATGGAAGGAAGGTCATGAAGGATATAGAAGATGTGATATGAAACTTTAAAGTACGTAAGGTAAAGGTAAGTGACGTACGAGATGCAGAAGGTTGTGAATAGTCCATACTTTGGGTAGAAGGATAAAAGCGCGGGGATTCAATATCCAGGATTAATAGCGGCATCGTCAGTAGCATATCCTCCAGCCTATGGTCTAGGTATTGAGAAGCCTGATTAAGAGAATAAAGAAGAGTGAGAGACGATGTGATGTCTCATTTGAAGTTTCATAATAACATAAGGAAATATATGGTGCAAGCAAGTTGAAGAAAGGTTGCGAGTAGTATAAATGGATATGTATAGGTCGCAAGCTGAAGTATGGTAAGGCGACAAGGTTTTGGGAAGACAGGAATACAGATAAGAAAGGGCAGTGAGAAGGTGAAAAGAATGGATTAGGCCTCAAGATTAGGCCCATGAAAACAAGGGAGCTAATGGCTTTTCTATTTTATAGTAAGCTCAGTATAGCATGAATGGACTCAAAGGAGTTACTCTTCATAAGTAGCATTTAGAAGAGATAGAATGTTGCCCTAATAGTAGAATAAGGGTGTAATTGTGATAAATAAAGGATGACATTCTGGCATTCAATTGAGTAATGATTTGGAAAAAAATAGAAAAGGGATTCATGAATTGTACGGGATTAAAATACCCACGTAAGAGAATCACCTTGGGATGCTATAGAATACGGTTTTTTAAGTACAGTATCGCCGCTAAGTGGATTAGGAAAATTACTTCGAATATTCTTTGATGTAACGTAAGACTTAGTGGCAAGGTATTACGTAAGAAGTTTCAAGTTATCAGTGGTATATTGTAGATCAATATTGAGGTGAATCAATAATGGAGGGACAAAAGTCACTAAGTATGAGATGAGATTAGGCCATCATTCCAAAGATGAGAAGTAATGAGAAAACATTAAAGGACTTAAGTTTATACATAAGGAATAAGTAACGAGAGTAAGTTGGGATTTGGTAGCAGACCTTAGCAATGATAAATTAAAGTAAGAGTTAAGGCAGTAAATTCATACGGATGGCTAAACGGACCTATGCGATAAGATTTAACAATATTCACGAATTCAACAAAGTACCGAGCGAAGAACTTCAGTATACTCATAGATGCCCAGAGGGACATCTTATTAGGCTCTACATATGAAGCCTAGAGATTAGGCATACTTACAATGTCAAAATCGTACAGGCTGCATGATGAAGGTAGCAACAGTTACGAGACTGGAAGGATTCTGACTACAAGTTGTGGTGTGACAAGGATGCCTAAGGGGGGAATGCCCTGGACTTTGGACTTATTCACATAACAGTCGTCTAGATGGCAAGGGAAGTTCTAAAGTATTTAGAAGATATAAGTTAAGAAAATGTTAAGTGCTTTAGTTAACATTCAAGGATAAATGTTCCAAAGTGTGGAATAATGTTACGCCCCACAGTATTACGTCGATGTTATGCTCTATAGTATTATATTATGATGATGTTACGACTTGCAGTATTACATTACACTGATGTTATGCTTTGCAGTATTAAGTTACGATAGTTTTGCACCCAGCAGTATTACATTACGGTGATGTTACGCTTCACAGTATTAAGTTATGATGATGTTGCACCCTGAAGTATTGTACGTTGAATTTTTTGTAAGATAATTGACATCAGTCCAAGTAAAAGATTTTTTGGATATTATAAGGATTATGCTATTTCACAGGTAATTAGTAAATTCGTGAAGGTGAGAGGGGGAGCAAGTCAAAGAAAATAAATTTTGTCCAAGTTTGGCATTTTGGGGTAAAATAAGGCCCGAGCTAAAATATCCGGTATTTGTGGACTAGTACTATACAAGGTACCACATTACCATAATAGTAAGGTATATAAGGTATGTAAAAAGTGAGTAATATTTTAAGTACGTGGGAATAATTCTCAATTTTGCGGGTAATTAATTAATTATCGGGTAATAGAACATTACCCAGTTAACTAATAAGCGGATCAAACTTATCTAATTATGCCCAAAATAAACGTGGCACAAGGCCACTAATCAAGAAAGGTGACTCATTGAATAGATGTGTAGGTGTCTAAAGTAACTTAACCAAGTCATGAATTAAGCTTAAAGTCTTATTAAGACTTGTATTTGAAAACCATATCTAGGAAGCTTGTAATCATTTCTTTGTAAAAGGTTGATGAAACCAAGTCATGAGTTAAGCTTAAAAAGCTTAAAGGCTTGATATAACAATATTTTGGAAACCAAGAACGTTGAAACAAAAACCATTTCGTCCAATTCTTTAGCCAAATTTCTATTGAAATTTCAAAGAAAGCAACCACAATTTTGTTTCAAAATTTTAAGGGATTCAAGCAGAATTTAGTTCAACATATTTCATAGAAGCAGAAGCTTCATTCCATTCAAATAATTCCAGTAAGAAGTATGTTAAGGTCATCCCTTCTTTCTTTTGGGCATGGTCCAAGTTATACAGAAGAAACGAGCAAATGCACCAATCCCATAAATGATTCTATTCATAGAAGTATTAGAGATATCTATGTTCTTGAATTTTTATGTGTCATAATATTCTATCATATGTTCATGGGTCTCAATAAAATACGTCTCAGAAAAGTATGAAAGTTGAAAAGAGTTTACTTTATGATATTACTTAAAGGCAAAATGGTTTTATGAAATTTCGAAAGATTTTAGTAACGTACTATTCATACATTGCATTCATGTGCTTTGACCCATGACCAGATGTCGTTATATATGCGTATATATGTATGTATGTATATATATATATATATATGTATATGGGTATGGCAAATGTTATGGCGTTATATACACACCATCACCTGATCAGCTAGTATACATTGATGATTTTGCCCACAATGGCCGATATGATATCATAGGATGTCCTCAGGGGCTGATGATCATATGAAACATGTACATACGCACGACATAACATTCATACGCATATGCACGATGCTAAAAGTATTTAATGATTTGCAGAGTTATCCAGACTTACAGGTTGAGTCAATTATCTATATTTCTTCCATGTCTGTTATGTACTTATTTATGTGCCTTATATATTGGGTGCATTTTTTGTACTGACGCCCATTTTGCCTTGGGATGCTGCGTTTCATGCCCGCAGTTCCTGATAGTTAGGTCAAGATCCCTCTAAGTAGGCTATCAGCTCAGCAGAAGATGTTGGTGCGTTCCATTTGCTTCAGAGTTGCTTATTTGGTTAGATGATTTAGACGTGTATTGTTTGGTATAGCGGGACACTATCCTGACCTTTATAATATTTATATACTCTTAGAGGCTTGTAGACATATGTCGTGTACGTGAAAGATTGTACGGGCTTGTCGGCCTATGTTTTGAGTTTATAAATGATCATGTTGGCCTATTAGGCCCGTATGTCACGTTTATATGATGATGTAATAAGAAAGATACATTACGTTGGTACTCGGTTGAGTAAGGTACCGAGTGCCATCATGGCCCATCAGTTTGGGTCGTGACAAGAACAGCTCGGTCCGAACGAACATGATTACAAGGCTTGAGTCTGAGCTTCTGAAGATGAAGGTCGAAGTTGTGGATGCCCGGGCTGAAGTCCAAGCGATTCAAACTAAGGCTGATAAGAAAGTGGTCATCTGTTTGAAGGAAGTTGCCGACACTTGAGCTGAGCTGAGAAGGGCTCTTGATCATGGGAGTAGAAGCAAGGAGTATTCTCGGTGCAAATCTCGAAGGGAAACCCTCGTGGAGATCTACGCTAGGGGCTTTGATCTCTCAAAAGAGATAAAGCAGGCAAAGGCGGATGAATATGATGCCAAGTTCCTTCTACCCGATGTTTAAGACAACGGAGAGGAGGCCAGTGGGCCACAGTCCCCGATGGGAACATAGGATTAGGCTTTTTTCTTTTAAATCTTGTGTATGGTGTTCCTAGAAGACCTTGTAAGTGAAGCCTTATGTAATTATAAAAGGAAACCCTTTGGTTCCATTCTTCTTTGCATGTGTACTTCTTTCTTTGCTTTGAATTTCGACGCTTTGTCAATGGTTGGCCGTATAAGTTGGGCCTTGGGGTAAAAACCTTAGGCTTTCAATATGGCCTCGAGACTCGTCGGGTTGGCCCATAGGCTCTTACGCATTTTCCTATAAGAATTTTTGACTGTGATTGGGTTTGGTCTTCGAGTCGGGTTTCGACTTTAGTTTATTGATCTTCAAGTTTTTGAATTTTAAGTTGGCCCTTAGGCTCTTACGCACTAGGTCGGTACATCCTTTTAGAGTAATCCGGTGTTTTAAGCTCTTATGCTTTGGCTTTTAGGCATATTCAGTTAATTGTTTCGGGTTCAGTCTCCGAGTCAGGTTTCGACTCGAGCTCATTCACCCTTAAGTTTTTGAATTTAAATCTGGACCTTAGGCTCTTATGCGTTAGGTCGGTGCGATCTCTCATATGAGTTGGCGGTAGTGGCTATTATGCATTGGGTCGGTATGACCCTTTATATGGGCTGGCGGTAGTGGCTCTTACGGATTGGGTCGGTATGACCCTTTATATGGATTGGCGGCAGTGGCTCTAATGCATTGGATCGGTACGACCCTTTATATGCGCTGATGACAGTGGATCTTACGTATTGGGTTCTGTACGACCTCTAATATAGGCTTTATTTTTCCCTCGTTAAGGACTTTTTTAAATTGTGTTTGCCTGGCTCTTTGACGGTTCGATAAAAACCTCGATTGTGAGTCATTATATGGCGATAAAAGAGCACCTCGGGAGGTTTTGCTCGGTGGCTGAGTGTTTCGAAGCCTATACTTTGGAGTTGACATGGTCGAAACTCTTTTGCGTATGTCGAGGGTAGCATTTTTAACAGGTTCTTTTCGAAGTACTTTTGAAGTAATTGAAGGCCTATGATTTTATAGCGACGGTCGGGCATCCCTAAATCGTGTTAGTTTGGTCGGAGCCTAATGACCATAGTCATTTATGTTTGATCGTAGCCTTTTAGTTCCCGAATGAATTAGTTTTGGCGTCTATATCAAGGGTATGCCTTTTCAGGGGTCTTACATGTTCGAATATATAGCCTTAACTTTATGGTCGAGATAATGCCTTTTTGTAAGGTCTTATAATTTTTACATGCCTTACTTGAGGTCTTATAGTTTTGGTTACTTGGCACAAGTATGGTTCATGCCTTTCTTGAGTTCTTACAGTTTTTGGTTTTGCCTTATAAAGGTCTTACGATGTCAAGGTTGCCCATATGGGGTCTTATGGCCTCGGGTTTTGATAAGTCGATGGGATGGTAATTGATGGCAGTTCCCGAGATAGTGAAAGTTTTCTTGGCTCTGGAGCCATTTTTTTAGACTTGACGTTGCCTCATTGAGGGCTTACGAGTTTGAAGCTTCCGACCCGGGGGTCATACGGTTTCGAGTTTTTTACGCCAGTCCCCGAGTGTTCGAGACGTTTTTGGCTTCTGGAGCGATTTTTTAACCTTGATGTTGCCTCATTCAGGGCTTACAAGTTCGAAGCTTCCGACCCGGAGGTTATATGACTTCGAGTTTTTGACGTCAGTCTCTGAGTGTTCAGGACGTTTTTGGCTCTGGAGCCGTTTCTGTAAAAAATACCGAACTTCTTTGAAACGCGAAATGATTTGATGGAGGGGAAAATGTTGTTTGATTACTTGGTACAAGTATACATGTTTTTGCTATTAAGGGCTCGGTTATTCTATACGGACATGGTTCATTCAACCGTTTGGACCGGAACATCATTTTCCTATCGAGACCCCATTTAGCACATCTTGGCTTCTCCGAAGAGGTGACCTTCCAGGGAGATGCCCCCAATATTCGAGAATAATTGAAGAGAAGGCTTAAATACTTGTTGAGTCTTCCTTAGGTAGCATATGGATGTTGCCTCGTTAAAAACCTTGCTGGTAAAACACTTCTTGGGATAAAAACCTAGTCGAAGGAAAAGAGTGCAATGTATGCTTTTGGAACCTAATGCCTTCAAGTTGGAAAGCATTTCGGCTATTTTGATCGGATACCTGCACACAGGTTAGTGTAAAATGTAACTAAAAGGGGGGGATGATTATACCTTAGTGCCGATGGTGCCTTGGGCCTCGATATGCTTCGATGGTTTGTTCTAGGGACGCGGTGTAGTCCTTTACTTTTTTAGTCGTGTGTAGCAGTGAATATAGCTTGTTATTGCTATTTTACTATTTGCTTATCCTTTGGATCCTTCGATGGTTGAGGTATTGGCGTCGGTGCCACATCGTGCACCGCAAACATCTTTTTTGCTGCATGTTATTCCCCCGTAGATGGTTTTTATCCCATCATTTGATGGAGGGTGGATGGTATTGCTCTCATGCAGTGTATCCACGGCCTTTCGAGCAATGCATTGTTCCTCATGTCTCCTTGGATGACATGAAACTTGACATTTTGGGTTGTGTCGGCCACGTTGACCGGGAGGGTGATTTCTCCTTTCATTATTTTGCTTGCCATGTTGAATCCTTTGAGGACTCGAGAGGCGGGCACAATCTGGTTGAGCAGTCTGAGCTGCTCCACCACCCTCGACCTGATAATGTTGGTCGATCTACCTAGATCCACAAGCACACACTTAATTTGAAATGTATTTACAAGAAAAGAAATTACAATACGTCGTTATAAGGCTGAGATAGAGCCTCGATGTCTTCGTCGCTGAATGTAAGGGCGTCCTTAGGTATGTAACCTCGAGTTTGGTTTTCCCTGGTGATGGATATTTTTGTTCTCTTTACCATGGGTTCTTGTGAAGCATCGATGCCTCCAAAGATTATGTGGATGACATGTTGTGGCTCAGTTGTTTCAATTTTCTTGGCCGCCTCTCTTTCTCGGAACTGATTTTTGGCTCGGTCGCTAAGGAATTCTCAAAGGTGATCTTTGCTGAGTAGTCGGGCTACTTCTTCCCGGAGTTGTCAGCAATCCTCGGTCCTGTGATCGTGTGTGCCTTGAAATTCACACACTAAGTTATGGTTCTTTTGCGAAAGATCTGATTGTACAGGCCTTGTCCATCTGGTGGTTCTGATTTTGTTGATGGAGAATACGATGTCTGAAATGTCGACATTGAAGTTCTATTCCAACAAGCGGGGTTCCTCCGTCGGCCTTGTGTGCCTATCGAATCCAGCTCTGCTAACAAGTCTCTGAGGATTCTGGCCTCGATCCATCCTTCGGTCATTGCGGGGTATGTTGAGCCTCAGGGCATTTCTGCTATCTTTAGTATATGGTTGGTATCTTTCATTGTTTGGCTTTGGCTCTGTAATGCCCCAAAAACCAAGGAGTGCGACTGGCGCTCAACCAAGTAAACCCGACTGAGCCAACCTGTTAGGTTTCATTCTACCCATACTAATTCATGAATAAACAGGAGATGAACTCCATTAATCAAACTTTGCAAGTATTTCATTAACAATTTCCTTTTTATTTCCATTAGCAGTTTCAACCATAATGTCCAAAATATTACATTTTTTTATAGTTATGATGATGAAAAACATATTTGCCAAATATCAATACTTCTAATTTAATTCCACTACCCGACACCACCCACAACCTGCCTACGGAGCCTCTAAATACAACTGAAGAGAAATATGAAAATGCAGGCAACAAGGCTCCAGCTATACCTCAATATACAAGTACATGATGGATAGATGATACAGGACCCAGAAGTGAAGTGGGGCTCACCAAGTCGGCTGAAAAGAGGATGCGCCACTAGCTGTGACTAACACTGACTACTATGGAACCACCTACATCTATTCAAAGATGTAGCGCTCTCGGCAAAAGGGACGTTAGTGCCGTCGAATAACACTAGTATGTATAACTAAACACCATCTCATTAGAAAGAACTATAATACAAGAACAAGGAAATCATAAAGATTCAACGAAAGCTTCAAACAATCACCATATCATCGATATAAAAGGTTCACATAATTTTCACATAGTTTCCGAAATTTTAGGTTGGGGCATTCCATATTGTTGCATCATCATCCACAATACCACTGCTTTCTTGAGCAAAGTCTGATCACGGCCCGATCAGCTAAGCCGTCTTACCAAGACGTTACCCTTATTTCATTCTAACTTTCCAGTTTCAATTGTCAATACATTACCACCATGTGTGTATAACATGGCATCCGATCACGGCTCAATCGGCTAAGCCGTCTTACCAAGACGTTACCCTTTTCCATTAATCATCTCACTTCAATCTTTGGTTCCACATGTATTAGTTCCTCGGCACTTGGGGCCAGGATTATCACATCATACTTGGCATTAGGCCACATTTCATAACTCACATTCCACATCACTTTCACTTTCAACATCAAACTTACAATTTAAGATAATTGGCACATACAAGAGCAATTCAAGTTGTAAGCATAGAGAGGAATTCTTATGATTCGGCATAATAATCACAATTTAAACTTGACTTGAAATCTAGGCAATTTAGAATATAGTTCACATTCTTCACATATTCCCAATTTACCAAGAATAGCACATTGAACACATTGAGACACACCTTTCACATATATTCTTGCAACACCAAATCCTTTGAAATAACAAATACTACATAAATCAAATTCCAGACTTACAACATATGCGGGGACACCATGGGAGCTCAATTTCTAAGAAGATGGGGTTTTAGCCATACATACCTCGAAGAGCTTTTCCTTTACTAGAACATTTCGGAAATTCTAGCAATCCTAATCTATTTTGAGACATAACAAAATTGAACACAACTTAGGAAGATATTCATGGTTCGGCTCATTTGAGCATTTTATCTAACACTAGTTGTGCATCTTAGCTTGATTTCAAGGCTGTTTTACAAGATTTCCTTCATTACCCAACCTAATCATTACTTATTCGTATTCAACAATCTTCTCACAAACCTAATTTGTATATGCATGTATAAATAATACTATTACACCCAAGAATCATACCTTAATAACCCATTTTATACCCCAAACTCGAAATTAAAGTCTAATGTATAGAACCTTACCTCCTAGATGAAGAACATGTGATTGGGTTCTTTGATTCTTGAAGACTTGAGCAAGAGATAGGTGATTATGAAGTTAGACTCCTTCTCTCCCTTTCTCTCTCTATATGCTCTCAACTCTCTCTAAAATCGGTAGAAAATGACCCCAAATGAAGTCCCAAAGACTATATATTAAAATGGGGTCGGGTTATAAAAATAGGAAAAATAAGTTTCAGAAATCGGGTCTGTGATTGCAGAATGGACCGCAAAACAAGAATGTGGGCTGCAGAATGCATCAC
The DNA here is from genome assembly GCF_000715075.1 of Nicotiana tabacum. Taxonomy (NCBI): domain Eukaryota; kingdom Viridiplantae; phylum Streptophyta; class Magnoliopsida; order Solanales; family Solanaceae; genus Nicotiana; species Nicotiana tabacum. The sequence continues at coordinate 175,387,153 of NC_134080.1, forward strand.
GAAATAGGTGCCCAAAACTGGGCAACACTAGCTGAATCTGTGACAGATCTGCGATCGCTGAGTCAAAAATGCGACATATTTGCGATCGCAGATTCGACACAGGATCGCATCTTTCTAGCCTTTGGTATTTTATCATAACTTTGTGTAGGAATGTCCAAATGTCGAACGGTTTGAAGAGTTAGAAACTAGACTCAAATATAGTTTGAAACTAGACTCGAAGTCCTTTCATTTGATAGGTTTTTCACCACATAAAACCTTATATATATTTATATATGCTCGTCCAAAGTGTGGACTTGTGCGAACTCATTTAGAATTTTAGCCTAGTATGAAATTTTCCAATTTGACTTAGACTTAGGCCTCCCATTAGACCCCACATTACATATTATAAGACTTATACACTTATTTACCAAATCCAATTAATGTCCATCATGTTAATAGCACATAAAATATTATAATTAGCCTACCTAGCACCACAAAATCCTAAATTATTTAGCGAAATTTTCGGGGCCTTACATTCTCCCCCCCCCCTTAGGATCATTCGTCCTCGAATGAGGAGTAGAGTCCACCCTAAATGCTTAACATAATTTATCTCTTTTCTTCTCACCTACCTCAAGTCGCTAAATTTTTACTAACTCCTAAAATTTTGTAGAAATTTTGGTAGAGTCTCCTTTGTAACTAGGCCTATCCACCTGCCAGAGAATCACCAAAACCATCCTAACAACACATCGACAACGAGACAAGCACCACAATGTATATATCAACAATACTAATCTCACAATTACAAGAACTACATTATCATAATGATACCTGAACATGGAGTGCACATTTTTAAATCAAAACACCTATAAGGTACCTTTCAAATCAAAACTAATTGTTATACAATCAAGCGAAAATATTTTCTTTCCACGACACTTTCGGCCTTCTAGGTGGCCTCCTCGACTTACAAGATTTGCCATAACACATTTACGGAAACAATCCCAACCTCCAAACTTATCTAACAAGGATGACAACTAGATACCTCGCATAAGCTAACTATCCATTAACTTCACCTTCCATAATTTTCACCGGAATGATACACAAAGGATCTCCAACTACCTTCTTAGACATAGACATGTGAATACACAAAATATATGGCGAACAACTATGAGAAAACTTCATACTCCTAGTGCGGCCTAATATGGAATACACTTATGCAACCTTCATTATCAACTCACATAACATCTTCAGGGAAAAAAGTTGAGAAAAACCTGTTCACCCTCCAAAACTCTAAATCTCTTGGCGAACACTCACACTAAACCCTTGATGACCTTCAACAGTTACTCTAAGATGTGTTATCATAAACTGACCATAAAATTACCTATCAAATATATTTGATCACACGGGGATACTTCCTGTTTGACATGTTTGAACCTTCAATACCTACTAGATTTAATACAATGAGGAGCAACGGAATTCAAGATCAGACTGGAATTATCTAGGAATCCATTAATTTGTTGAGCAGAGTATTTCATGAGGTTATATGCTAATAGACACGAAGATTACTACTAACAATACTGACATGGTAAATTATTTTGACGACATTAATTACTAGACAAATGAGGCATAGGGGTAACTTGTACATTGGCAATATGAATCATTAAGGAGGAATATTCAAGTACGTGACCCAGTCGTCTCCCGCAGTGTAGGGAAAATCTGTTTATCAAGAATAAGAATACTCTGGCACCTTGAATGCGATATGGGTTTCAAAAATATATGAAGTTTAATTACACTCCTATCATTAACTGACACAAGGAATAAATGCCACAAGCCTATGAGGATGAAAAGAAGTTGAACGCTTATGAGATTATCATGTTTCAAACAGCTTAACCCTTCCTGATAATTGATCCTATATGAGAGAACTAAAGATAAGACAACTTGTCTCCCAAATCAATATACTCATGATATGTGCAAAAATATGAAGGCATCTAATCCCAACCTTTCATGAGTGAAACCACATAGCTAGTACATCTTAATATTGGTATAAAATCATGTATTTGTTAGAGGGGTTCTAATGGTTAACATGATGCTCCGGGGAGAAAGAAAAATAACACTCATATCCACCCAGGAAGGTGGAATACCAAGGGTAGCAAAACTCCCCGCACATGACAATGACATCGTCGATAATCCTAGAAGTCGAGTGAGCTGAAGGCCACGTAACCCATACAATCCAACCCATTTAAGACTTTTGAAAAGGGGATGCATTTTGGTTTGAAATCATGGCAATATAAGACTGAATTTAAGGGAAATCATTACTTTTGTAACCCATGAGACAAGCCCACGTAGCCCTAGAAAATCGTTAACAATGGCGAGAAAGTACTTAAACCATTACGAATTGGTGTAGAATAAGGCCTCAAAGTGTCCACATTAATAAGTTGAAAGAATGAGACATCTTAATGTATTTATCAGGGAAAAATAACTTGGTTATCTACTCACAGGGACAAGCAGAGTTGGTAAATGGTTGTTAAAAGAACATCTACAAGGAATACCAACAATATTTATTTATTCTAACAAAAGGAATATGTCCCCATCCTTGATGCTATAAGCCTTCCTCTTTGATTCCATAAAACATAAATGAATTGTACAATGAGAGTTATCAGATTAAATAGATAGTAGGGCAGCAAAATTAATGAGCACCATTTGGAACCAACAAGCTTAAACTTAGTTGAAGACATTAGTAGTCTATAGTAAAGGGGAATTTACCCACTTCTAGTGTCTTTTGTTTTAAAAGGGGGATTGTAGATACATAAAAATGAGGTGAATTGAATCGAATCATATAGTTGGTTAGCTAGTCGAGATAATGAGATAATATCGTATTGAAAAATATGGAGAAACGACACATGATGCAAGGTAAATGAAAAGAAAGTGAGAGAGCCTATGGAAGTATCATTTACATTGTAACCACTAGGAAGGGTGGTAATATAAGGGATTACGAGAAGCTAGATTTTGAAAGAATATCTTTGTATGTAGTCACGTGATGTATAGCTCTAGAATTAAAAAATCCAATTATGTTTAGCAACTCTACTTCAGAATGAAGCACTACAATACACTTCTACACAACTAGCTATTACCAGCCACCTTGGGAGATGCTATAAGACTTGACTGAGAGAAAGGCTTGACATATGAATGTGTTACTAGGTGTTTTGCTCCTTTGTCAACCCAAAACCAAAAGGTAATAGTTAGATTGATAAGCAGATCGTTGGACTAGCATATGTATAGATAATCCATTCTCAAAAGGAGATCATTCAATCTCAGCAATTGCGGCATGCTATCAACCCTTGATGAACTTGAAGTGAGCTGGGAACCCAATGAGATAGTATAAAATAATCATGGAAGGTTTGCAGGTGTTCATAATGAGTTATCCATGGATTTTGACTTGAGAAATACCCAAATTCTAATAAAAGACAGAAAAACATGATAAACAAGCGTTGTGCTATGATAACCCCCAAAGGTGCGCTTGGTCTTGACGGAGAGCCTAGTAAGGGTCCTTATGAGAAAGGAAGTGTTACAATGACATATAGAAGGATATGTTCTCTCATGGTTATTGAAAAAGTGTTAGGAAACTAGCACAATGAATTCACTAACTAACGATCACAATTAACACATGTTGTGGAGGTGTAAAGAGAAAATAATTATTTGTTATGAGCTGGACATGCTTCTGCTATATTAACTCCCAACTGCAATACACGACCACGCCATGGGAAACCACAATACTAGGAACAAAGTGAGCTACTTACTGCGGGATGTCCCAAGTTGACACAAAAGTTATACTAAGATGGTGACACAAGATCTTCCTATGACGGGTATGTGAGGATCTCAATTTTCAGAGAGACTTTCTGCACACGGTGACCATTTCAATTGACATGCACTCATGTGATAGGTGTTAAGGTATGCTCTTATGTTTCTAGATAGTGAGAAGCTCTCATGATGATACTCAAAAATAGTAGAGTGACTGTTCAGACCATAGAAGCCATATATGCATGTGAGTAAAAGAGTGACTCGAGAAGGATCACAACACTGGAATGCTTTACATGGAACTTGACACCACATAGGTGAACTTTATGGCGGAGCATGCATAGGCACAAATGAGCAAATATTGTCCATTTAAATAAAACGATCCTGTAAGAAATTTATCAGGTATAGTCCCTTGTTGAGAATTTAGGAAAGTAAGTGGAAAGTGTTAATACTAGAGTTATAACTCAATTCAAGGACATAATTATTGAACATAATTCCACAAGAGTATGTAAATAAGAGAATTTTTTATAGAGTGGATTCACGAATAATGCGTCTCATTCAAAGAGTCGATACATGCAATGTTTTGTGACTCAACATCTTATTACGACCATGTTCATGAGAACTCTTCAATATGGGTGCACATATACAAAAAGGAAATAGTGCGGTGTTCGTAATGATATAGCAAGAAGTGACTTATTTGGTAACTTTATATTGGTGGGGCAGTGCCTTAACTGATGCACCCTGACTCCACACCTGTAACATACATTGGTAACATACTAATATATACTACATGATCCGGTGGTGCAGTGACATTAATAGGAACAAGGGTATTCCCCTTAGAAACAAGTTATACCAATCCCTCTATGGCTCGATATATTCTTCTAACAAACTCTTGGGAAATCTCCCTTAGATTCAATGGTGGGGTCATTCCCACCTTACTGCTTCAAACTCGTGGATTATGGTTTCAAGATTACTTATCTTGAGAGTAAGTCATAGCGAGGAAATTAGCTCCCTATCTCCGGTTCTACTGCACGATCTGGAGTATAAAGGAAGGGTGAAATTCTTAAATGTACAAATAGCCTCCAACTTATAGATGTGGTCGATAACACACCAATAAGAAGGACTCTACTAGACACAGCTCCAAGACATCCTAGGACACTTTAAAACCGTAGGCTCTGATACCAAGTTTGTCACGCCCCAAAAACTGAGAAGCGCGACTGGCGCTCAACCGAGTAAACCCGACTGAGCAAGCCTGTTAAGTTTCATTCTACCCATACTAATTCATGAACAAAGAGGATATGAACTCCATTAATCAAACTTTGCAAGTATTTCATTAACAACTTTCATTTTATTTCCATTAGCAGTTTCAACCATAATATCCAAAATATTACATTGCTTTATAGTTATGATGATGAAAACATATTTGCCAAATATCAATACTTCTAATGTAATTCCAACACCCGACACCACCCACAACCTGTCTGCGGAGCCTCTAAATACAGTTGAAGAGAAATATGAAAATGCTGGCAATAAGGCTCCAGCTGTACCTCAATATACAAGGACATGATGAATAGATGATACAGGACCCCGAAGTGAAGTGGGGCTCACCAAGTCGGCTGAAAAGAGGATGCGCCACTAGTTGCGACCAACACTACCAGCTATGGAACCACCTACATCCATTCAAAGATGTAGTGCCCCCAGCAAAAGGGACGTTAGTGCCATCGAATAGCACTAGTATGTATAACTAAACACCATCTCAATAGAAAGAACTATCATACAAGAACAAAGAAATAATAAAGATTCAACAAAAGCTTCAAACAATCACTATATCATCAATATAAAAGGTTTACATAGTTTCCGAAATTTTAGGTTGGGGCATTCCATATTGTTGCATCATCATCCACAATACCACCGCTTCCTTGAGCAAAGTCCGATCACGGCCCGATCGGCTAAGCCATCTTACCAAGACGTTACCCTTATTTAATTCTCACTTTCCAGTTTCAATTGTCAATATACTACCACCATGTGTGTATAACATGGCATCCGATCACGGCCCGATCGACTAAGTCGCCTTACCAGGACGTTACCCTTTTCGATTAATCATCTTACTTCAATCTTTATTTGACATATATCAATTCATAGGCACTTAGGGCCACAATCACATCATACTTGGTATTAGTCCATATTTCATAACTAACATTCCACATCACTTTCACTTTCAACATCAAATTTGCAATTTAATATAATGGGCACATACAAGAGCAATTCAAGTTGTAAGCATAGAGAGGAATTATCATGATTCGGCATAATAATCACAATTTAAACTAGACCTGAAATCTATGCAACAACATATAGTTCACATTCTTCACATATCCCCAATTTACCAAGAATAGCACATTGAACACATTGAGACACCCCTTTCACATATATTCTTGCAACACCAAATCCTTTGAAATAACAAATACTACATAAATCAAATTCCGGACTTACAACATATGTGGGGACACCATGGGAGCTCAATTTCTAAGAAGAGGGGGTTTTAGCCATACATACCTCGAAGAGCTTTTCCTTTACTAGAACGTTTCGGAAATTATAGAAATCTCAATCTACTTCGAGCCATAACAAAATTGAACATAAATTAGGAAGATATTCCTGGTTTCGGCTCGTTTGAGCATTTTATCTAATACTAGTTCTACATCTTGATTTCAAGGCTCTTTTACAAGATTTCCTTCATTACCCAACCTAATCTTTACTTATTCGTGTTCAACAATCTTCTCACAAACATAATTTGTTCATGCATGTATACATAATACTATTACACCTAAGAATCATACCTCAATAACCCATCTTATACCCCAAACTCAAAATTAAAGTCTAATGTATAGAACCTTACCTCCTAGATGAAGAACATGTGCTTGGGTTCTTTGATTCTTGTAGACTTGAGCAAGAGATGGGTGATTATGAAGCTAAGCTCCTTCTCTCTCTTTCTCTATCTATATGCTCTCAACTCCCTCTAAAATCAGTAGAAAATAACCCCAAAGATTATATATTAAAATGGGGTCGGGTTATAAAAATAGGAAAAATAAGCCTCCGAAATCGGGTCTGCGATCGTAGAATTCACCGCAAAAAAAGAATGTGGGCAGCAGAATGCATCGTGAAATAAGTGCCCAAAACTAGGCAACACTGGCCCAATCTACGACAGATCCTCGATCGCAGAGTCAAAAATGCGACATATTTGTGATCACAAATTCGACACAGGATCGCATTTTTCCAAACTTTGGTAATTTGATCATAACTTTGTGTAGGAATGTCCAAATGACGAATGGTTTGAAGTGTTAGAAAAAGAAGTAGAAATAGGGTAAATGGAGAGGTAACTCATGAGACGACTGGCCGGGTCGTCATAGTTGTTCACAACATAAAATCTTATATATATTTAGATATGCTCGTCCAAAGTGTGGACTTGTGCGAACTCATTTGGAATTTTAGCCTAGTATGAAATTTTCCAATTTGACTTAGACTTAGGCCTCCCATTAGACCCCACATTACACATTATAAGACTTATACACTTATTTACCAAATCCAATTGATGCCCATCATGTTAATTGCACATAAAATATTATAATTAGCCTACCTGGCACCACGAAACCCTAAATTACTTAGCGAAATTTTGCGGGGCCTTATAGGCTCCTTTGCCGGAAGCCTGCTAGGATATACCGAGCCTGAAGGGACTCCTAGTTGGTCATCTTCGACCCTGATCTATGATTGGTGTCAGTTGTGGACTTCTGACCAAGTCACAACGAGATATTCAACTAAGTTCTGCTTCAGGTGCTTCGAAGCTATCGAGCTTCACTTGTTCAAACCTTGAGTGACAGTCTGCACTGCCCAGTCATCGGAGACTAGTGGTAGTTCCATTCGTTCCATTTGAAAGCAAGATACAAACTCTCGCAGCATCTCGTTCTCCCTTTCCATGATTTTGAATATGTCAGATTTCCTTGTAGCAATCTTGATGGCTCCAGCATGTGCCTTTATGAAGGAATCTGTCAGCATGGCAAACGAATCTATTGAGTTTGGGGCTAGGTTGTGATACCACATCATCACCCCTTTTGAAAGTTTCTCTCTGAACTTTTTTAGTATGACAGATTCGATCTCGTCATCCTTTAGGTCGTTGCCCTTCACTGCACAAGTGTAAGCAGTGACATGCTCGTTGGGGTTCGAGGTTCCATTGTACTTCGGAAGGTCGGGCATTCTAAACATATATGGAATGGGTTTTGGGGCCGCTTCCTGTGGGAACGTTATTTGTACGAACTTCTTCGAATATACACCCTTTAGGATCGGGGGTGCGCCCGAAATTTGTTCAGCCCTAGAATTGTAGGTCTCTACCTTCTTGTCATTGGCTTCTATCTTCTTCTCGCCCGACTCGATTCTCTATGAGGTCCTCAAGCATCTTTATGATGGCGGGGTCGGCTGCCGACCCTTTGTTGATTGATATTTTTGGTACCTGCTCGACTTGGGGAGCCATTTCCGATGCTACCGTGCTGGGAGTTTTCTGGTAGTTTTGCAGCTGAGCAATCGCCAGCTGTTGTACCTGTAACATCTCAAAGATGACGTGAAGGCTAACCCCTTGATATTCTTGAGCCGGGGTTTTTTGGGATTCCCATTGGTTTTCTTGATGTATACTCCTGTTGGTGTGGGAGCTTATCTCAACGTGTTGAGCATTGCGCAAGACCACGTCCACGGGAATTGGTTCTGGTGCATCTTCAAGGTTTTGTGGTGGTACACCATTAAATGGAACATCCGCACCATTTTCTCCATGGTCCTCAAGATCGTTGCTTTCATGTGCGTTTACTGAGTTAGACATTTTGACCTAAAATCAAAGATCTTAGATAAGAAAAAGTGTGAAAGATAACATACGTTATGTAGCAAACCAGATCGAAGATAAGAAAAAATGTGAAAGATAACTTGCGTTATGCAGTAAACTAGTAAGGAAACAATCACTATTATTTTTAGCCCCACGGTGGGCTCCAAACTTTTTACCTTGAAAACGGTAATTACAATTAGATTTGATTTTGTGGTTCTAAAAATACGTGATCTGTTTTTATGCTAGTTGTTTAGGCAATAGATGCCAAGTGTGAGATTAGAAGATAAGATAAGAACTCAAAAATTGTATGTTTACGCAAACCGAGTGGCTGAGAATCGGGGCCTCGAGCTAGGTTATACGGGGCCTCGGGGTCGAGCTCGGTACTACGTTACGGACAACCAGTAAAGGACTAACAACTTTGAAAGCTTTGATGAAGTCTTTTTATGATCAATAATGAGCAATAAATAAAGAATAATCAATAGAACAGAATAAATGTAAGCAATAATTGTAAACAATAGAACCAAGGGAGAATGTGTTTAAGTTAGAGAACATAGAATGTTCTTGTATTCGATGTTGTGTATTGTATCTTGTGTCTTGTGACTTACAAAATGAAAAGTATCCCTTTTATATATGAGATGAAATCCCAGCATAGTACAAATGCAGTTATTACAAAGATATAGGGCTGGTATAGCCATTTAATGCCATGATACGTGTTTGAACTAGCCTAATAGACTTTGTCAGCTCTAATCACGTGCCTTGGAAACTTTATATTGATCCACCGTAGCCGCTGGTTTGCACTGCCTCGAGGTAAATCATTGAGAACCCTCGGTGTCGAAACCCCGAGCTAATCTTTGAGCATTCTTGGGGTAGTCTTTACGAGTTGCCTTAACGATCCTAAAATTGGATCACTGATTTTTATCGTATATAAAAGATTGGCAGATTGTGCTGGTATTTTTGTTACAGAAGATCCTTCATCGCGATTGTGTGAGGAGGCTCGCGATTGTGTGAGGAGGCTGATGATCGCGTAGAGTTAAATATTGAGGCAGCTAAGTTGTTCTTTGCGATTTTGTGATTTTTATCGGATTCCGAGCCTAGGGGTTGGGTTTGGCCAATTTCGAGATTTCTGAGCTAATTTGATAATTTTCACATGGTCTTTGTTCCTTTAGCATGTATTAATGATGTAATATTGATTTTAATTAGATTTGGAGCAATTGGAGGCTGAGTCGAGAGGCAAGGGCATTCCAGAGTAGATTTTCGTTCGGTTTGCGGTAAGTAACGATTGTAAATCTAGACCTGAGGCTATGAAACCTCATAATTTTGTAATATTTTGATAAATGAGGTGACAGACATGCTAGGTGACGAGCGTGTGGGTGTGCACTTGTAGGGATTAAGACTTGGTCCATCTCGTGGCAACTGTAGAGTTGACTATTTTGATAAACTTTATATGAAATCTTTGTGTTTAGAAATAATTCTGTTAACTTGGGCTGAATGCCATGTTTGGGGCCTTGTGCTGTATTGTTTGGACCCTCAGGGGTATTATACTACTATCCTTACATTGTTTTGATTTGAAAGCATATCTTCAGTCATGATTTTACCTGTTTATTTTTTGATTCAACTTCATTACTCCACTTTCAAATATATGAAAACTATTTGGGCTGAGTTCCCTAATTTTTCCCTGAAATGCCCGAGTGGCTCCGGAGTTTGCACACCCCCAGTGAGCGCAGTCAACTATATACATATGGATCAGGTTGCACGCCGCAACAGCTATTATAAAATATCTATTGAGCGTGAGTGTTGATTGATGATAGTTGAGCACGAGTGACTGAGAGGCTTGTCCGAGTGGCTATATATATATGACTGATATTTTGTTCGAGGGGCTTGTTTCATATATATATATATGAGTGATATTTCACCCAAGGGGCTTGTTTCATGAAAATACTATTTTCACTCTTCTTTATATTGAGCCTCTATTGAAAATGTTAAATAAATGTTTTAACAACTTTTCATTGAAATTGGAGTTTTAACTGGATGTTCAGAATTTATCTACTGATTTGAATCTTGTTATTTCCTCTGAGATTTTCATGCCATGATATATTTATGATTTTTAAATGATCATCATTGCACTTAACCTTTATTATTTATAATTGTTAATTACTGAGTTGGCGTACTCACGTTACTCCCTACACCTTGTGTGCAGATTCAGGTGCCAGGGCATCCGAGTGAGAGCTGATCTTTGCCTTCAGAGTATTTTTCTGGAGATAGCAAGGTAGTTGCATGGCATCAGCAGCCCTGTTCTTTCCCTCCTATCTTTAGTATTATGTATTTTTAGTCTTATCTTGTATTGACTAGACAGTATCAGAATATATTGTAGTGGCTCATGACTAGTAACATCAGGATCAGGCAGTGTTTGATGTACTTGCGTATTTGTTCTTCGCTTATTTTGATGAATTAAAATGAAAGATTTGTGATCATGTTTGATTAGAAGAAATGATTTTACAAAAGACCTTTATGCTATAAGTATTGAATCAGCTGGCCTAGTACTGCGATAGGCGCCATCACGATTGGGGTGGTTTGAGGTCGTGACAAGTTGCTATCAGAGCCTAGGTTACATAGGTCTCACCAGTCATGAGCTGGTTTAGTAGTGTCTTGCGGATCGGTACGGAGATGTCTGTACTTATCTTCGAGAGGCAGTCGAACCTTTAGGAAACAAACCTCACATTCTTTAATTCCTAACGTGCGAATCTGTTGAATCTGGTGACTAAACGTCTGTTACTCTATTCTCTCATAGATGGTGAGGAAACGTGCAACTGGTCAGCACAGACGACCACCAATACCACAAGTTGGGGCCACTAAAGGCCAAGGTCATGGTCGAGGCCATGGTAAGGGCTGGGGTGTAGCTCGCACAGCAGCTACGGCAGCACCTGCAGATCCATTAGCTGCCCCAGTTCACGATGAGGTCCCAGTTGCAAACACTCCTACAGGACCAACTGAGGCACCGAATGTGCCGATTGTTATTCTAGGCCTTCAGGAGGCCCTAGCCTAGATTCTATCAGTGTGCACTATCTTGGCTTAGGCGGTCTCAATTACTATGGCCGCAGTTACTCTTCAGGCCGGGGGAGGCACCCAGACTCCCACCGGTCGCACACCGGAGCAGGTTGTGCAGGGACTTAAGACACTGGGGGCACCTCTAGCCCAACCGGTTATACCTGCTCAGGATTATGTGGTACCAGTTATGCCTGATGACGAGCAGCGCTGATTGGAGAGGTTTGGTAAACTTCACTATCCGAATTTCAGTGGTGCACAGGGCGAGGATGCCCAGGGTTTCTTGGACAAGTTTAAGAGGATGCTTCAGACCGCAGGTACTTTGGAGACTACTGGGGTCTCATTCACTACTTTCCAAATTTCAGGAGCTGCCTTTACTTGGTGGGAGGCTTATGAGAGGCGTAGGTTTGTTAATGCAGAGCCCCTTACCTGGAAATAGTTCTCCGCTCTCTTTTTAGAGAGGTATGTGCCACAGTCATGTAGGGAGGAGCTGCATAGGCAATTCGAGCAGTTGCATCACGATGATATGACTGTGACGCAGTATTTTCAGAGATGGTTGGTTCCTTCAAGAGCCAATTTCAGCACGGTAGAGGTCGTCCATTCAGACATGCTGAGTCAGCTTGCCCAGTTCATCCTGGGGCATCATTAGGCCATGGTTTTCACAGTTCTCATCAGGGCAATTCATCACTTAGTACCCTTCCAGCCTAAAGTTCGTCTCGTGCTCCATCATTTCAAGTCTCTTCTATACTAGATTCTTCTACTGGCCATCCCGGTTCTAGGGCTTCCATTCAGTCCCCGTCCCCCACACCAGGGAGTTGTTATAAGTGTGGAGAGTTTAGGAATATGAGGAGACAGTGTCCTCGTATTCTTGGGGGTCCATCTCAGCAGAGGAGGCAGCCCTCGACTTCAGCTCCAATTACTTCACCACCCGTCTAGGAAGCTAGGGGTAGGGGTCAGTTAGCTAGGGGCCGCCCTAGAGAGGGAGGTCGATGAGGTGGTGGTTAGGCCCGTTTCTATGCACTCCCAGCCATACAAGATGTTATTGCTTCAGATGTTATGATTACAGGTATTGTCTCAGTTTACCACAGAGATGCCTCTATGTTATTTGATCCTGGTTCCACTTTTTCATATGTGTCATCTTATTTTGCTCGTTATTTGGATACGCCTCGTGAGTATATTGTTTCATCTGTTCGTGTATCTACTCCGGTGGGAGATACTATTGTTGTGGACCACGTATATCGGTCATGTATGGTGACTATTAGGGGTTTAGAGAACCGAGTGGACCTTTTGTTGCTTTGTATGGTGGATTTTGATGTGATATTAGGCATGGATTGGCTATTTTGGTGTCGTGCTATTTTGGACTGTCATGCTAAGATAGTGATATTCGCTATGCTGGGTGTGCCATAGATTGAGTGGTGAGGTTCGACCGATTTTTTTCCTAGTGGGGTGATTTTATTTCTGAAGGCCCAGCAGATTGTTGGTAGGGGCTGTCTTTCTTATTTGGCTTTTGTGAGGGATGTTAGTACAGAGACTCCTAGTATTGATTATGTTCTAGTAGTGAGGGACTTTCTGGATGTGTTTCCTGCAGACCTGCCGGGCATGCCACCAGACAAAGACATTGACTTCGGTATTGATTAGGTGGCGGGCACTCAACCCATTTCTATTCCACCATATCGTTTTGCACCGGCGGAGTTGAAGGAGTGGCTTTAGGAACTCCTTGATAAGGGGTTTATTCGGCCTAGCATGTTGCCTTGGGGTACGCCTGCTCTATTTGTTAAGAAGAATGATGGCACGATGAGGAAGTGTATAGATTATAGGCAGTTGAACAAAGTCACAATCAAGAACAAGTATCCTTTGCCTCGTATTGATGAGGACCATCTTCAGAGTGGGAGAGTGTTCTCCAAGATTGATCTCCGATTGGGGTATTACTTGTTGAAGATCAGGGACTCGGTTATTCTCAAGATGGCTTTCAGGACCTGATATGGTCATTATGAGTTCCTTGTGAAGTCTTTTGGGCTGACCAATGGCCCAACAACGTTCATGCATTTGATAAACAACGTGTTTCGGCCCTATCTCGAATTGTTTGTGATTGTTTTCATTGATGATATTCTAGTGTACTCGCTAGTCAGGAGTAGCATGCCGAGCATTTGAGAGTTGTATTGCGGAGGTTGAGGGAGGAGAATCATTATGAAAAGTTCTTGAAGTGTGAGTTTTGGCTCAGTTCAGTGGCTTTCCTAGGGCACGTGGTGTCCAGCGAGGGTATTCAAGTTGACCCGAAGAAGGTAGAGGCAGTTTAGAGTTGGCCCAAACCGTCCTCAGCCACAGAGATTCACATCTTTCTTGGTTTGGCGGGTTATTACAGTCGGTTTGTTCAGGGATTTTCATCTATTGCATCACCCTTGACCAAATTTACTCAAAAGGTTGCGCCATTCCTGTGATCGGATGAGTGTGAGGCGAGCTTTCAAAAGCGCAAGACTGTCTTGACCACAGTTCCATTATTAGTTTTGCCATCAGCTTCGGGTTCATATACAGTGTATTGTGATGCATCGAGAGTTGGTATTGGGTGTGTGTTGATACAGGAGGGTAGAGTGATTTATTATGCTTCTCATCAGTTGAAGCCCCATTAGAAGAACTACCCTATTCATGATTTGGAGTTGGCTACCATTATTCACGCGTTAAAGATTTGAAGGCATTATCTCTCTGGTGTGTCTTGTGAGGTATTTACTGACCATCATATCCTCCAGCACTTGTTCAAGCAGAAGGATATCAATTTGAGGCAGCGAAGATGATTGGAGTTGCTAACGGATTATGATATCACTATCTTGTACCATCCGGGGAAAGCCAATGTAGTGGCCGATGCCTTGAGTAGGAAGGCGGTGAGTATGGGCAGTTTGTGTGGTTTCTCGGTCTACCTTGTTTGATCTCTTCAGAGAGTGTCAGTATGATGATCCTTATTTGCTTGTCCTTAAAGACAGAGTTTAGCTGGACGATGCCAGAGATGTGACTATTGGTGATGATGGGGTATTGAGGATGTAGGGCCGGATATGTGTGCCCAATGTGGATGGACTTTAGGAGTTGATTCTGGAGGTAGCCCATAGCTCGCGGTATTCCATCCATTCAGGTGCCGCGAAAATGTATCAGGATTTGAAAAAACATTATTGTGGAGAAGAATGAATAAAGACATAGTGGGATTTGTGGCTCTGTGTCTCAATTGTCAGCAGGTGAAATAAATACATCAAAGAATAGGTGGCTTGCTTCAGCAGATAAATATTGCACAGGGGAAGTGGGAGCGGATCACCTTGGATTTCGTAGTTGGGTTCCCATGGACTTTGGGAAAGTTTGATGTTATTTGGGTGATTGTGGATCAGCTGACCAAGTCCGCGGACTTCATTCCTGTGTGTTCTACCCATTTTTCGGAGCGGTTAGCTGAGATTTATATCCGAGAGATTGTTCGCCTGCATGGTGTCCTAATTTCTATCATTTCAGACAGAGGTACTCAGTTCCTATCACAGTTTTGGAGAGCCGTGCAGTGAGAGTTGGGTATTCAGGTTGAGTTGAGCATAACTTTTCATCCTCAGACGGACGGGCAGTCCGAGTGCACTATTTAGATATTGGAGGACATGTTGTGCGCTTGTGTCTTTAATTTTGGGGGTTCGTGGGATCACTTTCTACTACTCACAGAGTTTGCATATAACTACAGTTATCAGTCGATTATTCATATGGCTCCATTTGAGGCTTTATATAAGAGACGGTGTAGATCTCTAGTAGGATGGTTTGAGCAGGGCGAGGCTAGGCTTTTGGGTACAGACTTGGTGCAGGATGCTTTAGACAAGGTGAAAGTGATACAGGAGTGGGTTCGTACAGCGCAGTCAAGATAAAAGAGTTATGGTGACAAGAAGGTTCGTGATGTGACTTTTATGGTTGCGGAGAAGGTTCTACTAAAAGGTTTCACCCATAACGGGTGTTATGAGGTTTGGGAAGAAAGTTAAATTGAGTCCTCGGTTCATTGGGACTTTTGAGGTGCTTCGGAGGATTGGGGAGGTGGCTTATGAGCTTGCTTTGCCACCTAGCTTGTCGCGTGTGCATCCGGTATTTCATGTTTCCATGCTCCAGAAATATATTGGCGATTCGTCTCATGTTTTGTATTTCAGCACGATTCAGTTAGACAGTGATTTGACTTATGATGTGGAGCCAGCAGTTATTTTGGAGCGGCAGGTCCGAAAGTTGAGATCAAAGGATATAGTTTCAGTGAAAGTGCAGTGGAGAGGTCGGCTAGTGGAGGATGGCACATGGGAGACCGAGCGAGAGATGCGGAGCAGATACTTATACATGTTTGAGACTTCAGGTATGTTTCTTGACTCATTCGAGGATGAACGTTTGTTTAAGAGGGGGAGGATGTAACGACACGGCCGGTCGTTTTATGAGTTACAGTCTCGTTCTCCCTATTTCTGCTTCTTTATGTGTTGTTCAACTGTATTTAATCATATTGTGTTGGTTGTTTTGTGTTCGGAGTGGTCACGGAGTGAAATGAGACACTTACTCTCATATTTAGAAGCTTAAGTTGGAAAAGTAAACTAGATGTTGACTAATGAGTAGAAGGTCTCGGATGTGAATTCTGATGGTTTGGATAGGTTCGTTAGGTGATTTTGGACTTAGGAGCGTATTCAGAATGTAATTTGGAGGTCCGTGGTAGAATTAGGCTTGAATTGGCGAAATTAGAAATTTGGAGTTTCTAGTTGGTAGTGGAAATTTTTCTAGCGGTGTGGGGATGGAATTCCGGAAATTAGAGTAGGCTCGTAGTGCCATTTGTGACGTGTGTGCAAAACTTCAGGTCATTCGGAGGTCATTTGATAGGTTTTAGCATTGTTTGTGGAATTTGAAAGTTTCTAGGTTTTTATCCTTGAATCTGAGGTTGATTTGGTGTTTTGGTGTTGTTTTGAGTGATTCAAAGGTTCGACTAAGTTTGAATGATGTTATGGTATGTGCTGGCATGTTTGGTTGAGGTATCGAGGGCCTCGGGTGTGTTTTGGATGCTCAACGAGACATATTTGGACTTGAAAGGTTGGCAGATTTGTTGGTATTTCTGTTGCAGAAGATCCTTCATCGTGATCACGTGAGAAGGCTCGCGATCGTGTAGAGCATTTTTGGGGACTAGTCAAGTTGTTCATCGCGTTCGCGGAGTTAGGGACGGACGACCACCAGTTGGGGCCACTAAAGGCCGAGGTCGTGGTCGAGGTCGTGGTAGGGGCAGGGGTGTAGCCTGCACAGCAGCTACGGCAGCACCTGCAGATCCATTAGCTGCCCCAGTTCACGATCAGGTCCCAGTTGCAAACACTCCTGTAGGACCAACTCAGGAACTGGCTGTGCCGATTGTTATTCTAGGCCTTTAGGAGGCCCTAGCCCAGATTCTATCAGTGTGTACTAGACTGGCTCAGGCGGTTTCAGTTACTACGACCGCAGCTACTTCTCAGGCCGGGAGAGGAACCCATACTCCCGTCGCTCGCACACCTGAGCAGGTTGTGCAGGGACTTCAGACATCGTGGGCACCTCTAGCCTAGTTGGTTGCACCTGCTTAGGATTAGGTGGTACGGGTTATGCCTAACAACGAGCAACGTCTATTGGAGAGGTTTGGTAGACTTCAGCCTCCGACTTTTAGTGGTGTAGAGACCGAGGATGCCCAGGGTTTCTTGGACAAGTATCAGAGGATACTTCGGACCATAGGTATTTTGGAGACCAGTGGGGTCTCGTTCACTACTTTCTAGTTTTTAGGAGCTGCCTTTACTTGGTAGGAGGCTTATGAGGGGCGTAGGCCGGTTGATGCAGCGCCCCTTACCTGGCAGCAGTTCTCCGCTCTCTTTTTGGAGAAATATGTGTCACAGTCACGTAGAGAGGAGCTGCGCAGGCAGTTTGAGCAGTTGCGTCAAGATAATATGACTGTGATGCAGTATGAGATAAGATTTTTAGAGCTAGCACGTCATGCTTTTTGGTTGGTTCCTACGGACAGAGAGAGGATCAGGAGGTTCGTGGATGGCCTCACATATCAGCTTCGGATTCTCAGAGAGAGGGTGTCAGGTGCTACTTTTGAGCAACTTGTTGATATTGCCCGAGAGATTTGAGTCAGTTCGTCACCAGGAGCGAGATGAGAGGGAGAACAAGAGGTCTTGGGGATTTGGTTATTTTGGTGGTGCTCCTTCGAAAGGCCAATTTCAGCACGGCAGAGGCCGTCCATTCAGACATGCTTAGTCAGCTCGCCTAGTTAATCCTGGGGCATCATTGGGCCATGGTTCTCATAGTTCTCATCAGGGCCATTCATCACTTAGCTCCCTTCCAACCCAGAGTTCATCCCGTGCTTCATTAGTTCAGGGCTCTTCCATACCAGGTTCTTCTATTGGTCATCCCAGTGCTAGAGGTTCCTTTCAGTCCCCGTCCCCCATACCATAGAGTTGTTATGAGTGTGGAGAGTTTGGTAATATTAGGAGATAGTGTCCTTGTCTTCTTGGGGGTCCATCTCAGTGGAGGAGTCAGCCCTTGACTTCAGCTCTAGTTACTTCACCACTCGCCCAGGCAACTATGGGTTGGGGTCAGTCGGCTAGGGGCCGCCCTAGAGGGGGAGGTCGATCAGGTGGTGGTCAGGCCTATTTCTATGCACTTCTAGCCAGACTAGATGCTATTGCGTTAGATGATGTGATTACAGGTATTGTCTGAGTTTGTCACAGAGATGCCTCTGTGTTATTTGATCTTGGTTCCACTTTTTTATATGAGTCATCATATTTTGTTCATTATTTGGATACACCCTATGAGTCTCTTGTTTCATCTATTCATGTATCTACTCCGGTAGGGGATACTATTGTTGTGGACCGCATATATCGGTCATGTGTCTTGACTATTGGGTGTTTGGAGACCTGAGTGGACCTTTTGTTGCTTTGTATGGTGGATTTTGATATGATATTGGGCATGGATTGGCTATCTCCGTGTCGTGCTATTTTGGATTATCATGCTAAGATAATGACGTTGGCTATGCCAGGTGTGCCACAGATTGAGTGGCGAGGTTCGACCAGTTTTGTTCCCATAGGGTGATTTCATTTTAGAAGGCCCATGGGATGGTTGGGAGGGGTTGTCTTTCTTATTTGGCTTCTGTAAGGGATGTCAATGCAAAGACTCGCAACTTTCTTGGGGCACGTGGTGTCCAGCGAGGGTATTCAGGTTGATCCGAAGAAGATACATGCACTTTAACTTTCTTGGGGAACTTGGTTTGGCGGTTTATTACCGTCGATTCGTTCCGGGATTTTCATCTATAGCATCACCCTTGACCAAATTGACTCAAAACGGTGCGCCTTTCATATGGTCGGATGAGTGTGAGACAAGCTTTCAGAAGCTTGAGATTGCCCTGACCACAACTCTAGTGTTAGTTTTGCCATCAGCTTCAGGTTCATATACAATGTATTGTGATGCTTCGAGAGTTGGTATTGGGTGTGTGTTGATGCAGGAGGGTAGTGTGATTGCATATGCTTCTCGTCAGTTGAATCCTCATGAGAAGAACTACCCTGTTCACGGTTTGGAGTTGGCTACCATTATTCACGCGTTGAAGATTTAGACGCATTATCTTTATGGTGTGTCTTGTAAGGTGTTTACTGATCATCGTGGCCTCCAGCACTTGTTAAAGCAGAAGGATCTCAATTTGAGGTAGCGGAGATGATTGGAGCTGCTAAATGATTATGATATCACTATATTGTACCATCCGAGGAAGGCCAATATAGTGGCCGATTCCTTGAGTAGGAAGGCGGTGAGTATGGGCAGTTTGGCGTATATTCCTGTTGGGGAGAGACCTATTGCAGTTGATGTTCAGGCCTTGGTCAATTGGTTTGTGAGGTTGGATATTTCGGAGCACATTCGGGTTTTAGCTTGTGTGGTTTTTCGGTCTTCCCTTTTTGATCGCATCAGAGAGCGCCCGTGTGATGATCCTCATTTGCTTGTCATTAAGGACAGAGTTCAGTACGACGATGCTAGAGATGTGACTATTGGTGGTGATGGAGTATTGAGGATGCAGGCCGGATATGTGTGCCCAATGTGGATAGGCTTTGGGAGTTGATTCTGGAGGTAGCCCATAGCTCGCGGTATTCCATCCATTCGGGTGCTGCGAAAAAATATCAGGATTTGAAACAACATTACTGTGGAGAAGAATGAAGAAAGACATAGTGGGATTTGTCGCTCAATGTCTCAATTGTCAGCAGGTGAAATACGGACATTATAGACCGGATGGCTTGCTTCAGGAGATAAATATTCTAGAGTGCAAGTGGGAGCGTGTGACATCCTGTACTTTAATATTATGATTAGTCGTAGTAAACCACATGCGCTTGAAGGGACTAAGACCATTCATGATGTTACGAAGAATTTGTGACTAATAAGACCCGTTATGTTTTGGTAGAAATTTATTTATGTTAATGTTGGTTAGCATAATGTCCACTTTCATTTCCATCATCCCTCTTAATATGTTTGCTACCACTTCTTGATCGACGAGATTACTTGGTAATCTTGTATTTTGTTTATCATTTTTATCATTGAATAGTACTTCGTGCTAGTAGTATTAGGGGCTACTTTGTAGCATAATCCAATTAACTGAAGTGCACTTACAATCGAATCTGAAAATGGGCAACCGTTTATGTAAAGTAACTATGTCTTAAGTAAGTTACGAACTCATGTTGGAAAGTCAATACTTATAAGAAAATCTCATGTTTGATAGCCAACACGCAGATATATATATATATATATCTTTCTCATAATGGGCAATATAGCCAACACGTAGATAATGAAAATCTCATAATCTTTCACATTATATATATAATGAGAAAGATTATGAGATTTTCACATTATATATGTAACGTGATCGTGTAGAGTTAAATGTTGAGGCAATTAAGTTGTTCGTCGCGATCGCGTGAGTGTTTCCGCGATTGCAATTAAGGAAGCACCTGCCAGAATGCTTTAGTTCAAAAATGAGAGTTTTGGTCCATAATTTCAATATTCATTAGAGAGCTCAGGAAAAGGCGATTTTGGAGGGTATTTTCGGAGGAGTGATTGAGGTATGTGTTCTTCACTCAAATTTGGTTAAATTCTATGATTATGTCTTGATTTTTATCATTTAATTTGGGAATTTGGGGTGAAAAATGGAGAAAATGGAAGAAAATTTGGAGAGTTGATTTTGGGGATTTGGATGGCCATTTGATGTCGGATTTGGTGAATTTCATATGGGTAGAATCGTGAGCAAATGGGTTTTCCAATTTTGTGATTTTTATCGGATTCTGAGACGTGGGCCCGGGGGTCGGGTTTGGCCAATTTCGAGATTTTTGAGCTAATTTGATAATTTTTGCATGGGCTTTGTTCCTTTAGAGTGTATTAATGATGTGATACTGATTTTGGTTAGATTTGGAGAAATTGGAGGCCGAGTCGAGAGGTAAGGGAATTGCGGAGTAGATTTTCATCCGGTTTGAGGTAAGTAATGATTATAAATCTAGACCTGAGGGTATGATAACCCGGAATTTCGTACTATGTTGATAAATGAGGTGACACATGCTAGGTGATGGGTGTGTGGGTATGCACCGGTAGGGATTGAGACTTGGTCCTTCCCGTGGCAACTGTAGAGTTGCATATTTTGATAAACTTTATATGAAATCTATGTGCTTAGAAATAATTCTGTTAACTTGGGCTGAATGCCATGTTTGGGGCCTTGTGCCGTACTGTTTGGGCCCTCAGTGGTATTTTACTACTATCCTCACACTGTTTTGATTCGAAAGCATATCCTCAGTCATGATTTGTACCTGTTTATTGTTTGATTCAGTTTCATTACTCCACTTTCAAATATATGAAAATTGTTTGGGCTGAGTTCCCTGATTTTTTTTTACTGAAGTGCCTGAGTGACTGTGAGATTGATGACTGAGAGAGGGCGAGGGCCGGATGGTGAGGATTCTATATTTATGGATCGGACTGCACGCCGTAACGATATAGCGCGTGGGACGTAGGAGCCCTCCGGAGTTTGCACACCCCCAGTGAGCGCAGTCAACTATATACATATGGATCAGGTTGCACGCCGCAACAGCTATTATAAAATATCTATTGAGCGTGAGTGTTGATTGATGATAGTTGAGCACGAGTGACTGAGAGGCTTGTCCGAGTGGCTATATATATATGACTGATATTTTGTTCGAGGGGCTTGTTTCATGAAAATATTGTTTTCACTCTTCTTTATATTGAGCCTCTATTTAAAATGTTAAATAAATAATTTAACAAGTTTTCATTGAAATTGGAGTTTTAACTGGATGTTCAGAATTTATCTACAGATTTGAATCTTGCTATTTCCTCTGAGATTTTCATGTCATGATATATTTATGATTTTTAAATGCTCGTCACTGCACTCAGCCTTTATTTATAATTGTTACTTACTGAGTTGGCATACTAACGTTACTGCCTGCACTTTGTGTGCAGATTCAGGTGCCAGGGCATCCGAGTGAGAGCTGATCTTTGCCTTCAGAGTATTTTTCCGGAGATAGCAAGGTAGTTGCATGGCGTCCGCAACCCTACGTTTCTCCCTCCTATCTCTAGTATTACCTGTTTTCAGTCCTTTCTTGTATTGAGTAGACAATATCAGACTGTATTGTAGTGGCTCCTGACTAGGGACACCAGGGTCGTGTTTGATGTATTGGCGTATTTATTCTCCGCTTATTTTGATGAATTAAAACGAAAGATTTGTGATCATGTTTGATTAGAAGAAATGATTTTACAAAAGACCTTTACGTTATAAGTGTTGAATCGGCTGGCATATTACTGCGATAGGTGCCATCACGGCGAGAGTGGTTTGGGGTCATGACAATTATTTTCTCATAAGAAAAGAAGGTTATTTTTTTACCATTTTAAGAATTAAGCGTACGAGAATTTTTACTTTTTATATGAGATTAGGAATATTTTAAGATGAGAAAATATATTTATTTTTACATGGATATTTTAATTAAAATAATAGTGTATGTATTTATTTTATATGATACCATATGACCATAATAGCAAGATGTATAACGTGTGTTAAAAGTAAGTAGTATGACAAGTGATTTTAGATAATCTTTTAATTATGTGGATAATTAGGTAATTATTAATTTTAGTGGGAGATTAATTAACTAATATATTTGAATAAGAGTTCAACATGGCAATGATATGTGATATAATAAAGTGACTAGTGAATCACTTTGAAAGGTGGCTTGCTAAGACGGAAACACCTCAATAGCCTCTTGGAAGAAACTGTATGTTTTAGTCCACAAAAGGTTGTGCCTAGCCTCCTTAAGCCAAGCTATGAGTTGTCACGACCCGGGTTTTTCATCCTCGGGAGTCGTGATGTCATCTACTCGTGAAATCTAGGCAAGCTGAGTATTACAGATTTTATTACCCTTTTTCCTTAACCTTTTAACGGTTATGAATTAACATGCGATCAACAATGGATTTATAATAATAAACAGAAATGCGGAAGATGAAATCTAATAGTTTAACTAAATACTAGTACGAAAATCCAAATACAACTCTACCCAGAATTGGTATCACAATGTCACAGACCATCTAAGAATACTACAAACAGTGGTTTAAATGGAAAATACAAGTCTGTCTCTGAAATACATAAAAACAAAATAGAAATATAGAAGGGGACGCCAAGACCTCCGGACGTCTGCAGGACTACCTCGAGTCTCCGCTGGACTGAAGGCAGCAAGCTCTCAATGGTCCAAATGCTCCAGAACCGGGATCTGCACATAGTGTAAAGTGTAGTATCAGCACAACCGACTCCATGTGCTAGGACAAGACTACCAAATAAACCTGTACAGTTATATCATATACAACAAATAATAATAAAAGAAACTAGTAGATAAAGATGGGAAGGGGGAAACATGTTGCGGGGGATACCATATACTAACAGAATTTCAATAGAGAAGCACAAAGAACACCAAAATCAAATTATGAGCAAGAATAAGGAAAACAGTGACAAGTGCACGGCATCACCCTTCGTGCTTTTACTCTCGTTCTCACCATAAGTATCAATAGATTCGACACATCATCACCCCTTCTGCTTTTAGCTAACATAATTATGGCACGACATTATCCTTCGTGCATTATCACTCATATCATGGCACAGCATCACCCTTCGTGCTTTTATATTCACAATATCGGCAGGGCATCACCCTTCGTTCATTAACAATCACTCACAAATATCACGCACGGCATCACCCTTCGCGCTTTCTACTCTTCCTTAACCAACCAACAATCACAAGCAATTCGGGCAAGGGAATCAATAAAACCACAATAGAATCCCGGCAAGGGAAAAATGGTATAACAATAATGTCCACGCAAGGAAACAATGGTATAACAATAATGTCCCGGCAAGGGAAATAATATCATAAGAAATAACATCCCGGCAAGGAAAATAATATTATAAACCTCTCCTCATTTCCTCAATCGCTTCACAACATAAATCTTAACTTGAACCAATGCTCTACAATGTTTAATTGCCAAGAATACTTCCATAAGCCTTGTTCCACATTGATAATCATCATATTAAGCATGGACAATACATAACAGAGTGACAACAATCATAGTATAAGACTCACGGGCATGCTTGACACCAACGTATAGATACTCATAACCACACCTATACGTCGTACTCAACAATTAACACATAGCAAATAAGACCACAAGTCCTATTCCCTCAAGCTAATGTTAGACCACACATTTACCTCAATGAAACGAACATAATCAAGCCTCAACTACCACTTTACCTCTTGATTCCACAACCAACCCGCTTGCATCTAGTCACAATTTACTTAATAATGTTAATAATTACTAAATAAACCAATTCCAATGCATGAAAATAGATTTCTCATTGATTTCCCCAAAAAGTCAAAAATCGACACCGGGCCCACTTGGTCCAAACCCGAAATTCGGACCAAAACCCGATTACCCATTCACCCCCGAGCCCGGATATACAATTAGTTTTGGAATCCGACCTCAATTTGAGGTCTAAATCCCCAAATTTTGATATTCCTAAGTTCTACCCAAAATTCCCAATTGCACCATGAAAACCCTAGATGCTTGGATGAAATCTTGTGAAAAGAAGTTAAGGAGTGAAAGAAATGAGTTTAAAATCACTTACATGTGTTTTGTGGAAGAAAGAGTGTTTGAAAATCGCCTATTATGTTTTAGGGTTTTGAAAAATGAAAAATGGCTGAAAAGTCTCGTTTATATATACCCCTCTCAGATCCGCACCGCCGACCGCAGAAAAAGGACCGTGGCCATGGAGCTCCACCGAGGACCGCGAAATGTCGAGCATGGCCGTGGAGATTCGGCCTTGCCCACCGTTGATTGCAAAAACCCCACCGCGACAGCGAAGTCCCCAGCGCAGTCGCGAAGATGCACCGCGGACCGTGAGGTCCAGTTCAGAGACCTGCAACTTCCCTGAACCTGCAACAACTACACTCTGTGACCTATCCAAAACTCACTCGAGCTCTTGGGACTCCAAACCAAACATGCACACAAGTCCAAAAATATCGTACGGACTTGCTCGTGCGATCAAATCATCAAAATAACATCAACAACTATGAATCAACCCTTAAATTGATGAATTCACTCAAGAATGTTGAAATTCTCATTTTCTCATCTAAAGATCCGTTTTATACCCAACCAATTCCGATCTTTATCAATTTCTACAAATTCAACTTAATTATTATTTTAAACTTGTACCGGGCTCCGGAACCAAGATACGGGCCCGATACCATCAAGAAATTGAAAGTACAAGAGGGGGTGAATTGTATATTTTTAAACTTAATCTCTTATTAGTTGACTATTTTGTCAATTATTCGACTAGATTTAATGACCTAATAGTTATAATAACAAAAAGTAAGTGCAGGAATAAAAGACACCGCAATTTTATACTGGTTCGAATTCAATGTGAATCCTAGTCCAGTCCCATTGGATTGCAAGGGAGTTCTCTTTAGTAAATGCGTTTCTCCGAGTGCAATGGAAATGACTTGATAACTCAGTTCCTATAACACTCGTCTCTTTTTGATGCAATACCTCACCAATGTTGTACTCTTTTTTTTTCTCTGACTTGTTACACAACAAATCTTAGAGAACTACAATGTTTGTTTACAGTAGAACAAAGAGAGAGTTTTTTGGTTCGATCAAAGTATGTCTGTCTAAGGCTTGAAGCTGGGTATAAATACTTTGGTGAAGATCGATTGTTGACGAGGCTTGACAACCCAAGAGATCTGATCCTTGAAAAGAGATTGGTTCTTCCCAAGAATAAGATAGCTAGTCGTTGCTCTTCCTTGATATCCTTCCTTTAACGGTTGTTTATGGTGAAGGTTTACTCCTTGATTGTTGGTCCTTCCAAAATTACCTGCTCAGCAATTCCTCACAGAATCTTCGATCTTCCGGATGTGCTGACCTTGATTAATGCCTTAAATTTAGGCTTGCTTGATTCTTTCCATCGCAGCTGTCTGTAATCTTTGCTGATTGATTTCTTTCCTTAGGCATCCAGATTTGCTGATTGATTCGTAATATTTGCTGATTGATTTCTTTCCTTAAGCATCAAGATTGACTTTAGTGATCTTGTAGTATCTTCTTGATTCCTTGTTCTTCTGTAATTGATTTCCTGCACAGATATATTATTTGCATCATTAAAAGTAGATCTAACAATCTCCCCCTTCTTGATGATGACAAAATAATATATAGGTGTAAACACCAGTTGACTTCCCTGTGTTTTACTCACCCTTAATGCATGCAGTTGACTAGTCCATGGTACTCTCCCCTCAGTTCATGCAGTATGCAGTTGACTAGTCCATGGTTAGAGTCGACTCCTACCATAAAAGATGCCACTTTTGCCAACGGGCAACTGCACCTGTACAGATACAACATATACTCTTCTCCATCTTTTTGGCAACAGCAAAAAGGGAACAAGCAACGAACTAAACAAAATATATAGCATTAAATAGTAGAGTTATAGTCCAAAAAAAACATAAATTATCGAATGGCTGAGAAAACAACCCAAAAACAACACAGTAAAAAAATATTTTCTTAAACAACCACATTAACGGCGCAGAAAATAAGTAAGGGTGTTGCAGATGGCCTCCTTCAATTGTTCAAAGCTAACATTGGCTGAGATGCTCACTTCATCCAACCTGTCATGAATTTCCCTGAAGGCTTTGACAACATTCTCCCTAACTCTGAGAACAACAACTTTAATTTTGGACACATCAGACCCTGTTTCCTTGAAAATGGCATGAATGTCACCAACAGTAGACTGGGTGGATGTGAGAAGTTTTTTGATTTCGGAGAGTTAAGCGTCAATGGCACGAAGCTTGTCACCAAGATCAGGATCACCCGGACTGGGATGCGGAAAAGAGGGTGTAGGTTTGGGCTCTATAGGAGCAAGCGTTGCTTTACTTTCGTGCTTCTTAGCCCAGGATCCCTTTACACTCACAAATCCCATACTAGAAAAGGCTCTAGAATTGTCAGACTTCGAAACAGTGATGAACGGATAGTTGGATAGGGAAATTTTATGAGCTCCCAAAATGTGAGTGATTGCCATGCCATAGGGTAGACTGGTGGGATCTTCAGCACTTTCGATCATGAAATTAATAACCCAGGAGGACAAATTGATTTTGAGTTTGGTCACAAGGCAGTATACTAAGAAAGTGTCTCATTGAGAGAAGGTTGAAAAGGAACCTGTGCGGGGAAGCAAAGTAGTTGCTACAATGTGAGCCAGAACTCGAGTTTCGAAACTAACATCACTGGGACCTAATTGGTAGGGACGAGAGTCAAAGGGACACTCAGCAATAGACTGTTTGGCTTGGTCAAAAGAAATTTCAAAGTCATCAGGCCAGGTGTTTTTAAAAAGCATAGCAAAACCAGAACAGCGACACTGAAAGAGCGAATCAAATAGGGCACAATCAAGAACAATGGGCTTACTTAACACTAAGGATTCCAACCTATCAGGCTTACTAGAACGGAGATTGGCATAGAACATTTTTACGAGGGGTTCATATATCTTAGGCAGAGGAATAGAGAGGAACTTAACCCACCCTTGATGAACAAAGAGGTTTTTGACCTTGCAATTTAGGGCTTCCATGTCGTCAAGGTCGACAACCCTTCCATGAGCAATGGGCTTGTCGATTAGAGCAATGAAAAAATCCCTATTTGGGGAATCCTATAAGTTTAGATCAGATTCGAGAGAGCCAAAAAAAATCAACCTTGGATTTCTTTGGGGTAGAGGAAATAGGGGGTTCCTCCATGGGTCGTGTTCCTAGGGTTTTTTCTCCTAAGAGTTGAGAGTGATCACAGAAATCTCCCTGAGAAGAGGCGAAACCCTCAGAGTGGTCGGACCCTAGGTCTACTTGTTCTGGGGGCATAGATGGGGGTTTTGCTTTGGAGCAGGTGCTTTTTCTGGTAGAAGCAGAGGGATTTCTGGGATGTTTGGCCATTGAAATGAAGTGGTTTGATCGGAGCTATGGAGAGGGGATAATGATGAATGTCACTGAAAAGGCTTCTCCGCCTTAAGAAGAAAACTTCTGACAGTTGAGTACAAAAAAGGAAAAGATGCCAGTTGAAAGTACCCGATGATTGGCATTCCAACTTTGAACGACGAACTGATGTGAAAGAAGAGAAAAGAGAAGGAAAAATGGTGGCGTAAGTAATGCATGAGTAAAGGAAAGTCATTACACCTGTAAAAGAATCAGCAATACACATACATCCTAAAGGTTATTAGTTAAGCAAGTTGCCAAGTAACTTTCTTAAAGCAGAAAATCTCTTCTCTAATTAAGGCTTAGTAAAAATGTCAGCTAACTGATCAGTAGCTCCAACAAAAGATATTTCTATGTCTCCCTTAAGAACATGATCTCTAATAAAATGATGCTTGATATCTATATGCTTTGCTTTAGAAAGATGCACAGGATTTTTTGAAAGACAAATAGCACTTGAATTATCACAAAAAATTTGTATAGGTTTAAACGAAAGTTCATAGACACCCAGTTGATGAGACATCCACAGTAGTTGTGCGCAACATTGTCCAATGGCAATGTATTCAGCTTCAGTAGTAGATAATGCAACTGATGCTTGTTTTTTACTATTCCAGGATATCAATGCCTTTCCAAGTAATTGATATGTATCGCTTGTGCTTTTTCTATCTTCCTTATCACCTACAAGGTCAGCATCTGAAAAACTTTCTAATTTGAAAGATTTAGAGCGAGGATACCATAATCCATGAGATACAATCCCAATGAGATATCGAATGATTCTGTTTACTGTGGTCCGATGTGATTCCTTAGGAGCTGACTGAAACCTAGCACATTTACATACACTGAACATAATATCCGGTCGACCTGTTGTCAGATACAGTAGTGATCCAATCATCCCACGATATTTAGTTTCATCAATAGGGATTCCATGTTCATCTTTGTCTAGATTTGTGGAAGGACTCATTGGTGTGCAAATGGATTTTGCATTGCTCATGCCAAATTTTTGAATCGGTTCTTTTGTGTATTTGGTCTGACATATAAAGGTTTCTTCTTCAGATTGTTGAATTTGTAGTCCAAAGAAGAATGTTAGCTTTCCCATCATGCTCATTTCGAATTCGCTTTACATAATATTTGAAAATTCCTTGCACATAAGATTGTTAGCACTACCAAATATAATATCATCAACATAAATCTGAATAATGAGTTCACCTTCAAATGATCTTTTAATAAACAAGGTAGTGTCTATTTTACCTCTTGTGAAGGCATGATGAACAATAAAGGAACTAAGTCTATTATACCAAGCACATGGGGCTTGCTTTAGACCATACAACGCCTTAGTAAGCTTGTATACATGGTAGGGGAACATTGAATCTACAAACTTAGATGGCTGTTTTACATATACTTCTTCCTCAATAAATCCGTTCAAAAAGGAACTTTTACATCCATTTGAAACAACCTAAATCCTTTAAATGATGCGTATGCCAGAAAAATTTGTATGGATTCCAAACGAGCTACTGGAGCGAAGGTTTCATCAGAGTCGACTCCTTCCTGTTGTGAGTACCCCTGAGTAACTAGTCTGACTTTATTTCTTACGACCTTTCCATCCTCGTTCAATTTATTTCTGAAAACCCACTTTGTTCCGATTAAAGAAACATTTTAAGGTCTGGGTATCAGATTCCACATTTGATTCTTACTGAACTGATCTAACTCTTCCTGCATAGCTTGAACCCAGCTTGAATCTTTTAGCGCTTCCTCTATCTTCTTTCGATCAACCTGAGAGATTAATGCAACATTTGCTTTCTTTTTGAGAGCTCCCCTGGTTTTGAGGATATTCAGGCTCGCTTCTCCATTCATTTGGACGCACTCCATTAGTAGTTGACTCGATTGGTTGATCTGGTAAACTACTGCGGATTTCACCAGTTGACTCTATCATAGAAGATATATCAGTTGACTCTTGAGATTTGCTTGTCTCCTGAATTTCTTGAGCTTGATTTTCATCACCTGCAGTAATTCCTTTCTCGACCAAGGGATTATTTTCATCGAATATAACATGTACTAATTCTTCCACACATAATGTGTGTTTATTATAGACTTTAAAAGATCTACTATTTAATGAGTAGCCCAGAAAAATACCTTCGTCACTTTTTTTATCGAATTTTCCAAGGTTATCCTTACCGTTATTGTGAATAAAACACTTACTTCTGGAGGGATGAAAGTAACTGATATTAGGACGTTTACCTTTCCATAATTCATATGGAATCTTCTTCAGAATAGGCCTTATGAGGCATCGGTTGAGAGTGTGACATGTTGTACTTACACCTTCAGCCCAGAAGTGATTTGGCAGTGAATGATCTAGTAACATGGTTCTTGCCATATCTTGGAGGGTTCTGTTCTTTCTTTCTGCAACGCCATTCTACTGTGATGAGAGTGGTACAGAGAAATTACGTATGTATCCCTGATCATTACAGAAATCTTCAAATGCTCTACTTTTAAATTCTCCTCCATGGTCACTCTGAATTGTTGAGATCAGATATCCCTTTTCTCTTTCAACCTTTTTGCAGAAAACATCAAAATTTCTTAATGCTTCATCCTTATGAGATAAGAAAATTACCCAAGTGAAACGTTAATAATCATCAACAATAACAAAGGTATACCTCTTTCCTTCTATACTAGCAGTTCTAGTAGGCCCAAATAAATCCATATGAAGTAATTGCAAGGGTTTGGAAGTAGATACTATATCTTTATTTTTGAAAGAGTTTCTGGTCTTCTTACCCATTTGACATGCATCACAGATATGAGTTGTAGAAAAATTTAGTTTGGGTAGGCTAACAACTAACTCATGTTCTAGTATCAAATGCATGCTAGCATGACCAAGTTTCCTATGCCACAACCATAGATCATCAGACATAGAAGTTAAGCAAATATGACCATCTATCTTTTCAAAACCATCAAGGATATAAACATTTCCATACCTTTTTCCAGGAAGGACAATTTTACCTGATTCGTCTTCAATAGCACAGCCTGTTTTCTTAAAATTTACCTCATTCCTAAGTCGCATAATTGACTTATGCTCAAGAGGTTGTAGTTGAGGCCATCGACGAGATAAACTTCAGTGATGTCACAATTGTTATTGAAAGGAATTGTTCCAGTACCAATTATTTTACCTTTTGAGTCATCCCCAAACTTAACACTTCCTCCATCAATTTTTATATCCTCTTTGAACAGGTTTTTGTCGCCTATCATATGATTGGAATACGCACTGTCTAGATACCATTTTCCTTTGCGGCTTATTTTGTGGTGTTCCTGCAAAACAAAGTGATTATTTTCTTTTAGGTACCCAAGCTTGCTTGGGTCCTGGAGGGTTAGTGTTACCAGATTCAGAATTATTTTTTGGTTTCCAAACCCATCCTAAAATGTTTGCTTTACGAAAACGACAAAAAGAATATTTATGCCCACTTTTATTATAGTAGTGACACGTAACTTCTGATCCATCTTTAGGTCTTTTATTAGTGTTAGTACTAGTCGACTTAGTTCTAGCTGGTCCTTTTCTAGTTGACTTGTAAGTCGTCTGGTTTGACCTAACAGAACTGTGACTGGTGGGTTTGTGTATGCCATTGAGTTGCATTTGCAGTTCCTCAAACTCTTCATGAAGTATTTCTTTTTCGATTTCACATACTTCATGTTTGAGTTTCCAGTCTTTAACTTCTTTAGTTAGTCTCTTAAGCTCATTCATTATTTTTTGAGACTCTTTCAAAGTTAAATCAAGAATGTCCTGCAATTCATTGCATCTTTCACAGTTATAAGATCTTACCTCACTTGTTTCACCTCGTGCCATGAAACAGTTTTCATTTTCTTCATCTGAAGTGTCCTCATCTATCTCTCATCCTGGGGATTTGTTCATTTCGTTTTCCAGAATCGTCATGAAGCAGAGATTTGCTATCTCTTCGTGGTCTAAACTGTCCTTATCACTCCAGCTTCCGAAGGATTAGTTCTTGTTAAAGCCTCTAGAGATCTTCCTTTTCAGTGCCGGGCTCTCAGCTTGAATGTGCCCAAATCTTCCACACTCATAGCACTTTCCATCATTCTTGTCATGTTCATTGTATTGCTTGGATCGTCTTGGTGGAATTCTTCCTTTCTCTGTATTTCTGAATCTTCTCATTAATCCATCCACGTTTCTTGATAGCATAGCAATCTCTTCTTGTAGAGCTTCAGGATCATCATCAATTTCATTTTCAGCTATTTCAGTTCAGGTCTTGAATGCAACTATTTTCTTTTTCTCTTCTTGACTAGTCTTCTTGAGATGCGTCTTTTCAAAAGCTATAAGTTCTCCTCGTAGTTCATAATAAGATAATTTGTTTAGATCCTGAGATTCCAGTGTGACTACTTTGGTCTGCCAAGTGGTTGACGAGGCTTGACAACCCAAGAGATTTGATCCTTGAAAAGAGATTGGTTCTTTCCAAGAATAAGATAGCTAGTCGTTGCTCTTCCTTGATATCCTTCCTTCAACAGTTGTTTATGAGGAAGGTTTACTCCTTGATTGTTGGTCCTTCCGAAATTACCCGCTCAACAATTCTTCACAGAATCTTCGATCTTCTGGATGTGTTGGCCTTGATTAATGCATTAAGTTTAGGCTTGCTTGATTCTTTCCATTGCATTTGTCCTTAATCTTTGCTAATTGATTTCTTTCCTTAGGCATCCAGATTTGATAATTAATTCGTAATCTTTGCTGATTGATATCTTTCCTTAAGCATCAAGATTGACTTCAGCGATCTTGTAGTATCTTCTTGATTCCTTGTTCTTCTGTAATTGATTTTCTGCACAGATATATTATTTGCATCATAAAAACTAGATCTAACAGAAATTGCATCAATTCACTTCTAAAAGACCTTTATATTTTCCAACAAATAATTTTCTTTAAAAAAATTCTTTTCTCAGGCTTGGGACCTCGAAATTCGATTTCGGGCATATGCCCAAGTCCCATATTTTACTGCGGATCCAACGAGACCGTCGGGTCACGGGTCCGGGTCCGTTTACCAAGAACGTTGACCAAAGTCAACTTTAATCAATTTTAAAGGCCAATTTCCTTATTTACTTAGATTTCACATAAAAGCCTTCTGAAAATACGTACGTAAATCGAGGTGAGACACAAAGTGGTTTTTAAGGCCTCGAAATACAAAATTTACTTTCAAAACGAGTGATGACCTTTTGGATCATCACATGAGTGGACATCCCCACTCAATTTGAAATCTGATCCTATAATATAAACTTTTGTATAGTAAATCCTTTCCAACAGTGTATAGAAGGACTCCTATTTACAAAATGACAATTGAAACAAGTTTTACCGTTAGAATTCTTTGACGTTACCGACTATCAAATGGAAAATTCACATCTCTATCTAGTCACCTGAACCAGCAAATGGGGTTTGCTCCATATACCTTTTTAACTCTGAATAATTTTACTACAATATCCATATAAAAGTGATGGAGAGCCTTTGTCACTTGATTCTCTTTCTAGATGATTCCTGCTTTTGTTTTAATCAGCTTTAGTTAAGAGTTGTTAGAGGATGATGTGGCAAAAACAGTTAGAGGCCTGTGGCCTTTGTCCATCATATCTTCCTCTTGAGATATGGTACCAATTATCCAGTGCTCGTTTTCTCTCATGCATGTGGTTGCACGTAAATTTTCTCATCCTCTCATTAATCCTCGATTTCTTGTTGAAGAATTAAAGAGTATTGTGGTCTTATAACTTCTCATTTGAATACTTGGAATTTAAATATGGGCATACAACTCATATGAGGATCAAATACCTAGCAGAACAAGATGTTAACTTCTAAAGTATGGACTCAAGTGTTGTGTTTTTCAATCTATTGCAACTGCCATAATCTGGACCTACCATCAGCTATATACAATGTCCCCAAAGTGATGGCAAAGGAGAACAAAAACGCTAAACTTATCACCTTGTCCCACAGGAGCCAACCTTATAGAATAGCCTTATATCACTAGGCTACAATTACCGGATTATCATCCAATAGATAACTTCCAGATATACTTTCTTAAAACATACGAATTTTTCCCTACTCCATGTATGTAAGGCTATCCCTTCTTTCTTTTTGGCATGATCTATACGACACGAATGAAACGGGCAAATGCACAAATTCCATAAATAAATCTATTCATAGAAGTATTAGAGATGTCTATGTTCTTGATTCCCATATGTCTTATTATTCTATCGTCTACATGGGTCTCAGAAAATATGTAAGTTGATAAAGTTTGTTTCATGATATTAATTAGAGGTAAAATGGTCTTATGACGTTCCGAGAGATATTTTTGACGTACTTTTCATGCATTGCATTCATTTATACATGTACAATGACCAATGACCAGATGACATTATATACGCATATATATATATATATATATATATATATATATATATATATATATATATATGTATGTGGGATAAGGGAAAAGGCTACGGCGTTATATACGCACCCCCACCTGATCAGCTAGTATACGTTGATGATTCGCTCACAATGGCCGACATAATATGATGGGATGCCCTATAGGCTTGATGATGTTATGTACGTACAGACCTATGCATTATATGACATTTATATGTATATGCATGACATTATAAATATTTCATGATTTACAAAGCTATCCAGACTTACAGGTTGAGTCCTTTACTCCATGTTTCTTCCATGTTTTTATATACTGATTTACATGTCTTACATACTCAGTCCTTATTCGTACTGACATCCTTTTGTTGGGGACGCTACATTCATGCCTGCAGGTATAGATAATCAGTTTAACGAGCCCTATAGTAGACGAGATTGGCTTCAACGAAGGATCGGTAAGACTCCACCTCATTCGGAGTGCAGCCCGAGTCTATGAGTCATCATGTAAGAAGTTTTCTACAAACTTATGGGTAGGCCGGTACAATGTCCCAGTTGATGTCAAATAATCTTAGAGGCTTTGTAGACAGAGGTTCATTTTGTACAGTATGTCAGAGGCCTTGACGATCCATATGCATTCATGTTTTAAGAACGATAGTTTATTAATAGAGTATTGCCCACTTATAGTTATGCATTGCAAGTTGTGGCCATGTTGGCCCATGATAGTTACAAAAGGAATGGGTCCAACTAACCCGACCTATGTATGTACTAGTTTTGGTCGAATGATCATGAGCTACAAAGTAGTTCACTTGGGCCAGCACGGCACCGAGTGCTAGCCATGCCTCCCTAGGTTCGGGGCGTGACAATGGTAGGCCAAAGGCCGAATCATTAGCAGCTCATGGGATACTCAAACTTCTTCCAGCTATGATCCTTTGTGCGGGCCTCCCACACTTAGTTCAAATCACATGGCTCACTTTTGCACACTTCTTATGGCTTTGCTCTCTATACTAAAAATCCTATAAAATAAAACAACACTACAAAAATAATACAATAAGAAAGAAAATCAAAAATAAAAGAAAGCAGTAAAGCTGGGTTGCCTCCCAACAAGCACCTAATTTAATGTCGCGGCACGACTTGAACCTCTTTTTGCCTCCTCCTTGAACTTATGAATTGTACCCCTAACAGGGCATCCAGTCTGTGGATATGCTCCTTCTGTGGGGATATAAAAATAAATAAGCCAAGTAATAAATTTTTCATTCTATACTTCTCGGCCTTTATATGAGGAATGTAATTTTTTCTCTCTGGCACGACAAATCCAAGAATGTAAGCAACTTGTTCCTCTTCCATTGACTCCTCCAAAGGCTTGGATGAGTCAATTTCCATATCATCATCCAAACACAGTATCGAAAGATATTTAGAATGAGGACCAACATGCCCCAACTTTAGAATTGTATTACTATTTATATCATCATATTTATATGGACTAGAGTCTTCAAATATAACATTATCTACTCTCTCATATGACTCTAGAACACTCTTCTCAACATTGACATTCTTACGTAAAATATGGTCTAATGATTGGTATTCTCATTTTAGCTCCTCAATTTGGTCTAGAAGATTTTTTTCGGCTTCACAAAACTCATCATTAAATTGTTGGGCATTACACGCATAAATCTTTGCACTCAAATCTGCATCTAAGTTATGCACAACCAAGCCAAACCTGTTAATTTCTTGTGCAAGTTGAACTCTCTCCTTAGACCAGTCATTCACCAACGTTGTTGATAAACAACGTCGTTTCGCATATTCCTTAATTGAAAATATTCGTCACAATACCAACCCTTACACCCATATTCAAATTCAGACTTCCAAGAGGTCAGGTTATGACAAGCCCAAAAATATGGGCCAGAAAAGTCTTTCGTCAACCAAGCGTCTTCGTCTATAACCTTACCTCCGTATATTTCATCCCCAGATATTATGCTGCAAGAACTAGAAACACACGAAGAGAAAAATCAAATAGTTATCAAAATAAAATATTTACAAAAAGATAAGGGAAAAAACTTTTAAAGATAAAAGTAAAAGTCTAATCTAGAAAAATAGTTAATTTCTAAGTCCCCGGCAATGGTGCCAAAAACCTATTGCGACCAAACGCGCACGAAAGTATACGCGTCGTCAAATAATAAACTGACTAGCAGTCGGATGTCGAACCCACGAGGACTTGTGATTAACTATTAACTAAATTAGACTATCCTAGTTGTCTAAACAAGAATTAAACC
Source organism: Nicotiana tabacum (assembly GCF_000715075.1). Taxonomy (NCBI): domain Eukaryota; kingdom Viridiplantae; phylum Streptophyta; class Magnoliopsida; order Solanales; family Solanaceae; genus Nicotiana; species Nicotiana tabacum. Next base: position 175,424,026 of record NC_134080.1, read on the forward strand.
TAGAAATATTCGATTATAAACTACTCAAAATAAAGGAAAATAAATGGAAAACTCTGAACAAGGGAAAAATAGATTTTTATGATATCAATGTAATGAAAACGATCTACAGTTATGGGCTATCTTACATTCCTATTATATTCTTCAATTGAATTGACTAACTAATTTATCTAGTTTATTAGTTAACATTGTTAATATTACTCATAAAAATCTGTCGAGTTCTTACTCGCCTATTCAAGCTAGCCTAACGCCTATATGTCTATGGAATTAGAACTAACAAGAACACATTTATAATTCCGGTAATTCAACCAAGTAAGGCAATTAGGTATATGTCTATTCTAATTTGTTCCCGATGCCCAGGTTCAAGAACTTGCTCTACTTAATCCTATATCTAATAAGATGGGGACTATATATAATTATTTTTGGCAAATATTTTATTATACTTGAGTTAACATAATGTAAGAAAAGTCAAATTCATGAAGTAGGAGTATTGTTATTTTGAAACAAGTAAAGTATATTTTCCGTGATGACTAATAACTATAGTTACAAATAGTAATAAGATATAAATTAATAGTAGTATACCAATATTAATATTATTGAAAATTATTATAAAATATTTATTAAAAATAGAGTATTAGATTACTAATGACTAGAAAGTACAAGAAAATAAATTAAAAGAAAAGTGGGACAAAATTGGATGTCAACAGCTGCCCCTCTTTGACAGAAAATGATAAAAGAATTTTCGGGCTGCCCCTCTTTGACAGAAAATGATAAAAGAATTTTCGGGCAAAGAAATTGGCATAATAGCCAATTTTGTCTTGACTGAGCGGGTATGCACATGAAAGAATTGAATTGGATTTGAAGGAAAATTTTGGAAGGCCGCAACCGAACCCCGATTTTTGAGGTGTCTATATATCTCGGGCTTTAAAAGAACTTCGGCATATGTAGTTTGAGAGAATAAGATTTATGGTGAGACTAGGTCGAATGATTAGCGACTCAGAGATAGACACAATTGAATATGATTTACCTACATAACTACGGATTTACGAAGAATGTAGTTGAGAGTAGATCCTTAGCCTCTTGCTGACGAGCTTAACTCCATCTTCAGCAATTGTCCCAGTTCACTACTGAGATATGATCCACGAGTTGATGTGCTTTGATTTTGTCTCTTTATGAAATGCCACGAGCTGAAAACAAATATTAGCAATAAAGAAATATATGTAAATATGTTGGGTTGAAAGAGTTTATACTCGTAACCCATGCTTGAAAAAATAAAATCCATATCCCCGTCCACGTCCACATTCAAAATTTAAAGAAGAATTAAATAGCGCCCACATTGAAAGAGCAAGATAAGTTTATGTCCACATTCACGTCCACGTCCTTATTGAAAGAAGCGAAATGCTTAAAATCGTTGATTGAGAAGATAAATCCATATCCACATCCACGATCAGAAATTGAAAAGAGTGAATAATGTCCACGTTAAAGAGAAGTTTAAAGCACGATAAATTCACGATCTACTTCTATGTCCAATTCCATATTCATATTCACATCTACATCCACATCCACATCCACAAAATGCCACAAGCTAGAAAATATTAGCAATAAAATATATAAAATGATTTGGGTTTAAGAGAACTTACGCTCGTAACCCTTGGTTGGGAAGATAAATCCACGTCCACATTCAAAACTAGAATTTAAAGAAAAGGTGAATATCATCCATGTTCAAAGGAGTTTAAATCGATAAATCTGCAATCCACGTCTGCATTCACATCCATATTCATGTCCACAATCACGTCTGCATCTACATCTATGTTCATGAAGAGGAGTTGAGCTTGAGTTGAATCAGCGCTTACGCAGAAATCGGCATTGAACCTATCTCATCAAAGAAAATTTGTGAGTTATAAAGAAAATCGGTCGACTTGTGCTCGTTTGGGGAACTTAGTCCTTAAGAGGTTTCTTGTCTTGATCAGATCCACATGCTTCGACACTCCACCAAACATTTATTCTTTACCAAGGAGTTTCAGTGGTAAGTGACAAAAATTCTTTTGAATTGCAGAGTAGCACAATTTTGATGACTTAGATGAAAAGGCACTACTTAATGGCTCTAATGATATAAAGGATTGTTACAAGCCAAGTTTAAACTTATCAAACTCCTAGTAAGACTTAACTTATACATGTCAGACATTACTTAAAATCTCTAAATCTTTAAGGTCAATTATGTGATACTTCTAAAGAGTTGCCCCAATTCCCATTCTAAAGACACTAAGTTTTGGATTGAAGGAATAACGAAATCTTTGAAGGCTATGTAACTAACTCGAAGGAAAATATGCTCAAATTTCTATTCTTATTAAAGGTGTTTGATTCTAAGTAGCTGGAAAGTGAGAACTTTCATAGAAAGATTTAGAAAAATATTTGACTAATTAATATTAAATCTGTCCTAGTTTCTAGTCCTGAAGGAACTTGATTTTAAATAAATAAAAAAAGATTTGATTTTAGAAAATTGAGAAAACAATTTTAGATTAGTTAAAAAATCTGTCCCAGTTTTTGATACTAGGAAACTTGGACTTGAATAATGAAAAAGAAGGAACCCTTATATAGAGTTGCCTATGTATCTAGTTAGGATGAGGATCAAGTCAAAACGTAGTTCGAAAAACCAAGGGCATAAGGTGTAATGATCCCACTTATCGCTTTAAAAATTTATGCCTCGTTTAGCGACTACGGCCTCGAGCAGCTCCGTAATATGCATTATGACCCGCATGTATGATCAAGTTTGGTTTTCGTAAGATTCAAAGTTAAATTTAAAGAAAAAAAATCTCATTTTGAAGCTTAAATGGAAAGAGTTGACCGAAGAGTTGGCTTTGAGCAAAAGATCTCAGAATGGAATTTTAATGATGTCAATAGATTCTTATGATGATTTCGGACTTAGGCTTATGCCCGAAATTGGGATTGGAACTCCGTAGAACATTTCGGCGCATTTTGGCGAAATTAGAAAGTTTACGTGCTCTAATTATATTATTTATGCGCGGACAAGGACTAATAATATGATGGATATCAATTGGTTATTATAATAAATGTACGAGGCATATTATAAGAGATATGGGGTCTAAGGAAAGACCTAGGTCTAAGCCAAGTTGAAAAATAATATGATAGTCTAAAATTTCGAATGAGCACGCATAAGATCACACTTTGGACGAGCATATATACATATATATAAGGTGTTATATGATTAACAACCTATCAAATGAAATATCTTTGAGTTTAGTTTCCAACACTTCAAACCGTTCGTCATTTGGACTCTCCTACACAAAATTATGATCAAATTATCAAAAGCTGGAAAAATGCGATTTTGCGGCCAGTTGTGCGACCGCAAAATAATTATGTGAATCGCAAAATAATTCTGCGATCGCAAAATGGCCCGGTGTAGCCCAGTTCTAGGCACCTATTTTGCGATCCATTTCGCGGCCCGCATAGCTATTGTGCAATGCATTCTGCGATCGTAGACCTGGTTTCTGAGGCTTCATTTTCCTATTTACATAACCCGATCCCATTTTGATAAATAGGCTTTGGGGTTTATTTTGGGGTGATTTTCTAAGCATTCTAGAGAGAGGTGAGAGTTTTTTAGAGAGAGAAGGAGGAAACCCAACATTCAAATCATCCAATCTTGTATCAACCTTCAAGAATCAAAAAACCTAATCACAATATCTTCATCGAAGAGGTAAGGATTTCATACCCTAGTCTTTAATTTCGAGTTTGGGGGAGGGGGGGACGGTAAAGATGTGTGATCGGGAGTATGATTCTTGTGTGTAAGAGTATTATGAATATATGTATGTACAAATAAGGTTTGTTAGAAGATTGTTGAGTTCAAATGAGTAAAGATTTGGTTGAAAATGGTAGAAATCTTCAAAGACTTTAATTGAAGATTTGAAAGGCAATCCGATGTCGGAATTCGATAATTTTTGTATGGTTGAACTCGTATCGGCATGGGTGTTCAGATTTCATGAGTTTTCATGATTTGAAACACGGGTCATGTTATCGATTTTTAAATGAATTTCGGATTTTAATTTGGAATGTTAGTAATTTCATATGGAATTAATTCCTACGATTATTATTGAGTATATTGAATTATTTGTGACTAGATTTGAAGCTTTCAAACATGAATTCGCGAGGCGAAGGTTTATTGGAATCTTGAATTTGGTTGCGAAACGAGGTAAGTTTCTTGCCTAACCTTATGTGGGGGACCTTCCCTTAGTATTTGAATCTTCTATGTTAATTATAGTCCGTGTATGCGAGGTGACGAGTGTGTGCTCGGACTTATTTGTGGAAGTTGGCCATTAGGGTTCTTAGGTCCTTATATTTACTATGTATGAATTTGTCCGTGATACGTTTGAGTTCCTATTTGCTGGTTTCACTCCTACATGCTTCAATTAGAATTAATTGCCTTAGGATTCACTCTTAATGCTTATTTGACTCTTATTTGACTTAACTGAAGATTTTGCCTCTTCTATCGTCATGCTATCTTTTCACAACTGTTTACCTTTAATTGAAATTATTACTATCTCATCCTATAATTGTTTAGTCTTAATTGGAGCTATGATTATCTTCTGCTGCCTACCATTATTTGAATTGTTGAATATCTTTCGCAAATTGCTCAACCTTAAAAGGAGTTTAGATAACTTATATCTTAGTTGACTTGCATTTATTTAAGACTATTGGACTCGTGTTGAATTTCTTATTGTTGATTTATATATTGTGGAGTCATTTCTATATAATTGTCTTCCCTTGTTAAACAGTTCCCTTTATGCCTATTATTCTTTACTGTGGTTATTCCATGTGAATTGGTTCTACCATTTCTTTCTACTTTAAAATTCTTGAGTTGATTTACTCATCGTACTTTGTACTATTGTCATTTTTGTTGTTGCACTTGTTGTGGTGATGTATGAGGTTTCCGCCATGATATAACTATTATTTCTGTTGGTTGCGCTGCATATTTACTTTGGGGCTACGGGACGGTATCCCGGTAAATCCCCCTGTTCTGCATATTTACTTTGGGACTATAAAATGGTATTCTGTTGACCCCCCTGCACATTTACGTTTGGGAGTACATGACGGTGTCCCGGTAGATCCCCCTGTTATACATATTTACTTTGGGACTACGAAATGGTATTCCGGTAGATCCCCCTACACATTTATGTTTGGGACTATGGGACGGTATACTGGGAGATCCCATGTTATTATAATTGTATTCTGAGTTGTGTTTTTCATTGATCTTATCCCTATGAAAATATTCTATGTGTTGTCCGTTCTTTTCCTTATGCTTATTTGCTGGTATGAACTATATTAGGACACTTGCACAAACATACACATGGCTAAGCAGCCTTATCGGGTAAGAGTCTTCTTGATATTGCTGAGTATAGACACACACCCTTGTTTATTTGCCTTCCATGTAAGAATGGCTCTATATGACACGTGAGTTGTCAGTACAATTTTGAGGTGTGATGAGGGCACAGGATGCCAAGTGTTAGGATTCAGGTATTGAGACCCGTATTGTATGATTATGAGATGAGGTGTCACATGGTGATTTATAATTGAAAGATATTTATTCGAAAAGATTATATTCGAAAGGAATTTATTTTTAAAGAACAATTTTTGAAAAATATTTATTTGAAGAAAATATATTTTGAAATATTTTCATCACTTGAAGGAGTTGACTAATTGGTTGGAGTTTGTTGGCTATGACCTAATGTGAAAACTTTCGTAGTTGCTAAATTATGACTTGCTTTTACTGCGTTCGGATTCAGATTTGGGTTGTATTTCCATTCACTCTTCTGTGTTCTTATTATGGTATCCCATTGTTACTTACTACTTTCTTTCCTTACTGCAATTAATGTATTGTTAGCCGCATCACATAGTCTTTATATAGATGTCATGTTCTATTGTTTCTATGCTTATACTTGTTCAGTTTATTAGCCAGTAGGTGTCTTGACTATTCCTTGTCACTACTCCACTAAGGTTAGTCTTGATAATTACTTAGCACCATTGTGGTGTGCTCATACTACACTTCTGCACATTTCTATGCAAATCCAGGTATTGTTCGTTAGTAGCTGTGTGGATTCATGCCGAGGAGACTCAAGGTAACCCTGCTGCTGCATTCGCAGGCTTCGCAACCCCCTTCATATTTTGTATTCACAACGTTGTACTTCTTTCCATACAGTAGTGTTTAGAAGGTTTAGCGAAACTCTGTAGAGCTTATGACTTATACTACCGGTTTTGGGAATTTGTAAGTTTTGTGAAGATTTCTATATCGAGACTGTGAGACTTTCTTCATTATGGTTGTTTTCACTAAATATTAGGCTTACCTAGTTCTTAAGACTAGGTGCCATCACAAAACCCAATAGAGGGGAAATTGGGTCATGACATAAGGAGTTTTAAATTAAAAAGGGCATGACCCATCTAGGGCTTCCTATGTATTCTTCTCAAGAGGTGTCGAGAGAGAAATCAGGCCAAACATAGTTCAAATGAAATTAGGGCTTTAAAAAATTTTATAATAAAGGGGCCAAACCCAGATTAGGCTGCCCATGTATCTCTTTACTGTGAAAATTGGTAATAACAATTAAATTTATTGATGGGATTCTAAAAATACGTGATCTATTTTTATGCTAGTTGTTTAAGCAGTTGATGCTAGATATATGAAGATAAAAGATGAAATGCAAGCTAAAATAGAGTTGTAATCAAACAATGGAGTTAATTGTTCGGGCCTCGGACTAACCAACGAGGGGCCTCGAGGTCGATGCCTGGGCTCGGGCTCAAGCTATCAGGGATAATCGGGAAAGGGATAACAGTTAGGATATAATTAAAGGGGGATCTTTATGGCCAATAACAAGAAATAAACGAAGAACAAGTATGAAAGTAGTAAATAAGAGCAACAATATCGAGGGAATATGTTAGAAAGGAAAGAGAGAGTTCTTGTATATTTTGTATAGAATAGTTGGAGCAGCAACCGCTTTACAAAGTGGTAGAATCTCTTTTATATAGGAGGAAAAATCCAACATAGTACAAATGCATTAATTGTAAAGGTATGGAGATGGGACGGCTAGATACAACACCTTGATACAAGCTCCGGACAAGCCGACTTTGTCAGACTTAGCTGGGTGCCTTATGAATCCCCTATCTTACTCTAGCCTTGATCAATATTCTCTTTAGGTCAGGACTCGACGAGCTTCGAGGGAGGGAACTCAGTCATAGCTTCGCGTTCTCAAGGCCTCAATGTGTTCTTCTGAAGTGACTTAATAGCAAGAAATTGGACCCTCTGATTTTGCCGCATATAGATAGTCTCTGCATTTCCTAGAAGGAAGCGATGGGAAACAATTCGATGATGCAATCTATGGCGTGAATTTTCACGATAAGCGGTACATCCCATGGACTTGTCTTTTCGATGCCATTCAATGCACTGTAGATTCCCGTTCTTCAGAGTGACAGTACCGCCGGCGATTCAATTCTTCAAGAACACAGTAATTGCACCTACCGGTCAGTCTTCCAAAGGCATTGATGACCGTATCATTATCTCCTATAAATGGAGGTATTCTGGTGTTATTTTTCTATCCAAGTTCCTTCCCCTATTCATTCATCCCTTTCTTCTAGCCATCTTTCTCTATTGTTGATCACCATGTTTGGAGTTCACGGCCTTAATGTTGTTTGGCGGCATTCCCATCGGCCGCGTGGTGGCCTTTTGCCTGAGCTTCCCTTTGTTGAGCGAGATCATGCCGTATTGTCATTGCCGTTGTTGTTTTTACATCTGCTAATGTTGTCCTTATTGGATCGAGATGATGATACGGGGACGACTGGAGTCCTCCAATCTAAAAAGGTGTTTGGACTCTACACCGTTGCTCGAGAGAGTATTCGGACTATACACCGCTTCTCACTCTCCTACCCTAGCCTGGTGTGGCATTTCATCCCTTGGGTTTTTTTTTCTAAGGGATAAAATGGCACAACCGGCTGTTGAGGCTGGGGCCCGCCGAATCTTCAACCTTTGGCTTCGGCGGCTTATGTCTCTTTTTTCTGCCTCTTCTGCATCCTCCCCTTTCCTTTTCTTCATCTTATCCCTCGGCAATGTTATTCCATAGGATCGAGCTGGGAACCTAGAGGTGGTGGTGATTGAAGGAGTTGCCTTCGAGGATGAAAGCTCGAGGAGGTGGCACTCCGAGATGCTGCTCCGGAGATGAACCTTCGAGGACAGACTAGGACCTTAGGCTTTCACTATGGGTGTGCACCCTTTTGTTTCTTCGTTTCCTTGTAAGGACCCATTGTGGGCATTTATAATCATATGTAAGGACCCCTCGAGGGCTGTTGTAAACAAATGTTTATGAATATAAAGATATTTTCTTGAATTCTGCCTTTGATACTTGTCGTATTCTTGTATATTCTTGTGCACTTTAGGGGATTCTGAATGTATGCCTCTATTTGATGATCATCAGTATCTAACTCGAGTACGGGCATTCTTTCCGGTCTTTGGCGGATAGAAATGGCTAATTTCGGAGCCCACCGTTGTTCCTCGGTCCAAGCATGAAGCGATCTGATAAATTCGGGTCATCGAGGCCCTCGAGTCTCGTAGAGATAGAGCATTGAACCGTGAAAATTTGAGAGCGGCCTCTGAGTGAAAGTCAGCTTCAAGCACTTGGAGATTTACTTTGAACTTGATGAAGATAACCTTTTATAGCGTTGTAGGTAGGTCCCCGAGGATGGGTTACCCATATTTATGTGATTTCCTGCGGTCGAGCCCTCATGGATGGAGCTCGAAGTGCTTACTTTTCTCCTTGAGAGAAAACCTCGAGGTCGGGTACCACCTCGAGACTGGAGATGATGTGGCTGGCTCTTTGAAGCCTATCTTCTCTTCGATGGAGGTCCTCAAGGTTTGGTACCACCTCGGAACTTGTATCGAAGCCATTGGCCTTCGGGGGCCTAATTTGGGTAGGCGGACCGTGCCCACATATATATGGAGATGCTCCTGCTTATTGGGAAATCGCAACATTTTATATTTCTATTTTTCCGTTTCGGCATCGAGTCCTTCGTTACCTTAGCACCAAAGCATTTGTGTAGGTTCCCGCTACATCTTGCTAGTTCTGCCACGGCCACGACTGCTACTTTAGGGTCTGCCCAGTAGGGAGGGGAGAGTCCCACTCCCAGTGCTCAAGATCCATGGGAGTTCACTTTGAATACTGTGTCTTCGATAATAGAGGAGCACCTTGATCTAGTGAGGAGAAACTACGGATGTGGCGAAGGGGTAGCGTTGCAGGTGCTTCCCCCGGATGAGGGTATCACAGACTTTGCCGATGGATTCCTGAACGTGTATTTGTACCCCTTTGCACTAGGCCCCCTTGATAAGGTCGTGCTTGACTTCTGTTTAAAGTATCAGGTTACCTTGGCGCAGATACATCCATCATTTTGGCGAATAATGCTGATGATGAGGTTCTTTGTAGAGAAGGCAGGGCTTGAATTCACACTCAGTCATTTTGTCACGCTGTACCGGCCCTTTCACCATCGAGGTCTAAAATTCAAATTAAAGAACTTATAAATTTAGGAGTAATAAGAAGATCCACTTCTAAACACAGGTCAGCAGCCTTTATGGTTAGAAACCAAAGTGAGATAGTAAGAGGAAAAGCAAGAATGGTAATAAATTAAAAAAGACTTAATGATAACACTAGAACAGATGGATATAGGTTACCTGATAAAACAGAACTAATAAATAGAATACAAGGAAAAAGGATATTCAGCAAGTTTGACTGTAAATCAGGGTATTGGCAAGTAAAAATGCATGAAGAAAGCATTGAGTGGACTGCATTTACTTGTCCACAAGGACACTTCGAATAGTTAGTAATGCCGTTTTGACTAAAACCAACTCCACCAATTTTTCAACGAAAAATGGATAGTATATTTGGAGAATATAAGAGATTTGTTTTAGTATATGTAAATGATATATTAGTATTTAGTAAAGATATTAAAGAACATTTAGCACATTTACAGACAGTATTTAGATTATTTGTAGATAATGGAATAATAATTAGTAAAAAGAAGATGGAACTATGTAAAAATTATATAAATTTTCTAGGAGTAATTTTAGGGGATGAAAAAATTAAATTACAACCCCATATATCTAAAAAGGCCCTAGAAATGCCAAATAAATTAGATAGTACCAAAGAGCTACAAAAGTATTTGGGTATAGTAAATTATGCGAGAAATTTTATAAAAGACTTAGGAAAAATAGCAAGACCATTATATGCTAAGACAGGATCTACATGACAAAAACATTTTAACACAGAAGATATTAAATTAGTACAAAATATTAAAGAAAGAATAAAAAATATTCCTGATTTAGATATGCCACTAGAAACAGACTACTTGATAATAGAAACAGGCGGTAGTTTTGAAGGATGGGGAGCAGTTCTAAAAGCAAAACCAAATAAATATAGTGATAAGAGCACAGAAAAAATATGTGCTTATCAAAGTGGTAAATATAAAGAAAAATGAAATATGAGTAGTATAGATGCAGAGATATTAGCTGTAATTTATGGATTAAATAATTTTAAATTATATATATTAAATAAACAAGAAGTAACAATTAGAACTGATTGTGAAGCCATAGTTAAATTTCACCAGAAGATAAACGCAAAGAATAGTAGTAGAAGAAGATGGTTAAATTTTATTGATACTATATCAATATATAATCTGATTTTTGAACATATTAAAGGAAAAGATAATAATTTAGCATATCAGTTAAGCAGGCTTAAAATTACTGTCAATTAATAAATAAGTATTTTACATGTACAGCATGAGACCAACAGTTTCCAAGACTGAAGACAAAGGGAAGGACATTCAAGCCTCACCCTCAGACAGATACTTGCAGACAGTATTAGGTAATCTTCATTGTAAGCCACATCCTTTGGGAGAACAGACTAATATGGAAAGAATAAATTTTGAAAAACATAGTTTAATATTTTTCCACCATCAAACATGTCATTTAGAGTCCTACCAGAATGTGTCATAGCCAGACCTCAACGGTGTTTAATTGATAACTTAAGGATAGCATATAACAAGAAAGACACTAAATATTTTATAGCGTCTCTTAATGCCTTAGGACAATATTTTACAGATAAAAACCAAGACAAAAGATTTAAATATTATGTGGTTATACATGGTAAGACAAATGGTATTTTTCAGACATAGTTAGAAGTACTAAATTCCATTAAGGATATAGAAAAACCACTTTTCAAAGATTTTAATGATTTTACTGAAGAATTAGATTATGCAAGAGGAATACTAGGACCAAACTACTATATCACCCCAGCACTCAGACAAAACCCAGAAAAAACCCCTCAATACAACATCCGAAAAGACAATGACAAGATAATATTCTGTGATCATTGCTCATCAATGACAGAAGCCTTTAAACGAATAAACCAGAAAAATGAAACCCTAGCACAAGAGAAGACAAAGCTTATGGAGCAAGTAAAGGTATTAGAACACAGGGTACAAGCGTTGAGATTGGAATTATCCCAGACTCAAGTTATTTCTCAACAAGACACAGAGATGAACAGCCCAAAACAGAGTTCTCCATCTCAAACAAAAATGGATGAGAAGGGTGTGCATTCCCCCAATGAATGCAGCAAGATCCACTGTATCGGATAATGATACAGCTAGTCCGGTTCAAACGGTAACCGGTAAAGACACATCAAATCCGTGTATGGATGTCACTTTTGCCAAAAAGTGAAGATAAAGATCCATCGAGAAGAAAACTACCCAGAACATTAACATAGGGAAAAGCGTTAAAAAAGAAGAGTATAATTTCAAAAAAGAAAAAAAATGAAAAAATAGAAAATATAATCAAACAGACATTAGAAAACTTTTTTCAAGAAAAGGAAGAACAAGACAAACACATGGTTAAGAGTCCAAGTCCAAGTCCAAATCCAAGTCCAAATCTAGAAAGGACCCAAAGTTCAGGAGAAGATGATAACTATGAAGACAACCTAAATTATCAAGATGCTCAAGATCCATATGAAGATGAGTCAGAAATGAGTTTTGATTCAATAGCTATACATAATTTAGACAAATAAAAATAAAGTCCCAGTTAAACAGCAATTAAAGAGCACCAAAGACAAAGGAAAAGTAACAAGGTTGGTATACAAAGCAATAATGTTAGCATACCAATGAGAAAAACAAGAAAGTAAAGAAGATGTGACAGAAAGAAATGCAAGTTGTGCTAAAAGACAAAAGTGACAAGTGACATAAAGTAAAGAAGATGTGACAGAAAGAAATGTTAGCTATGTTAAAAGACAAAAATAACAAGTGACATAAAGTAGAGAAGATGTGACAAGACGTAATGTTAGAAGACAAGTTAAAATTTTGAGTGGAAGAAAAAGTTACAAACACAGAAGGAATCTCAGACCAAGCCATGTGAATATGGGGCCCAATGAAGTACCCTGCAAGGCTGGACAAGATAGATTTCGGAAGAGTTTGGAATCCATTTTCAAATCCGTTCCAAAATTTAGCTATAAAAAGGAGGAGAAAGCAGGAAAAAAATAAGATACAAGAAGAAGAAGAAGAAGAAGAAGAAGAAAAACACTCTGAAGAAAACCCATCAACCAACCTTTTCATCATCAACCCCCTTCCAAAACACTTTGTAAAATATTTCCTTATGAATACTTTAGTAGTTCCTCCTCTAAGCTTGTAAAATAAATAAGTCCTTATGCTTATTGTGATCGTTTTTAATTCCCAGAGCTCAGTAGACTATTTCGGGTTTCCCGAAAGGGAAATCTCTCTCCTATAAGCATGTAAGTTACTCATCTTTATCTAAATTATGTTTATGCTAGATATTACCCCTGTTTATTTTAAATTTTTTTGTTATTCTGTATAGTTTTATGTTTCATGTTCATACGATCGATTATTAGATATCACTCTTAGTATATGGTTAGCTTCCCAATTGTTTAACAATTATGATGGATTAACCTGTAAATTCCTAGGAGAAACTGGTTAAGTAAAGCGCGGAAACAATTAAGAAGGGTATAACTGGTTAACCATGGCCGGGGTGAGGTTAAAGAAATAAGAGTTAAGAAAAGTGTTAAAATCTTTAAAAGACTGGGAAGAAGAGATGAAAAAAGTAAAAAAACGTAAAGGGGTAATCTCAGTTCATAATTTAGATAATATGGTAACTATACAGGTCTATAGAATAAGAGAGAGAGAGTACCGAGTAGGATTTTCACAACATAAGAGTTTACTCGCAAAAAATAATTTTATTGTTAATGTCCAATAATCGTAATAACTATACAAATCCAGAAAGCTTTGCTAGGAGCTGTCACGACCCAGATTTCCCACCATCGGGAGTCGTGATGGCGCCTACTATTGGAGCTAGGCCAGCCAAGTATTTATACATTGCTGATAACATTTGCAATAGTATAAATAAAACGAGACAATTAAATAAAAGCGAAAGTCTTTAAACTTAGATAATGGAAATCAAATACGGAAGTCTAAATACATCTCTAGCCAGAGTCTGGTGTCACTAACTCATGAACTACTAGAGAGTACTACAAACAAGGTTTGAATAAAAGATACAATGCTTTGTTCTGATACAAAAGGGAAACAATTTAAGTAAAATAAGAAGGGACTCCGGCCTGCGGGCGTCAGCTAGGCTACCTCGAAAGTCCCTGGACTGAAGTCAGCTCCCGATCAAATCCTACTGCTGAGGTCCAAAAGATGCTCCTGGATCTGTGCAAAAAGATGCACAGAGTGTAGCATCAGCACAACCGACCCCATGCGCTAGTAAGTGCCCGGCCTAACCCCGGCAAAGTAGTGACGAGGCTAGACGGAGCCTTCCAAAAACAACCTGTGCAGATATATGCAATAAAAGGGAATACACAGAATTTAAACAGCTAAGAGGGAGGGGGGAGCATGCTATGGGGGTGTAACAGTTCAGATATAAAGTCAACAGATAGAGAAGTGAAACTGTACAATAGCAACAGTTAAGAAGAACAGGTTTATCAACAGTTGCACGGCATCAACCTTCGTGCTTTTACTCTCGTTCTCACCAAAACAATCATATAAGGTACACGACATTAACCTTCGCGCTCTTCCTCACATAGACTCTCATATCAAGGCATGGAATGACCCTTTGTGCATAAATGTTCAAAACATGGCACGGAATGACCCTTCGTGCATAATATTCAAAACATGGCACGGAATGACCCTTCGTGAATAATTATTCAAAATATGGCACGGAATGACCCTTAGTGCATAATTATTCAAAACATGGCACAGAATGACCCTTCGTGCTTTTACACTCTTTCCTCACAATAACAAACAATGCACGGCATCACCCTTCATGCTTTATCGCTCTTCCTCACCCAAACAACAATCACAAATAAAGGGGCAAGGGAGTGATCAAATAATAACAGGAATCCCGACAAGGGAACACAATTAAACAGTTAAATCACAGCAAGGGAACAAAATCAATAAATTCCAACATCCCGGCAAGGGAGATGATCAATAAGGCAAAAAACATCCCGGCAAGGGAACAATTCAATAACTCTTTCTCTTTCCATCACTTTTACTTCTCATCTCACTTTACCACCTGAGCCAATGCTCCAAAGGGGTTCAATCATTTCGTATACTTTCACGCTTTATAATTTACTTGAGCCAATGCTCCAAGAATGTGCAAATCATAATTCTTCCTCAAACTCTTCACATCATATGAAATTTATCAATTTAGCAAGGAAGAGATATCACAAAATCCGAATAAACACAAATAGGACTCACGGTCATGCTAGACTCCGGTGTATAGATACTCGTCACCATGCCTATACGCTGTACTCAACAATTAGCAAATAGCAAACAACACTCTAATCCTATTCTCTCAAGCCAAAGTTAGAACAAACACTTACCTCGGTCCAAAGAATAGCAATCAACCCTCAAATACCGCCTTTCCTTAATAATCCGACTCCGGAAAAACGTTATCTAGGCATAATTAATTCAATAATATCAATGAAGACTCGATAACAAAATCTCATAGCTTAGATATGAAGCTCCTAGCATTCTTCCAAAAATACCAAAATTCGACCCCGGGCCCACACGGTCCAAACACGAGGCTCAGACCAAAACCCGATTACCCATATCCCCACCAGTTCAAATATATAATTTATTTTAAGATACGACCCCAAATTGAGGTTGAATCACTCAAAATTCCCAAAAACCTAACTCCACCCAAAACCCCTAATTTCTACTCTAAATTACATGATTTAAGATTAGGAACTCAATAGTTAATGATGGAAAATGAAGAAAACAAGTGGGAATTTACTAACCCAAGTGGTCTTGAAGAATGGGGGCTTCAATGGACTCCTAAGTGCTTGGGGAAGAAGAAGGCTCGTGAGTTTTTGAATGAGTCCCGTAGCTACTATTTCTGAAGTTTTAAAAAATTTAACTGGGAGAAAATGGTCTATGCGATCGCGAAGAAATCAATGTGATCGTATAGAGGAAGGGGAAAATGGTCACTACGATCGCGAAGGAAGCACTGCGATCGCATAGAAGAAGTAGGTTGGTCATTGCGATCGCGAACAGGACTCTGCGATCGCATAGAGGAAAATATAGGGCTTCTCAGGCTAACACTATGCGATCGCGGGAGGATCTATGCGATCGCATAGAACAAACTGGACCCCTGAGACTTTACACTATGCGATCGCGGACTCAGCTATGTGATCGCATAGAACAAAGAACTGGGCAACAGCAGACAACAGATTCTGCAACATCTCTCAGGATAAAACTGCTCTGAAACACTTCCGAAAGACTCCCGAGCCCTCGGGGCTTCTAACCAAACACACCCACTAACTCAATAACATCCTACGAACTTACTCGAGTGATCAAATCGCCAAAATAACATCAAAATCAATGAATCAAGCCTCAAAATCATCATTTTTCTTCAAACTTCATAAACTTTCGAATTTAGAGTTTTAAATCTGAAACACGTCAAATGACGTCCGATTTCAACCAAATTTCATAGAAAGCGCTTAAACCATATATAAGACCTGTATTGGGTGTCGGAACCGAAATACGGGCTCGATACCAACGCTTTCTAATCAATTTTCATTTCAAATTTCCAAATAAATTTCAGAAGGACAATTTCTTTTAAAAATTCATTTCTCGAGCTCGGGTCCTCAGAATTCGATTCTGGGCATACGCCCGAGTCCCATATTTTTATACGAACCCTCCGGGACCATCAAATCACGGGTCCGGGTCCGTTTACCCAAAATATTGACCAAAGTCAACTTTAACCATTTTAAAGCCACAATTTATCATATTTCAAATGATTTAACACATAAGCTTCTTTTTATTTCGGCTACGCCCGGACTGCGCACGCAAATCAAGGCAACTAAAGGTGAGGTTTTCAAGGCCTCAGAAGCACGGAAAAAAGGAGAAAACCGGTGATGACCCCTTTGGGTCATCACATTCTCTACCTCTAAAACAATCGTTCGTCCTCGAACGGACGTAAGAAGGAAGTACCTGAGTCGGGGAAAAGGTGAGGATAACGGTCCCGCATATCAGACTCGGACTCCCAGGTCGATGCCTCAGGAGGCTGACCTCTCCACTGAACACGAACCGAAGGAAAACTCTTCGACCTCAACTGGCGAACCTGCCGGTCTAGAATAGCTACCGGCTCCTTCTCATAAGATAAGTCCTTGTCCAACGGGACAATGCTGAAATCTAACACGTGGGATGGATCGCCGTGATATCTCCGAAGCATGGACACATGAAACACTGGATGTACGGCTGATAATCTCGGTGGCAATGCAAGTCTATAAGCCACCTCTCCCACTCGATCAAGAATCTCAAATGGACCGATGAACCTAGTGCTAAGCTTGCCCTTCTTCCCAAATTTCATCACGCCCTTCATAGGCCACACTCGGAGCAATACCTACTCACCAACCATGAAAGCCACATCTCGAATCTTTCGATCTGCATAGCTCTTTTGCCTGGACTGAGCTGTACGAAGTCTATCCTGAATGATCCTGACCTTGTCCAAAGCCTCCTGGACCAAATCTGTACCCAACAACCGAGCCTCTCCCGGCTCAAACCATCCAATCAGAGATCGATATCGCCTACCATATAAAGCCTCATAAGGAGCCATCTGGATACTCGACTGGTAGCTGTTGTTGTAGGCAAACTCTGCTAAAGGAAAGAACTGATCCCACGAACCTCCAAAGTCAATGACACAAGCTCGGAGCATATCCTCCAATATCTGAATTGTCCGCTCGGACTGCCCGTCCGTCTAAGGATGAAATGTTGTGCTCAACTCAACCTGGGTGCCTAACTCTCGCTGGACTGCTTTCCAGAAACACGAGGCAAACTGCGTACCTCGGTCCGAGATGATAGATACCGGCACACCATGAAGGCGAACAATCTCTCGGATATAGATCTCAGCTAACCTTGCGGATGAATAGGAGACTGCCACAGGAATGAAATGCACTGACTTGGTTAGCCTATCAACAATGACCCAACTGCGTCGAACTTTCTCCGAGTCTGCAGGAGCCCAACAACAAAGTCCATAGTGATCCGCTCCCACTTCCACTCGGGAAGCTCAATCCTCTGAAATAAACCACCGGGCATCTGATGCTCAAACTTAACCTGCTGACAATTCAAACACCGAGCCACATAGGCAACGATATCCTTCTTCATTCTATGCCACCAATAATGTTGTCGCAAGTCCTGATACATCTTCGCAGTGCCCGGGTGAATAGAATACCGAGAACTATGGGCCTCTGCTAAGATCAACTCTCGAATCCCATCAATATTGGGCACACAAACTCGACCCTGCAGTCTCAAAACTCCATCAGCATCTAAGGTAACCTGCTTGGCACCTCCACATTGTACCGTGTCTCTAAGGACACACAAATGGGGATCATCAAACTATCGATCACGGATACGCTCTAATAACGAAGAATGAGTGACCGTGCTAGCTAATACTCTACTAGGCTCAGAAATATCCAACCTCACCAACTGATTGGCCAAAGCCTGAACGTCCAAAGCAAGCGGCCTCTCACCGACCAGAATATAAGAAAGACTGCCCATACTGGCTGACTTCCTACTCAAGGCATCAGCCACCACGTTGGCCTTTCCCGGGTGATATAGGATGGTGATGTCATAATCTTTCAACAACTCCAACCACCTCATCTGCCTCAAATTCAACTCCTTTTGCTTGAACAAATACTGAAGACTCTTGTGATCCGTGAACACCTCACACGCCACGCCGTACAGATAGTGCCTCCAAATCTTCAATGCGTGAACAATGGCTTCCAACTCCAAATCATACACTGGATAGTTCTTCTCATGAACCTTCAACTGCCTCGAAGCATAGGCAATGACCTTGCCATCCTGCATCAATACCGCACCAAGTCCAATATGAGATGTATCACAATAGACTGTATAAGGCCCTGAACTTGTGGGCAAAACCAATACCGGTGCCGTAGTCAGAGCTGTCTTGAGCATTTGAAAGCTCGCCTCACACTCGTCCGACCATCTGAACTAGGCTCCCTTCTGGGTCAACCTGGTCATCGAGGTTGCAATAGATGAGAACCCCTCCACAAACCGACGATAGTAACATGCTAACCCCAAGAAACTTCGAATCTCTGTGGCTGATGTTGGTCTAGGCCAGTTCTTGACTGCCTCAATCTTCTTTGGATCAACCTGAATACCCTCTGCTGATACAACATGACCCAGAAATGCAACTGAGCTCAACTAGAACTCACACTTAGAGAACTTAGCATATAACTGACTATCGCTCAAGGTCTGAAGAACCGCTCTAAGATGTTGCTCGTGCTGCTCCCGGCTGCGGGAATATATCAAAATATCATCAATGAAGACTATCACGAACGAGTCCAAATAAGGCCTGAACACTCGGTTCATCAAATCCATAAAGGCTGCTGGGGCATTGGTCAACCCAAATGACATAACCAAGAACTCATAATGCCTGTACCGAGTGCGGAATGCTGTCTTAGGGACATCGGATGCCCTAATTCTCAACTGATGGTAGCCAGATCTCAAGTCAATATTTGAAAATACCTTGGCACCCTGAAGTTGATCGAACAAATCATCAATCCTCGGCAGTGGATACTTATTCTTAATTGTAACCTTGTTCAATTGCCGGTAATCAATGCACATTCTCATCGAGCCATCCTTTTTCTTTACAAACAGAACCGGCGCACCCCAAGGAGATACGCTGGGTCTAAGAAACCCTTCTCAAAAAAGTCTTGCAACTGCTCTTTCAACTCTTTCAACTCTAGCGGGGCCATGCTATATGGCGGAATAGAAATGGGCTAAGTGCCCGGAGCCAAATCGATGCAAAAATTAATATCCCTATCGGGTGGCATCCCTGGCAAGTCTGATGGGAAAACCTCAGGAAACTCACGAACTACGGGCACAGAATCAATAGAGGCAATCTCAACACTGGAATCACGAACATAAGCCAAGTAGGCCAAACACCCCTTTTTGACCATACGCCGAGCCCTCATATATGAAATAACACTACGGGTAGAACGACCAGGAGTCCTTCTCCACTCTAAACGGGGAAAATTCGGTAAGGCTAAAGTCACAGTCTTGGCATGACAATCCAAGATCGCATGATACGGGGACAACCAATCCATCCCTAATATAACGTCGAAATCTACCATATCTAAGAGCAACAAATCGACACGGGTCACAAGTCCCCTAAACACCACAACACAGGAACGATGAACCCGATCAACCACTATAGAATCACCCACTGGTGTAGATACATACACAGGAATACTCAAGGCCTCACTAGGCATAACTAGGTCGGGTGCAAAATAGGACGACACATATGAATACGTAGATCCAGGGTCAAATAGCACTAAAGCATCTCTATCACAAACCAGAATAGTACCTGTAATAACAACATCGGATAACTCAACCTCTGGCCTGGCTGGCAAAGCATAACATCGGGGTTGGGCCCCACCTCCCTGAATCACATCCTTGGGACGATCTTTTGCTGGCTGACCCCTACCTCTGGAGGTCTGAGCTCCACCTCTATGACCTCTACCTCCACCTCTACGTCCTCTACCCCTGCCTCTAGCTGGCTGGGCAGGCTGTGGAGCAACTGGTGCCTGAATCATAGGACGAGGACCCTGCTACTGAGAACTACCCGAAGCTCGAGGGCAAAATCTAACAACGTTACTCGGGTCACCACAACTGTAACAAGCCCTCAGCTGTGGAGACTACTGAACCTGTCGACCCGAATGTCCTCCCCTGAAGCTCTGAAGTGGTGGTGCACTGATGGACTACTGCTCAGAATAATATGGCTGAGAACCACTACCACCTGGAGTACCATGAGAGACCTGGAGAGCTGACTAAAAGGGCCTAGGAGGATGGCCTCTACCGTACGAATCTCTACCTCCAGACGAGGTACCACTGAATCTGCCTGAATGACGGGGCCTCTTATCCGACTCATGACCACCTCCCTGTGACAGAACCATCTCAACTCTACGGGCCATATTGGCCGCCTCCTGAAATGTGATCTCGCTCCCGGCCTCCTTGGTCATCTGAAGACGAATCAGCAGAATCAGACCATCAATAAACCTCCTCACCCTCTCTCTCTCTCGGTGGGAAGTATGATGAGAGCATGGCGAGCTAAATCGATGAACTTGGTCTCATACTGGGTAACAGTCATAGAACCCTGCTGGAGGTGCTCAAACTGCCTCCGATAGGCCTCTCTCTGAGTAACGGGGAGAAACTTCTCTAGAAACAACACTATAAACTGCTCCCAAGTCAAAGATAGCGATCCGGCTGGTCTCGCTAAGCAATAATCCCTCCACCAAGTCTTGGCGGATCCAGACAAGCGAAATATAGCAAAATCAACCCCATTAGTCTCAACAATACCCATATTTCTGAGAACCTCGTGGCAACTGTCTAGATAATCCTAGGGATCCTCAGTAGAAACACCGCTGAATGTGGTAGTGAATAGCTTGGTGAATCGATCCAATCTCCACAGAGCATCGGCGGACATAGCCGCACCATAGCCGGTCTGAGCCGCTATACCCGGCTGAACTGCCACTGCTGGCTGAACCACCGGAACCTAAACCTGGGGAGCTACCTTCTCCGGAGTACGTGTAGCAGGAGTCTGAACTCCTCCCCCAGCCTGAGAAGTGGCTGTTGCTACTGGGAGCAAACCCGCTCGAGAGACGCTCTCTATTAAGCCTACCAATCGGACCAAAGCGTCCTGAAGCACTGGAGTGGCTATGAAACCCTCTAGGACCTGAGCTGGGCCCACCGGAGCTGCTAGAGCTAGAACCTCCTCATCATAATCAACATGAGGCTCCACCTCTGGAACTGCTGCTCAGGGCTGAGCTATGCCCCGGCCTCGGCCTCTGGCATGGCCTCGGCCTCGCCCTCTGCCCCTACTAGGAGCTGTTGCTGGGGGCTCGAGCTACTGCACGGTCGATGAGGAAGCGTGTGTCCTCGCCATCTACGAAAGAACGGAGTAGAAAGAGAATCAGTATTTGAAAAACAGAACCGCACGACAAGAAAGAACAAATGTGAAGTTTAACTCTGTAGACTCTGGAGGATAAATACAAACGTCTCTGTACCGATCCCTCAGACTCTACCAAGCTTGTCCGTGAGTTGTGAGACCTAAGTAACCTAGTGCTCTGATACCAACTTGTCACGACCCAGATTTTCCACCATCGAGAGTCGTGATGGCGCCTACTATTGGAGCTAAGCCAGCCAAGTATTAATACATTGCTGATAACATTCGCAACAGTATAAATAAAACAAGACAATTAAATAAAAGTGGATGTCTTTAAACTTAGATAACGGAAATCAAATACGGAAGTCTAAATACATCTCTACCCAGAGTCTGGTGTCACTAACTCATGAACTACTAGAGAGTACTACAAACAAGGTTTGAATAAAAGATACAATGCTTTATTTCGATACAAAAGGGAAACAATTTAAGTAAAATAGGAAGGGACTCCGGCCTGCGGGCGTCAGCTAGGCTACCTCGAAAGTCCCTGGACTGAAGTCAGCTCCCGATCAAATCCTACTGCTGAGGTCTAAAAGCTTCTCCTGGATCTGTGCAAAAAGATGCATAGAGTGTAGCATCAGCACAACCGACGCCATGTGCTGGTAAGTGCCCGGCCTAACCCCGGCAAAGTAGTGACGAGGCTAGACGGAGCCTGCCAGAAACAACCTGTGCAGATATATGCAATAAAAGGGAATACACAGAATTTAAACAGCTAAGAGGGAGGGGGAGCATGCTATGGGGGTGTAACAGTACAGATATAAAGTCAACAAATAGAGAAGAGAAACTGTACAATAGCAACGGTTAAGAAGAACAGATTAATCAACAGTTGCACGGCATCAACCTTCGTGCTTTTACTCTCGTTTTGACCAAAACAATCATATAAGGTACACGGCATTAACATTCGCGCTCTTCCTCACATAAACTCTCATATCAAGGCACGGAATGACCCTTCGTGCATAAATGTTCAAAACATGACACGGAATGACCTTTCGTGCATAATATTCAAAACATGGCACGGAATGACCCTTCGTGCATAATTATTCAAAACATGGCACGGAATGACCCTTCGTGCATAATTATTCAAAACATGGCATGGAATGACCCTTCGTGCTTTTACACTCTTTCCTCACAATAACAAACAATGCACGCATCACCCTTCGTGCTTTATCACTCTTCCTCACCCAAACAACAATCACAAACAAAGGAGCAAGGGAGTGATCAAATAATAATAGGAATCCCGGCAAGGGAACACAATTAAACAGTTAAATCCCGGCAAGGGAACAAAATCAATAAATTCCAACATCCCGGCAAGGGAGATAATCAACAAGGCAACAAACATCCCGGCAAGGGAACAATTCAATAACTCTTTCTCTTTCCATCACTTTTACTTCTCATCTCACTTTACCACCTGAGCCAATGCTCCAAAGGGGTTCAATCATTTCATATACCTTCACGCTTTATAATATGCTCGAGCCAATGCTCCAAGAATGTACAAATCATAATTCTTCCTCAAACTCTTCACATCATTTGAAATTTATCAATTTAGCATGGAAGAGATATCACAAAATCCGAATAAACACAAATATGACTCACGGTCATGCTAGACTCCGGTGTATAGATACTCGTCACCATGCCTATACACCGTATTCAACAATTAGCAAATAGCAAACAACACTCTAATCCTATTCCCTCAAGCCAAAGTTAGAAAAAACACTTACCTCGGTCCAAAGAATAGCAATCAACCCTCAAATACCCCTTTTCCTTTATAATCCGACTCCGGAACAATGATATCTAGGCATAATTAATTCAATAATATCAATGAAGACTCGATAACAAAATCCCATAGCTTAGATATGAAGTTCCTAGCATTCTTCCAAAAATACCAAAATTCGACCCCGGGCCCACACGGTCCAAACACGAGGCTCGGACCCAAACCCGATTACCCATAATCCCACGAGTTCAAAATTATAATTTATTTTAAGATCCGACCCCAAATTGAGGTTGAATCACTCAAAATTTCCAAAAACCTAACTCCACCCAAAACCCCTAATTTCTACTCTAAATTACATGATTTAAGCTTAGGAACTCAATAGTTAATGATGGAAAATGAAGAAAATAAGTGGGAATTTACTAACCCAAGTGGTATTGAAGAATGGGGTCTTCAATGGACTCCTAAGTGCTTGGGGAAGAAGAAGGCTCGTGAGTTTTTAAATGAGTCCCGTAGCTACTGTTTCTGAAGTTTTAAAAAATTTAACTGGGCGAAAATAGTCTATGTGATCACTTAGAGGAATGGGAAAATGGTCACTGCGATCGCGAAGGAAGCATTGCGATCGCATAGAAGAAGCAGGCTGGGCATTGCGATCGCGAACAGGACTCTGCGATCGCATAGAGGAAAGTATAGGGCTTCTCAGGCTAACACTATGAGATCGCGGGAGGATCTATGCGATCACATAGAACAAAATGGACCCCTGAGACTTTACACTATGCGATCGCGGACTCAGCTATGCGATCGCATAGAACAAAGAACTGGGCAACAGCAGACAACAGATTCTGCAACATCTCTAAGGGTAAAACCGCTCCGAAACACTTCCGAAACACTCCCGAGCCCTCGGGGCTCCTAACCAAACACACCCACTAACTCAATAACATCCTACGAACTTACTCGAGCGATCAAATCGCCAAAATAACTTCAAAATCAATGAATCAAGCCTCAAAATCATCATTTTTCTTCAAACTTCATAAACTTTCAAATTTAGAGTTTTAAATCCGAAACACGTCAAATGACGTCCGATTTCAACTAAATTTCACAGAAAGCGCTTAAACCACATATAAGACCTGTACCGGGCGTCGGAACCAAAATACGGGCCTGATACTAATGCTTTCTAATTCATTTTCATTTCAAATTTCCAAATAAATTTCAGAAGGACAATTTCTTTTAAAAATTCATTTCTCGGGCTCGGGACCTCGAATTTCAATTCCGGGCATACGTACGAGTCCCATATTTTTCTACGGACCCTCCGGGACCGTCAAATCACGGGTCTGGGTCCGTTTACCCAAAATGTTGACCAAAGTCAACTTTAACCATTATGAAGCCACAATTTATCAAATTTCACATGATTTAACACATAAGCTTCTTTTTTTCCAGCTACGCGCCCAGACTGCGCACGTAAATCAAGGCAACTAAAGGTGAGGTTTTCAAGGCCTCGGAAGCACGGAAAAAGGGAGAAAATCGGTGATGACCCCTTTGGGTCGTCACAGGAGCCTTACTCAAAGTTTGGAAGAATTTATACTCGACATAGAAGCCGGATTTTATTCGATGGTAGATTTGGCCGTACATTTTATATATCTACAATACAATAGTAGTATCTGTTCGGATATATATAGAAAACAACTACATTTGATATTATTAATATTATCATACCATCAATCATATCATCTATACCATCTAAGAAGACGATTTTAATTTTTAACCCTAACTTTTTAGACGACTTTAACTCTATAACTCCCTCTTATATATATATATATATATAATAGTAACATCCCCGACTGCAATGGTATATATGTAATAATAATAATGTCCCCGACTGCCAGGGTATAGATATAATGTAATAATGTCCCTAAGTGCAGTGGTATATACACAATATGTATGATATTACATAAGAATAGCTTTGAGCCTCATTACTCAATCAGTGACAATATATTCAAAATGACATAAGGTCGTTAGCTTGCTAAACAACATTATGGATGTTACTTCTAATACATTTATCTTCAAAGTGAATCAATACTCAATATATATACACTAAGGAACATCAAGCTAGAACAATGTCAAAAGTAAACATATGAACCTAGATGATATTATAATTGATGTGTCTACGATGAGACGTTTCATCAAGCTTTTCTTTAGAGAAATTGGCGTTATGGAAGCTTCATGCCTAAAGGGGTCAAAAGGCACAAATATTACATACGTTGATTAGTATCCCTCTAATAAATCACAACAAGATCAGCTCCTACAAGTTTACTCTATACAAAATGACAACCATACTAGTGTCAAACAACTTGAAAATAACAACCATACTAGTGTCAAATAACTTGAAAATGTAACGATGAATGATCAGCCCAACACCCCACCATTATGTGACATTTCTCCATTCCCTTTCTCTTCCCAAATTCCGTAAAAATAGTAGAAAAAGAGGCAACAAAATAACAATACAAAACAATCCACAAAACAGTCCAAAACAGTCCACTACAAGTTGGACAACTAGGACTCACGACTTCTGATCATCTGTCACGCCCCAACCTTGGGAGGCGTGGCAGACACCCGGTGTCACTGACCCGAGCGAACCACTCTGTAACTCATTCATTCCTTTTATAACTATCATGGGCCAACATGGCCACATCTCGTAATGTACAATTGTAAGTGGGCAAATGTTATATCAATAAATCATCGTTCATAAAACATGAATACATATGGGCCCTCAAGGCCTTTAACATATTGTACATAATAAAACTGTGTCTACAAAGCCTCTAAGATTATTTAACATAAAATGGGACAGGGTACCGGCCTACCCATAAGTATGTAGCAAAACTCTGACTCGTTGACTTATATACTCGGCTGCACTCCGAATGAGGTGGAGTCTTACTGATCCTTCGCTGAATACTGACCTCGTCTACTATGAGGGCTCGTCGAACTGATTGTCTATACCTGCAGGCATGAATGCAGTGTCCCCAACGAAAGGACGTCAGTACGAATAATGTACTAAGTATGTAAGACATGTAAATCAGTATATAAAGGACATGGAAGAAACATGGAGTAAAGAACTCAACGTGTAAATTTGGATAGCTCTGTAAATCATGAAATATTTATAAGGTCATGCATATGCATGTATATGTCATGTAATGCATAGGTCTGTACGTACATAATATCGTCAAGCTTCTGAGGGCATCCAATCATATCATCTCAGCCACTATGGGCAAAATCATCAACGTATACCAGCTAATCAGGTGGTGATATGTATATAACGCCGTAATCTTTTCTCATATCCCATATACATATATATATATATATATATCGTGCATAGGTACATGTGTTCATAACATCATCAAGCCTCTAAGGGCATCCCATCATATCATCTCGGCCACTATGGGTAAATCATCAACATATACCAGCTGATCAGGTGGTGGTGCGTATATAACGCTATAACCTTTTCCATATCCCATATACATATATATATACGCGTATATAACGCCATCTGGTCATGGGTCTATATGCTAGGTAGATGCATGAAATGCACATGAAAATATGTTAATAAAATCTCTCAGTACGTCATAAGACCCTTATGCCTCTAGTTAATATCATGAAATAAACTTTACCAACTTACGTATTTTTGGGACCCATGAACATACGATAGAATAATAAGACCTATGGGAATTCAAGAAAATAGACATCTGTAATACTTCTACAAATAGATTTATTTATGGAATTTGTGCATTTGCTCATTTCATTCGTGTCGTATAGATCATGCCAAAAGAAAGAAGGAATAACATTAACATACCTGAACCGATTCTCGTGATAATACCTCTAACACAGATGATAGGAAAGTACTGCGATATGGTGTCTTGTTGAAACTCACGGACCACAATCTCCACATATATCATTTCTTTCATGTCTGGAAAAATGAATTTAGTGGTGTTTGAGTCCTACATATTATGCTCATGTGGATACATATCAAATTGTCAATTATTGCACCCTTATACACTCTTAAACCTGTTCGTCCTTTTTTTTTTTTGACTAGTTGTGATACTCCAAGATTCTTATTACCTTTTTTTTTTCCACTGAATAAATATACAAATGATTTCCCATCGCATTTTATTGGGGAAATTGCACTTTACACCTCCAAACCACTGATTAAAAGATAATAGTTTCACTTCTATTTTGCATTGGCATATACAAAAAAATTCTTAACTGCTCACAATTTGTTACATAGTACAGAACTTATTATCAATACCATTTTTTTTTAAATATACTCAAGTAGATAGATAGACATAGAAAAATATGCTGATATGCACACATATGAATTGCTGGAAGCACGTTGGAAAACTAATTCAAAGTTGTATAAAAAATCTTAATTGTTTAGAATTTTATATGTGTTAGTTTATTTAATTCATGTAGTTAGAATTTGATAGTCAAATTAATATAGGAATAGATTTTCCTATTTCTTAGTCAAATTAGACTATAACATGAGGAGGGGGGGGGGGGTTATATATAACAGAAATACTCATACCCTTTGTTAAGAAAAAGGAGTCGAATCCATTACGTGGATGAATGGTAACTTGATAAGCTCTCTTTGACAAATCCAAATAAAACAAATCTGGATCGAGCTCGGCCATCAGCAAAGCAAAACAGTTTCGTTGAAGCTGCAGCTTTGCCAAAAGAATCATGGATAATTTCAACATTTTCATTATTTGTCGAATTAGCTAGGAAGTTGATGTAACCTGCATGAAAATTATTATTACTACTACTCGAA
Source organism: Nicotiana tabacum (assembly GCF_000715075.1). NCBI lineage: Eukaryota > Viridiplantae > Streptophyta > Magnoliopsida > Solanales > Solanaceae > Nicotiana > Nicotiana tabacum. The sequence continues at coordinate 175,452,115 of NC_134080.1, forward strand.
ATATCAAAATTATTCCCAGCTGGGATTTCAGAACAACATTCAGCTTGCCAAACTCCAACGTCAATGTCTTGTGTTGGAATTGAAATTCCATAATTGGAATTGGAATTGGAATTGAAATTGTACTCTTCGGTTCCAAACTCCAAAGACTTGTGTTGTTCACACATTCTGTGGTGAGGAATGAAGTTGTTTGTTGTGTGTGACGACCCGACCCGTCGTCACGTGAGTTACTGCCCCGTTTCCGTCATTTTATGCTTCTTCATGTTTCGTTATCGGTATTCGGTGTGTTAGAGTTAAATCGGATTAGTTTTGATAAGAAATGAGACACTTAGTCTCTTTTAAGAAAGGCTTAAGTTGGAAAAGTCAACCGGATGTTGACTTATGTGTTAGAGGGTTCGGATGTAAGTTCCTATGGTTCGGTTAGCTTCGGGAGGTGATTTGTGACTTAGAAGAGTGATCGGAAGTGGTTTTGGAGGTACGGTGTAGAATTAGGCTTGAATTGGCGAAGTTAGTATTTTGGCGAATTCCGGTTGATAGGTGAGATTTTGATCCGAGTGTCGGAATGGAATTCCGAGAGTTTCTGTAGCTTCGTTATGTCATTTTGGACTTGTCTGCAAAATTTGAGGTCATTCGGAAGTGGTTTGGTTGGGTTTTTTTTATCAAAAATGGTATTTGGAAGTTCTTGAGATTCATAGGCTTGAATTCGATGTGATTTGATGATTTTTGGTGTTAGTCGAGGTGTTTTGATGATTGGAACGAGGTTGAATAATGTTTAGGATGCGTTGGTGCTTTTGGTTGAGGTCCTGGGGGCCTCGGGTGTGTTTCGGGTGAGTTTTGAGCGAGTACGGACACACCCGGAACTTAGAAAATGGAGGGGGCAGCAGTTGTGGCGCGGACCACGCTCTTTTTCGTGCTGGGCGCGCTGGCCTAGAGCTGACCGCGTCAAAGTGGCCGCGGCCGCGGTCACTCAAGACTGCAGGTTGCTGGTCCTACTTCGGAAGCTCATATCTTTTGATCCACAAGGAATTTTGAGGTGATTCAAAAACGAAAGTTGTAGATCTTCGTGTCTAGTTTCACAAAAGGTGATGATATCACAAGTTGGATATCTGTATCGAAAGTTATGTCCAAAACACTAAAGCATGTCCCTGCAGAGCAAGGCCTGCGCGGCCGCAGACGTTTCTGCGCGGATCCCGCTGATTTTGCGCGGATCGCGGTCATTTTTGTGCGGTCAGCGGTGTCAGAATCCGAGGGGTACTCTATAAATACGAGGTTTTGGGTTTTATTTGATATTTTGACCTAGAGAGCTCGGATTTTGGCGATTTTTCGAAAGTTTTTCAAGAACTTGATCGGGGTAAGTGATTCTAACTCAGATTTGGTTAGAGTACATGAATCTATCACTGAATTCATCATTTAATTCGTGATTTGAGATGGAATTTGCGAAGAAAATTGTGGAACCTTTCAAAAATGTAAAATGATGATTTGAAGGACCAAATGGTATCGGAATTGGATAATTTTGGTATGGTTAGACTCGTGAGGGTATGAGGATTTTGAAAATGTAAATTTTACCCGATTTCAATACGTGGGCCCGAGGTTCGGGTTTTACTAATTTCGAGATTTTTGATATTTTTCGAATGTTTTCGCTTGGGCTTTGTTCCCTTAGCATATTGTGACGTATTCGTTCTTATTTTGGATATATTCGACGCGCGTGGAGGCCAATTCAAGGGGCAAAGGCATCGTGAGCTAGAGAATTAGCTAGTTCAAGATGAGTAATTGATGTAAATGATGTCCTGAGGGTTTGAAACCCCGAAATTTCATATCGTAACGCTATATTGAGGTGACTTGAACGCTGGATAACGGACGTGGGGTAGAGCACCGTTGGGGATTGTGACTTGGTCCGTCCCGAGAGATATTTTACTATATTTTTGGTTGAGACGTATACTTTATTATTGTGAATTGGGCTTGTTGCCATGCTTGGGGCCTTGTGCCGACCTGTAGAACCCTTAGGGGATTTTTGACTGGTTTTCCTCACTTATTTTGTTAAAGAATTTATATCCTCAGTCATGTTTCCAATTGTAGGCTTCTTACCAATTATTTGAATCCTTCAGGGATTGATATCATTGCTTTCTCATATTTTGCATATCATTTGACCTCAGTCCAAGGTTTTAAATACTGTTTTGCAAACTCAACCATCTTTCTAAGATTTGAAAACTTAAATGATATTTCTAAATAATATTTCGGGCTGAGAACTACTGTTTTACAAATGCCCAAGGGGCTTATGATGATTTCTGGACTGAGCATGGATCGGGCTGCGTGCCGCAGCAGTGTTATATTGATATTGAGGCCGAGAGCCTAGGTGATTATACTGATATTGATATGAGGCCGAGGGCCTAGATTTGATGCCACGAGATGGCTTGATATTGCGCTTGGGCTGTAGGAGCCCTCCGGAGTCTGCACACACCCCCAGTGAGCGCCGTCGACGATAAATAAAATGGATGGCTCGAGCTGCACGCCGCAGTGAGTACTAGAGTGTACCATCATATGCATGGCATTGCACTCATGCATAGAGTGTACCATCATATGCATTGCATTGCATTCATGCATTTGTTTTTATCTGTTATACATGTCTCAGTATTTGGTACTCTGATTTAATTGACTTGTTGCTTCACTATTTGTTGTTCTAAACTGCCAGTTATAGTTTACTTTGTATTTTTCCACAATTTCTTATTCTCAGCCTTTATTTATGTTTATTACTCACTGGGTCAGAGTACTCACATTACTCCCTACACCTTGTGTGCAGATCCAGGTACACCACAGGCTGAGTGAGGATTTGTTTAGCTGAGCAGCAGTATCCGGGAGTATTGAGGTAGCTGCATGGCGTTCGCAGCCTTGATCTCTCCCCTCTATCTCTATCTTTTATTCCGTATTTTTCCTAGACAGACTTGTAATAGGTGGATATTCTGTATTAGAGGCTCATATTCGTGACACCGGATTCTATTGGGCTATGGTGTGGTATTTTAATTGAACTTCCGCAGATTTTATTATTAATTATACACTTGAATGTAATGACTTAGTAAATTCTCTGTGATATTTATCTATAATCTGAATAAGAATTTGGGATAATATTGTTGAATGGTCGAGCTTGCCTAGCAGTGTGTTTGGCGCTATCATGACCGGGGTTGGGGTCGTGACAAGTTGGTATCAGAGCCTAGGTTACTTGGTCTCGCGAGTCATGAGCCGGTTTAGTAGAGTCTCGCGGATCGGTATGGAGACGTCTGTATTTATCCTCGAGAGGCTGCAGAACCTTTAGGAAAACTTCACATTCTTGAATTCTTATCGTGCGTCCTTGATTCATCTTGAAAAGAAACTTTTGAAATTCCTTCCACGCGTTCGCATGCGCGCATGAGCGCTCAGTATCAGATGTGCCTTGATGGCTTCTGATTCCCCGATCGAGGGGTGAGGTGTTATCTCTGTGAGTTTATGGTGGGCCAGTCTGGAGGACTTGAGGTTGGATCTTTGCCTATGGCGGGAGCACCGAGGTGCTGATTGTGTGAACAGGTGTTTTTGAATTTATATGTTCGATAGTGTCCCTGTTAGAGGAAATGATGGTTGTGGCTATGTGATAAGTATGTTAGTACTGCGAGGCATATCTATATGATTCGGAAGTGACGAGGAGGGTCTGCTGAATGATGGAAGAACTAATAGATGCTTGAAGTCCATCGCGATTCAAGTTATAGCCCGAGTTATGGGCGTGTGAAGAATCTTTTCATGTCTCCTAGTTGGGAGTGAAGTAAATTTCATGTTACAGTATGAGTTTAGACTCAGGAAGATTAAGTGATTGTGTAATGTGTATGGCAGTTGAAGGTATACAAAAAATATTAACTAAAGGTAAAGCTAGTGGGTAATTGGCTTATGAGGGGAATCTATTTGTCATACTAGTTAGATAAGTCTGGGAGCTGAGATCGCTTCTGTAAATGTATTATGACGAAATCGTTGAGTCAAGGAGACCACCTTGAGGGTCGAAAACATTAAAGAAAGAATATGTTCTTACTCGGTTGAATAGCCCAATAATGGAGGATTGAAAGGTATTTTCTATGTGTTATGATTCAAATAGGTGCAACGCATGTCCATGTATCAATTTTGATAATATAATACATGTAATATTGAGATTAATGTTGTTGATATACATTGTGATGCTTTGTCAAGTTGTGGACATGTTGTTAGGATGGTTTTGGTGATTCTCTGGCAGGTGGATAGGCCCAATTACAAAGGAAACTCTGCTGAAATTTTTGAAAAATTTGGGACTTAGTAAAAAAATAAAATAAAATTTGTCGCCTAGAGAGTAGGCTTAACTATTGTGTGAGTGAATGTGAGATTTGCAGAAGAGTTAAAAATTCTAAATGATTTGTGTTTCCACAAGCTTATGAAGGATCGAGTTTAATCCACTATGGTATTGAGGCAACAATGGAGTATATGCATTATGAGTATAGTGTGTTGTGATCTATGGCTTCGAGCCAAGTTGGGGAGCTTGCTATTGGTTAGCGGATTATGCGGTTATGTACTATGTTAGTTTCGATTTGATGCATGCTGGTGAATCAGTTCTGGTTGTGGAAATTGGGCTGAGAATGGCACGAGTGAAGGAAAATTTTGACAAGATGTCATGAGCTCGGATGAGCAGGAGATAAGTTTCGATGTTTACGGTAAGTTGGTATTGTCTTCAGCATCACCTAAGATCAGTGCTTTGTAAAAAGGGTTTTGCGTCCTGGTTAATGATTCTGGATCGCTCTTCAGCGTTAGTGCGACCGGTGGTTTGTAGGTACGCTCCACATATTGTTGTGGTATGTTGTGGGAGTGTGTCCCACGGGAAGATTATATAAGTAGGGCATGTGATCACTTGATTGATTAAAGATGTAAACCAAGTATGAAGTTTGTGATGGTGTCGTTAAATTGAAGATTCATGCCTGGAGGGCACTTGGCTTATTGGGTTGTGAACTGGGGAGGATTACTCCGATTGTCATGGTTGTTCTTGTGTGTTATGAGAAAAATGGGTATTATTATGGACCTTTAAAAGGTTATCAGACTAGTCAGTGTGATCAAAATCAGCTTGCAGTCGGTGGATAGATTTAATGTGAATAATGGCTCTATATCAGGCCAAATGTGTGCATTTTAGTAATGCGGTACTCGTGGAGGAGTAGTTAGGTTGATGTTTCATTGTCAGATATTTCGCATAGTGATACATTGCACCGTGTGAGTTGTGAGACGACTTGAGAAATTGCTATGTGTTGAGAATCTGTGTAGGAATGACGTTATATGAGCATCTTGGCTCTTGAAATTCAGATTGTACATCGCACCTCAGTTGTGCTTGAGTTTTGTAGCTTATAACGCTATATGTCCCTCAGAGATATTATTATGCACTTAGCATGCTTACGACCGATACTCGGTATTTTGTTGTAATGAGCAAATTTGGCTCGATGTGCATCTCCTTATGTGAGATCTATGTATGGATCGGGTGGCACGCCGCCATGGGTATGTTATCTGGATTGGGTTGCATGCCGCAACAATGTGATGTTGAGTATAGTTTTCTATATGCTATTTCGTATGCCTTCTTTCCTGTTTTCTAAGGAAAGTCTGTATTAGTGCGTGGGATTGGTAATTCCTTCCAGAGTTCGTTTTCTTTTTTTTGTATCGCGTTCGAATTGGTAGCCTATTGGCATATTATGGCATCCTATGCGGCTTTTGATTATGTTTGGGTGGCTTATTGCCTGAGCAGTTCGTAATGGGTGAGAGGAGATCATTGAATTCGAGATCAGTGCAATCTGAGTATATGAAGTAAATTAAGGGGCTAAGACCATTTTTTGGTTCATAACGAGGTGATAGTTCTTGCCAGAAGTATAGACCCAATGAATTGTTGATTCGGCGGTGTTATGAATTTATACAGATCTCATCCGTCGTGTCGGTATTGTAAGAATTTGAACAAGACCTATATATGTCATGCAGAGCATGGGAGGTGTAATGATTTTTCTTCTAGATGGGATCAATGGAAGTTCTTGACTAGTTGAGTACGTAAACGTTTATGGTTCGGAAGGGAGGTGAAGTCCTCATGTTACCTTAGGATGATATGGTATATGCGATATATTGTGAAGGATTGAGATTTGCGTGTGTAAGGTTATGGTTCAGTTCTGAAGGGAAATTCATAACATTCTTAGGCAGTACGGGCAGTTTTAGTTTATTAGAGAAATGAGCTTCAGATGATTAGGGTGAATGATCTTCAGATGATTAAGGAAATGGTATTGCTAATTGGAAGTGATTTGATGGGAGTATATGTCTCAGACAGAGGTAAAGTGATTAAACTGATGATATTTCGGTAGTTTTGTGGCATGTTCTTGGTTGGTCCACTGGTGGTATTCGGGTTTTCTTGGTAGCACAGGGAAATTTTGAGTATCTGTCGTGGAATGATTGGGTATCAAAAGTGTGCATGTATTCATACGGTGGAAACTGGAATCAGGTATGATGATATGCATGCCATATGGAGTTGGAGACTGGGAGTTCTCATGTACATGCTAGGTTGTGGTGGTGGATCGTGTGTATTCAGCACCGTTTAGCGGCAATCGGGATTTGGAGGCTCGAGTGGATCTTTGTTTGCTGGTATGTTAGATTTTGGATGTGATGTCGGAATTTAGACTGGTTGTCTCAATGTAGAGTGATTCTGAACTATTGCGCTACGGGAAATACCGAAAATGCTACGGGTTGAGTGATGAAGTGCATTGGATTATGTTCTAGCAGAGTGGTTTATATTTCAAAGGACTAGCGGACGGTTGGGAAGGATTGCTTTCTTAATTGGGTATTCATGATGGATGTCAGTGCAAAGGTTGCTATCATTAATTCAGTTCCGATGTTGGGGGACTTTTCAGATGAGTTTCATATGGCTAGGCATATCGCCGGCGAGGTTGTTGATTTCGGTATTAATTTGGTGCCGGGCACCGGATCGTCTGGCTCCAATAGGAGTTGTAGTAGTGGAAGTCGAGCAGGATGAGTAATTGGGTGTTGCTCGGTGAATAACGTACCGGTTATGTTCTATCAGGTTTGTGTGGTGTGTGTTATTTGTTTCACCATGGGTGTAATGATTTGTTTTGGATCCAGACATCAATTGAACATGGTTGTCGATTTCAAGAATAGTGACTTGAGGTGTTTCATGTGGAGTAGTATTTGGATAGGATCGCGCGTTGCAGCAAAGCTGTGGGGACACATGACCTTGCGGGTCAAATTTGTGTGTCCTATTTCTATGATGTGAGGCAGGGTCTCAGCCTTGTGTTGTGGCAGTACTGGTGAGTTTGAGGTACAACTCTCTCAGTTGAGTCATTTTCATGAATTGAGTATGTTCGGACCGTTTCTTATTGGTGCAAGCATTATGCAAGTTGTGTCTTAGGCATGTATTGATGTGTCATGTCACCAGAGTAGTGTGTTTGGTCAGAAGAGATCGTTGAAATCATTAATAAATGTGAATGGTTTTGATTTCAGTATGTGTGATGGGTAAATATCGAGGTTCGGTTCAAAAATTTGTTATGGTAATTGCCGGAGGAGAAATGGCCTCATGAATGGTTGATCTGAGCAATAATTATGGTTTATTGCGTGTTTCAATTACCGTTGGCAGTATATGAAAGTGTTGGAATGAGACCTTGGCTAATAAGAGATTTCTATCGGTATTTGGTTGTTGTGGGCAACTGCTGTGAATGGAAGTTATCGATGCATGTGTTTGAGTTATTGGTATATCATATAATTGCACCCGAGGTTGCAGGCATGGTCTATTACAGCTGGTTCAGACTTATTCTGAATATAGGTGTGAGGTTCTGATCTTGTGTATGATTCCGAAAAGTGAAATGTGGTTCTATGATTTATGGGCTAGACTGGATTGTGTGATTTTAGTTAAAACGTGTTATCGGACCCATGTGAGATAGGATGATGTGGGATCATCCCCGGGTTTATGCTCGATAAGGTCATTTAGCTTTCGGTTGGCTTCTAGGACAACTTTGGGTACGCTCGAGGACGAGCGTTTGTTTAAGTTGGGGAGAATGTGACAACCCAACCCGTTGTCACGTGAGTTACCGCCCCATTTCCCCCATTTTATGCTTCTTCATGTTTCGTTATCGGTATTCGGTGTGTTAGAGTTAAATCGGATTGGTTCTGATAAGAAATGGGACACTTAGTCTCTTTTAAGAAAGGCTTAAGTTGGAAAAAGTCAACCAGATGTTGACTTATGTGTTAGAGGGTTCGGATGTGAGTTTCGATGGTTCGGTTAGCTTCAGGAGGTGATTTGTGACTTAGAAGAGTGATCGGAAGTGGTTTTGGAGGTACGGTGTAGAATTAGGCTTGAATTGGCGAAGTTAGTATTTTGGCGAATTCCGGTTGATAGGTGAGATTTTGATCCGAGAGTCGGAATGGAATTCCGAGAGTTTCTGTAGCTTCGTTATGTCATTTTGGACTTGTCTGCAAAATTTGAGGTCATTCGGACGTGGTTTGGTTGGGTTTTTGATCAAAAATGGAATTTGGAAGTTCTTGAAATTCATAGACTTGAATTCGATGTGATTTGATGATTTTTGGTGTTAGTCGAGGTGTTTTGATGATTGGAACGAGGTTGAATAATGTTTAGGATGCGTTGGTGTTTTTGGTTGAGGTCCCGGGGGCCTCGGGTGTGTTTCGGGTGAGTTTTGAGCGAGTACGGACACCCCAGAACTTAGAAAATGGAGGGGGCAGCAGTTGTGGCGCGGACCGCGCTCTTTTTCGAGCTGGGTGCGCTGGCCTAGCGCTGACCGCGTCAAAGTGGCCGCGGCCGCGGTCACTCAAGCCTATCCCTGCAGAGCAAGGCCTGCGCGGCCGCGGACGTTTCTGCGCGGACCCCGCTGATTTTGCGCGGACCGCAGTCATTTTTGTGCGGTCAGTGGTGTCGGAATCCGACGGGTACCCTATAAATACGAGGTTTTGGGTTTTATTTGATATTTTGACCTAGAGAGATCGAATTTTGGCGATTTTTCGAAGGTTTTTCAAGAATTGGTCACGGTAAGTGATTCTAACTCAGGTTTGGTTAGCGTACATGAATCTATCACTGAATTCATCATTTAATTCGTGATTTGAGATGGAATTTGGGAAGAAAATTGTGGAACCTTTCAAATATGTAAAATGATGATTTGAAGGACCAAATGATATCAGAATTGGATAATTTTGGTATGGTTAGACTCATGAGGGTATGAGGATTATGAAAATGTAAATTTTACCCGATTTCGATACGTGGTCCCGAGGCTCGGGTTTTGCTAATTTCGAGATTTTTGATATTTTTCGAATGTTTTCGCTTGGGCTTTGTTCCCTTAGCATATTGTGACGTATTCGCTCTGATTTTGGATCGACGCGCGTGGAGGCCAATTCAAGGGGAAAAGGCGTCATGAGTTAGAGAATTAGCCAGTTCGAGGTGAGTAATTGATGTAACTGATGTACTGAGGGTTTGAAACCCCGGAATTTCACATCGTAACGCTATATTGAGGTGACTTGCACGCCGGATAACGGGCGTGGGGTAGAGCACCGTTGGGGATTGTGATTTGGTCCGTCCCGAGAGATATTTTACTATATTTTTGGTTGAGACATATACTTTATTATTGTGAATTGGGCTTGTTGCCATGCTTGGGGCCTTGTGCCGACCTGTAGAACCCTTAGGGGATTTTTGACTAGTTTTCCTCACTTATTTTGTTAAAGAATTTATATCCTCAGTCATGTTTCCAATTGCTTAAGAATGATATGAACCAGATTTATATCACTACTTTCGCATATTTTGCATATCATTTGACATTAGTCCAAGGTTTTAAATACTGTTTTGCAAACTCAGCCATCTTTCTAAGATTTGAAAACTTAAATGATATTTCTAAATGATATTTCGGGCTGAGAACTACTGTTTTACAAATGTCCAAGGGGCTTATGATGATTTTTGGACTGAGCATGGATCGGGCTGCGCACCGCAGCAGTGTTATATTGATATTGAGGCCGAGAGCCTGGGTGATTATACTGATATTGATATGAGGCCGAGAGCCTAGATTTGATGCCACGAAATGGCTTGATATTGCGCTTGGGTTGTAGGAGCCCCTCCGGAGTCTGTACACACCCCCAGTGAGCGCCTTCGATGATAAATAAAATGGATGGCTCGGGCTGCACGCCGCAGTGGGTACTAGAGAGTACCATCATATGCATTGCATTGCACTCATGCATAGAGTGTACCATCATATGCATTGCATTGCACTCATGCATTTGTTTTTATCTGTTATACCTGTCTCAGTATTTGGTACTCTGATTTAATTGACTTGTTGCTTCACTATTTGTTGTTCTAAACTGCCAGTTATAGTTTACTTTGTATTTTTCCACGATTTCTTATTCTCAGCCTTTATTTATGTTTATTACTCACTGGGTCGGAGTACTCACATTACTCCCTGCACCTTGCGTGCAGATCCAGGTACACCATAGGCTGAGTGAGGATTTGTTTAGCTGAGCAGCAGTATCCGGGAGTATTGAGGTAGCTGCATGACGTTCGCAGCCTTGATCTCTCCCCTGTATCTCTATCTTTTATTCCGTATTTTTCCTAGACAGACTTGTAATAGGTGGATATTCTGTATTAGAGGCTCATATTCATGACACCGGATTCTATTGGGCTATGGTGTGGAATTTTAGTTGAATTTCCGCAGGATTTATTATTAATTATACACTTGAGAGTGATGACTTAGTAAATTCTCTGTGATATTTATCTATAATATGAATAAGAATTTGGGATGATGTTGTTGAATGGTCGGGCTTCCTAGCAGTGTGTTGGGCGTCATCATGACCGGGGTTGGGGTCGTGACATTGTGTTCCTTAATATGCCACCTATATGAAATGCCTAATGAGTCATCTAAAATAAAAAGGGGCTGCCACGTCGGGTGAGATGTTTAATCTTATCTCCTAACTTATTAATTAACTAGGTAATGACATGTTACCCGATAATTAACCAATTACCCATGTAATTAAAAATTATCTTAAATTACTTAAAATTATACTTATTTTTAATACACTTTATACACATTACTATAATATACTTTACTATCATGGTCATGTGGTACAATATAAAATCAATACATACACTATTATTTCATTAAAACATCCATGTAAAAATACATATATTTTCTTAACTTATAATTTTCCTAATCTCATATAACGAGTACAAATTTTTGTACACTTAATTCTTAAAATGGTAAAAAAGATATCCTTTTTTTCTTGTGAAAGAAAATAATTCATATCTTTACAATAAAGAAAATCTCATAAACTATATCATATTATGTGTACAATTTAAAGTATTTTCGGAAGTAATAATATTAATAACTATTTAAAATCATATTTTCAAAAATTTTACAAAAATGCTCCCCTCAAAATACCACATCAAACATATATATAATGATATCAAGGTTTTTTAAACTTATGGGGTGTAACATCATCATTCCGTGAGTTTTTAGTATTATGAAACATATTTACTAATAAAACATGGCAGTATAATTACCTTATTTGGTGAAGAGATCAGCTCTTAGCTTTTTTTAGGCGAATATACCACTAAGCTGGGAGCTTAGTGGTCTTTTTTATTGATAAAACAAAAGTAAAATTAATGTCTTATAATGTGAACAAAATATGAACTAGCTAAAACATGCACCAACTTACAGGCAATGTGCCATAAGTTGATAATAAAAAATAATCTAAGTGTAGAAATTAACTTTGCTCCATGCTTCATGTTCTCACTTTTCTTGTCCTCCCATGGTATTTGATGATGAAGATGCCACTCCTTGTGTAGCCTTACCATATTAACATTCTAGTTGAATGACTTGAGACCAACAATTGAGCTCTTGACAATTTTCATGTGTTCACCGGTGCATATCTCGTTGGAGTCACTACAACAAAAAAAAGCTTTTAGCAGCTATTATTTAGTGGCAATAAATTAATTGTCACTAATTTATTCCGTATAGGCCAATGTTAGTGGTAATTGAATATTTGCCAAGAATAAACACTTTTTACTGGCAATTAGAAGAAAATGCCACTAAAGCTTGCGTCTTTTACTAGCTCTAACAAGTCCAAGAGCGGGACTTTTTTTGGCAGTCCCCCCTCCCCCCCCAAAATTATTTTTCATTTTTGAATTGCTTTTTTCATTGAAAACCTAAAGGAATGAAAAATGTAAATCAACTAAATCCCTAACGCCCAAAATTTATCTCTATTTTCTGGATCAATTACTCTGGTACTTCATCGACTTCATATTCTTTTTGTATTGACTGCAACTCGACAACGATATGTTATTTCTCCAATAAATTAATGAAGAACACCAAAGACATTGAGGCGTTGTTGCAGCTGCATAGATGTTGTTTTTTTCTTCTTCTTCATCGCCACTCGTTAATGGAATAGGAATCACTGGGCACGCCTTTTCTTTTGAAACTGAAGAAGCCAAAAGTTATGCCTTCGAGCTCAAGGTCCCTTCTAATCTCTTTGTTTTATGTACTTAGATAAATTGCAAATGCCTATTAAAGATTGTTTTCAAACAATTTTTCGCATTAGGTGCTTTGTGAATTATTATTAATTTTTAGGAGAATTTAATTTAATAGTCATGTTCTTTTGGTTGTTAAATTAATTCTCTCCGGAGAATAAAACTTACTCTCAGAATACTGTAGATCTGAAAAGAAAAGACAAATCTTGAGAACTGTCGCTAAAAGAAGTAGTAAGAAAGAAAGCTTCAAAATGTTAGTGGATTCAAAGAACTTTGGATACATAGTTGCTTCAAATAGTCTGAAAAGTTTGATTGTTGCTAACTACATATGCAGATAAAAGAAAGGAGAAAAGACAAATAAATTATTTTATTCTGATAAGTACCAAACAAATCGAATATGCAAACCATAAAGCCAGTGTTGAAACCTTAAGTAATAATTACTCTAGCCATGTGAATCGGGCTACATGTTTCAATTTGCTCTTTTTGTTAAATTATCTATTCAAATTACTCTCTTCAAAGAAGGGGTTATTGGGTTGTTTTATATGAATTCTTCATAGTAGGGGATAAAACAGATGAAAACTAAAAAGGCACCATATTTTTGCCTACAACTTATCAAGAGGGTTTTGGGTACATGTATTAGCATTATATTTAATTATTTATTACCCCTCTATAATATAAAAAAAAAATCGAAGTCATGTATGCACAAATTTACTTTGTTCTAATTGGATTTCTAGTATAATGTAGCTCTTAGGAGAGTTAAGGACCGAAGATAGTGAGAATTTTACTTTTGTGAACAGTTATATACCATTATGTCTCTTCTTGCACAAATAGATCAGAAACTATTACAAGATACTAGAGAAGCTATTTGTAGTGCAGTGCAAAAGCTAAGTATTAATCTTATTGTGCTAGGTTTTCGTGGAACTTGGAAACTTAAAAAAATTATTTTCTATCCATGATGCCGCTGCTGCCGCTGGTGGATAAGTTTCTGCTACTGAGCGATACTTAGTTCATCTTGAATGAGATTAGTTTTATTATAAATTGGTCTTCTTCTTCTCTTCAAGATTCTTATGTCTACATCATTAAGATGATGTTCAATAGAGAAAAATTAGTTTGTAATATCTAACTTGATATTAGCATAAAGTTTGGTGCAGATTTTCTTAAGGCCAGGTTGGAGTTAGGTTTGTACATTATAATATGCTTAAGATACTTATTTGTTCTACTTATTTCTTAATGTACTGACTAGGTACTCGAGGCAAATACTGTCCATGAACGAGCTACATAAACATCATGAATGCCATTTCAAAGTAAGATTCCTATTCCTTTTTCATATTTTTGAATGTGTGTTTCTTATTCCTGTTCTGCAACTTGCTATCTCTGCAATAACCTTGGTAGTTATGAAAATCTTGTTTTTAGTCATGTTGATAGTTCGTTAGAATAGCTATTAAATTCTTATTTTCAGTCATGTTGCTAGTATGTTGGTGAATGTTTTTAAAATTTTAATATGATTGGAGAGCTGATGTAATATGTTGGTGAATGTTTCCCTCTTCTGTTCTTTATCTACTTTCATTTACACTTCAATAATGCCTTCTTTTTTATTCTATTATTCATCTTCATCCTTCTTGAGTTCGATCAGTAGTGCAGAATTTAGTTTGTCTGACAATACCCTAGAGATGTGATAGAAAGTTTGGGTAATTAATTTTAAATAACTATTTCTCCCACGATCATATATTTGTACATGTGTATTCTTCAGAGTCATTCCTTATTGGATATTGTCACTTTATCTTCCAGCTTCTTGGATTCATTTACTCAGATTCATCGGTGTATGAATGGAATATATAAGAATTTATTTTATGATTCTAGTTATAAAGATTACGAGGATGCTCCTATACTCAAGGTGAGAAAGATCAAAAGTGCTAAAGTTGCTATTGCTTATCGTAGTTCGACTCTGCAAATATCAAGTACCAAAGCGGGAAGCAGAAAGACAGTGAAGATACTTCAGATAGACGACTCTGTGAGAACTCAAAGTTGTAGGCACAGACAACTTTGAACCTCATTCAAGTGGTAAAAAGAAAACATATGGGGAAGCTGACATTAAGTTATTTGAAGGCTTTAATCTGCTTCCAACTTTTTATGTATTCGGTTAGTGTTTGTGGTTCCAATGACTATCTTACTTTGCCTTGAAATTAAAAATAATTGTTATTGAAAATGTAGGTCATTTTTATATCATCCTTGAACAAGTTTTATACAATGGGTATCATCTTCTAACTCCCATGTGAACTTTTAAGTAGAACTTGTTTGAAGTACTCTTTAATTGCCCTAATAAAAATGAAAGCAAAACGTGTTTGTATCTGCACTTATCTAATAGTGTAATATCTTCTGAAAGATAATATTTCAGAAGGTCAAACAAGATGAAGTTGTGCAGAAATTATTAGTATTTGTTTACCAATATGCATAAAATATTTATACACCAAACAAACATCAAATGTTTCAGTAAATTAATAAAGTATGAAGGACCAAGTAATGACATCTATCTTATTGGTTGGACAACTAAAAAACATAAATTTTATATACTGTTAGCTTAGTCCAGATTCAGTTTGAATTGTAACCATTTCACATAGTTGCAGTGGAATGGCATCACGATGTGATCTTGTTAGTCTAAAGTACAAAAATAAGCAGTTCTATAAAAGATTAACTTGAAAGAACTAGTTGTCATATAGTATAGATTGTTGAGATCTTTAAAGATCGAACTTCTACTGTTAACTGGAATTTCTTTTGAGGTTCTTTATTTTCCCCTCCTTTGTGTTGGCTTAAAAGTCTACATGAAAAACATATAAGTGAATGAGGAACATAATGCTTTGACAGTTGACATTCACCAGACTCGTCAGTACATGCTTTGTTGCCAAATTCTAGAAGTTTCTCTCATAGTGCCTAAGGCTATTTTATGATAATCGATTTTGAAGTAGTTGTGCAATTATCACACTAGTCATATCTTACCACTACAACAAAAGTCATTTTTCTATCACACAAACTTGTAATTTTCTGTGTCATTTTGTGTTTGTATAGAATGGAATTTCATAGTTTTTATAATGAGATGTGGCCTATGATATTGTCATTTGTTGCTGAATTTCTTTTTACTACAAACAGGCAATGTTCCAAGAATTTTCAACTGGTAATATAGAAATCGATTAGGATTTTAGTGCAAAGCTCTCAAGGTATGGATGCATTACAAATATACAAGAGATAGAGATATTGTCACGACCCAAAATCAACTAAGGATCGTGATGGCGCCGGACACCATTGTCAGGCAAGCCAACACTAAATAACTAGTAATTTCTCGTTTTAGATATTGCTGAAATCGCTTCTGTTATACATTTAAACAATAAGGAATAAATTACACTGAATAAATAATAATGATATCTTTAACAATTTCAAAATACTGACTACTCCCATAGACATCCCAGAACCCGGTGTAACAATTGCATGAGCATTTACTAGGGAATGGAATAAAAATACACTAACTGTCCGGAATACAAGTGGACAGAAATAAAAATACAGTACAATACTTTGAAGGAGACTCTGCTGGCTACGATCGTCTCGGTAAATGCAACTCACCTAAGTCTCCGTACCAACCATGCTGCTATGCAACTAGCCATTCATAAACCTATGCAACAAAAATGCACAGCAAGTATAGTATGAGTACGAAAACAACGTGTACCCAATGAGTATCCCGTCTAATCTCGAAGAAGTAGAGACGAGAGGTCGATTTCGACACTTACCAGTGGTCCAACAATAATATACCAATAATATAATAAATCAAGGATTTTTATAACATGACTGTAACTCAATAGAGTGAAGCAAGTAAACCATTCTTTTATTCGTAGGAAATTTCGAAATTACTTTTCATCATTTATACAATTATTCTTAATCTAGAGAAGCAATATCCTCATTTATAAATATCAAGGCAAACAATACAAGCATGTGCAAATCATGCCGAGGTCGTACGGCCCGATCCAACATAAATGTAAAATGTGCACTGCCGAGGGTCGAACGATGCGAACCATAGATGCATCTATTTAATCTACCGAGGCGTTTGGCCCGTTCCAGAATTTAAACACACACAGAAAATCAATCCAGAAGTCATCAGGAAACAATTATCCAAAGAAAACCAGTTCTCTTTTAACAATTTAGAAAAAAGAAGTTTAATTCTTTTTAGAAATCCATTTACCAATTCGATAGGATTTAAGCAATCAACTATCAATAAGGTTACAGATGTTCCAAGTATAGCATGCTTTTGGGTCCTAGACTACCTGAAAAATAGCATAATAGTAGTTATGCACGGACTCTCATCACCTCGTGCGTACGTAGCCCCCACAAATAGGAGCACATAACCAATTATTTCACCTATGGGGACAATTCCCTCTTACAAGGTTAGAAAGGAGACTCACCTCGCTTCGAAGATCCATAACCGGCATTTCACGCTCTTCCGAAGACTCGAATCGATACACAATGCTTCAAAACTAGCCAATAATTATGCAAATCCATTAATATATGTTCCATTACTTATTACAATTCGATTTATAACAATTCCTAACCCCGATCAAAAAGTTAATAAAATTTCCCTCGGGCACAAGTGCCCGGATTCCTAAATTTTTCGAAGATAAACTTTACCCATAACCTCACGAACTCGAATATATTATTTACTCTCAATTTTATACCCAAAATCGTGGTCAAATTCCAAGAATATCGATTTTCTAGGTTTTCCCTCAAACCCCAAGTTTCTATAAATTTCATGCTCAGATCCGTACATAATCAATGTATTTAACTCAAGATTGGTGGGGATAGCTTACCTTATCTTGATGATGAAAATTCCCTCTTGAAACTCTCCAAGAATCGCCCAGGCCATGTGAAAAATTAGAGAAAATGGCCAAATCCCAATTTTTAAAACGCTCACTGGTTCCAGTCCTTTCGCACCTGCGGTCTATTGACCGCTTCTGTGGTCCCGCAGGTGTGGACCAATTGCCTCTTCTGCGGTCTACCCCCAAGCCTTCAATTTCTGCATCTGCGCTTCTCCTTCCCCAGGTGAGGTCCCGCATCTGCGGCAAAATGACCGCATCTGCGGTCCCAGCCTAGCCGTCCATTTCCGCTTCTGCGGCACGAAGGCCGCTTTTATGGCTCCGCACCTGCGGCCCTAGTTTCGCAGGTGCGGTTACACCAAAACTTCAGCCTTCTCCAAAATTCCATTTCCGATCCGTTAACTATCCTGAATCCACCCGAGGCCCCCGGGACCCCAACTAATCATATAACCTAGTCCCAAAACACAATACGGACTTGCTCGAGGCCTAAAATCATATCAAACAACGCTAAGATCATGAATAGACCTCCAATCCAAGCTTTATGAACTTTAGAACTTCAAACTTCTACTTTCGATGTTTAAACGTAGCAAATCACGTCCTATTGACCTCAAATTTTGCACACAAGTAATATTCGACATCACGGACCTACTACAACTTTTGGAAGCGAATTCCGACCCCGATATCAAAAAGTCCACTTCCGGTCAAACTTCTCAAAAACCTTCAAATTTCTATCTTTAGCCAAATTACTCGAAAACGACCCACGGACCTCCGAATTCAATTCCAATCATGCTCCCAACACCAGAATCACCATACAGAGCTATTCCCAGACTCAGAATCCCAAACACACATTAATAACACTGAAATCCACTTCAACCCAAACTTATGAAATTCTTTCAAAAATGCCAACTTCCACAATAGGTGCCGAAATATTCCCGGATCCTCCAAAACCCAATCTAGACATACGCCCAAGTTTGAAATCATCATACGAACCTGTTGGAACCTTCGAATCCCGATTCCAAGGTCGTTTACTCAAAAATCCTATCTTAGTCCATTCTTTCACCTTAAAGCTTCCGAGTTGAGAATTTTCTTTCCAAATCAACTCCGAACTTCCCGAAATTCAATTTTGACCATGCGTACAAGTCATAATGCCTGAAGTGAAGCTGCTCATAGCCTCAAATCACCGAAGAACGCGCTAAAGCTCAAAACGACCGGTCGGGTCGTTACATTCTCTCCCACTTAAATATACGTTCGTCCTCGGACGTGCTAAGAACTGCGCATGAGTTGTCCAAAATCACTGTTTAACACCTCATGCACCTACCCGTGCTACCACAACTCAGTTGAGCACATTAGCTCGATCAAATCTGAAGATATTCTCTTTCATTTAGGTAAATAAGCCTTAGAACCAAATTTCAACATCCGGAATTCTCTACCAGTCCTGCTTCCAACATACGAACACCGTATCAATCACCACACGAGGCACCCGTACATGATTGCATACCTTTGCTGAATCCACACTATGCATTGCATAACCCACATGACCATAAATATATCCTTTGATAATAACCGCCAAAATTCTACGAATCTGATGCTCACAACACACCTCATGACACATATAAGTCTTGTTCCAACTCTTGCAACACTACCACGATGGAAGAGGTGTGTAGAAACTTATAACCAACTACTGAGTCAACAAATCATTGGGTCTATACTCCTGACAAGGACCATCACCTCATTTTGAGCCAAGTAATGGTCTTTGCTCCTTAATATACTTCATATAATCAGGTTGCACTGATCCTAAATCCAATGATCTCGTCTCACCTAGTACGAACTACTCAGGCAATAAGCCACCCCAAACACGACCAAAAAATCTCACATGATGCCACGATGTGACAATAGGTTACAGACTTAAACGTGATACATAAGGAAATCAAATTCTGGAAAGGACTACTCAACTCACGCAACTAATATGAGCTTTTCTCAGAAAATGGGAAACAAAACACATAAAACAGATATAGGGAACTGTACTCAACATCACACTGTTGCGGCGCGCAACCCAATCTAAACAACATACCCATAGCGGCGTGCCACCCGATCCACACATAAAATTCACATAAGGAGATACACACACCGAGCTAGATTGCTCATTACAACAAAATACCGAATATCGGTCACAGGCACGCTAAGTGCATAATACCATCCCTAGGGAGACATATAGTGCCATAAGCTATAAAACTCAAGCACAACTGAGGTGCGATATACGATCTGAATCTCAAAAGCCATCCTGCTCATATAACATCATCTCTAAGTAGCGTCATCACATAAGAAATTCACCAAGCCGTCTCACAGCTCATACGACACTATAATATTATATGAAATAACCATCGATGAAACAACATCCAACGCCCGAATACTCCTCCACGAGGAGCGCTATGCTGAAATGAACATATCCAGCATGATATAGAGCCCATTTTCATATTTAAATCACAAACCTCAAGCTAATTTCGATCATACCGAACTAGGTCAATAATCTTTCCTGGGTCCATAATGACCCACTTTTCCCATACACACCAGAACAATCATCATGACCGGAGCAATCCTCCATAGTCCACAACCCAATAAATCGAGTACCCTCCAGGCAAAAATTCTCATATCAATGATATTACCACAATCTTCATACTTGGTTTAAATCCTCAATCAATCAAGTGACTACATGCCACACTTATACAATCTTCCTGTGAGACATGCTCCCACGACCTTCCATACCAGATAACAAGTTTGCACATCCACACCACTAACACTGTAGAGCAAATCAAGAATCCATAACCAGGATGCATAGCTTTTTTCACAAAACACCGATCTCAGGTGACGCTGAAGACAATGCCAACTTACTTTAAACTCCCAAGCTCCTTTCCTGCTCATCCGAGCTCGTGACATCCTTTTCAACACCGAACTACAACCTTGATCCTCACTTTCAAATTTCATACTGCTTGCTGCACCTAACAAGCTGACATGCTTCATCATAACTCGTGAACCAATAATATGGTAAACACTTCATCATATGGAAACTTTTTACTTAACTCATTCCAAGAGAACCATAGCAACACGCGAGTGAATTCTCATGACCGTAGAACATTCAAATCCTCAAGTAGTGGTCCAAACCACCATAAACCTTCCGGATCTGCCTACACATAACAATCCATAATACTTGAATACTTCCAAATAAAATCAATTACGGTGGTCATCAAGCCTCGCACGTACCGTCACAAATCACATGCATAACTTAATCACGCTGAAGGAACTGATCACCGGCACCATTATGCTAATTCAACCATGGATAATCAATCTAAATTCTTCTAATTCATCTTTAACTTGCCTTAGATATAATAATAACTCCATTCTTTACATCAGCAACCTAAATCCGCACTCATCTTGAGTAACCCCATTCCAGGAGACCACATTGTCTCCATACCCATGAACCGTTCGACACCCTCCTTGCATGCACATTCGCATTTTTAACTAATACACCCATTCTGATAATTCCTCTACGAATCCGAAGTCTTTTTCTCATTTTCCTCCCAATGCTACACTGCAAGTCAAAAATATCATAGAACATTCCGAGCCTTTTATCATAATCTTCTACAAAAGCTCGATTCTTAACCATACTTATGCACTCAAAATCCTTAGGCACCACACTTTAACCTTTGAATCCACTAGGACCGTTATTCAGAGCCACCTACTCTGACTTGGTCCCGAATATAACCAATAAGGCCAATTGTAGCACGCATTCCTCAAATTCTTTGCTCAAACCACTACTGATGGCCCTCTTCCATAGTCATAATATCTCGCCAATATACCAACAACCACAAATCTCATAAAGACGACTATGTAACCCAATCATAGGTGGTGGGACTCTCCCACTTAGCTTGAAGATACTTTTACACAACCCTGGAACCTACCAAGGTCCTTTTTCTCTTATTGACATGATCTTGCGCAATCAAACCGCCAAATTCCTTGAAATCCTTCTGTTAGCATTTCATGAACACTTTGAATCTCTAGCAACATCCACATATTCGGCCTCTTAGTGGATAGCCAGTAAAATCCTTTGTAGAAACATCGCCAACCACGCGACCGCTAACCTGCTCACAGGAGATAACCCACCTGTGGAAATTACATGCCGACATCTCCCAATGAAGCTGCACTGCCCAACTACTACGAAATCAGTAACCCATCCTGAGCCCATGCTCACTCACTAGATACACAAGTCCATTCACTCCTCATGGACATCAACTAGAGGCGCAACAATACATTCCAATCCAAAGTCATGTTGTATCCTTCTTCATATCAAGCAACCCCTTTTTGATGCACCTAATTTCCCGTCGTATGATAGCCAATATTTCAAATCTAGCTCGCAAACCCAGTCACTAACCACCGTGAATCCTATTTCACTCAAAACATTTCCTCAAGGTATGTAGTTATCCTACCACTGATGTCACGACCCAAACTGGAGGGCCATGACTAGCACCCGACCACACTTGCCGAGCACCAATGTACATTTCATCTAACCTTCATTATTATCTTTTAGGGCTGACGAGATCAATATAAATGGTAGACCTGGATCATGGACAACCAGCAATAAAATATGACGGCATGAACATACATAGCAGGGGATGACCAGACAATCAAGAAACTACATATAAGGTATGAGCTACCACGCTACTATGAAAGACTATACAACAAAAACTAGCCGACAAGGCATACCAAACTATACATGAGTCGACACCTGTCTATGAGCCTCTAAAGGAACATAAGGGCTGCAACATAGCCGGAACAGGGCCCCGACATACCCATAATGTCTATAACAAAAATGCATACCAAGACCAAGGCAAGTCCGGAGAAGGGATCTCGCCAATCACCGCTGAACTGGACAGCCTACTGTGGTGGGGGAGCTGCACCTGCCTGTCTATCAGGACCTGCAGCACGACATGCAGCATCTACAAATAAAAGGACGTCAGTACGAATAAATTACTGAGTATGTAAGGCATGGAACCATAAATACGATCAGTAATGTAAGCAACGATAGAGAATATACAACCTGTAACATCTTAGTACCTCGGAGGGCTACTTACATGAAATGCATGATACATATATATAAATACATAAACTCTTAAAACATTCGCCTCTGTGGGCATCATCATCATCATATCGTACCTGGCCATAATAGGCTCGGTAAAAAAAATGTACCCGGCCATTATAAGGCTCGGTAGAATCGTACCCGGCCACATGGAGCTCGGTAAAACCCAACTGATCAGTGGTTGCACAATAAGTGCCGTACCCGGCCAACTATAGCGTGGCTCGGTAGAGTAAAATAGATACATATATATAATGCATGCTCGACTCATGGAATCACATTCTAAACCTTTCGGAGTGACGTAAGGTCGGTATCCTCTATACACGTTATTAGGACTAACTCTTCACTATGAACCTTATAAGAATCAGGAAGTACCAACAACATTGATAACATAAGAATAAGAGAAGCAACATTAACATCAATCGTTCCATAAGAGGGAAAACAATGTAAGTACTGCTAGCTTCTAAGAGTAGAGTATCTTGGAAGCTCGTTCATTACATTATGTACAATCGGAGTCGTGCAAAAGAAGGAAAGGGATAGCCTCACATACCTTGTATATACTGCCCCAATCTCAAGCTATGCAATTGTCAAAACTCCTTAGTCTACAATAAGAGAAACAATACTATCGTTATCATTTAAGCGTCATAACTATTATGTATCGACCACAACCTATTTTACGATGAAACGGACAACACCTCCCCTATATATATGACCTCACACCATTCAAAACAGTCACCAAACAGCCCAAACAACATCAATAATAAACATATTGAGCCTCCCAAAATAGTCCACATACAGCCTAATCACTCCATACATACGACGACCACCGTAGTCGTGTCAAACAACCTGGAAATGTTACGAATAACTATCAGCCCATAACCCTACATATATATGGTGTTTCTCCACACCCTTCCTCCTCCAAAACTCCACAAAATAGTAGTAAAATACGCAGCCCAACAGCAACGCAAAACAGTCCACAAAACAATAACATTACTACTAAGCCTTTCGATATATATTTCACAAGTTCTAGCTTCAATGGCTTAGCCACAACTTGGATAATCTTAAATACATATAGAGTAAGAGGTTCCTTACCTTTATAAAGAAATAAAAACTCCAATTTGACCTTAAATTTCCATGAAATATCCCTCCAATGCTGCCACAACAACAAAAAGTGAAACTAGCGATCAATTAGTGTTTTTCGGCACTAGAATCACTTTAGAAGGCTTGAAATCACCTAGGATTGATATTAAGAACATGAGGGAGTATTTACAGAACATAAACCCTTTAAAACAACCTCCCACACGAGCTGGAACGACACAAAAATGAGCAACAACAAGAAGAACAAGAGACTTACTAGCGCCACGGAATTCCCGACACTTGATTTGTGTTGTTTGCCCTTTGTTTGGGTCTTGAATCTTGAGAGAACCTTGAGAGGATGTTCCTAGGGTTCTAAGGTCTGAAAATAGTGAGAAGAAATGACTTAAAACGGTTTGGAGGCATCCTATATAGGTCCAAATATCTTAAACCGCCTTAGTGGGCCCCATAGAGAGGTGCTTGGCGCAGTCTCGCGAAAACGCAAATATCTCTCTACTCCGAGATCGTATCGATGAACGGTTTAATGCGTTGGAAACTAGACTCATAGATCTTTAATTTTGTTGGTAGATCACCCCGTAATTCCTTGTAAATTAGGAGAAAAGATTAGAAACATGTGACCTAATATTTAAGTAAAATTATGAACCTAAGTTGCGACAACTTTTGTCGACTTTTGTTTCATAACTCGTTTGATTTCAAGACTTATGATACGGATATTATATGATTAAAATACCTTAATAAATGAACTCTTGAGTGTATTAAGCACTGCTAGATTACTTGAAAATACGAGTTACAACATCCTTGATTCATTTAACTTCTAATACTTGTTAATCACCCTTATACACTCTTGTATCACTTAAGACCAATAGGATTGACTTCTTATCATCTCAAAGATAATTCCTTCTTGGATTTATGTTAACTAATATATGGCATGAACTAACACATGTGGATATGGGTTGTAACACCTGAACTCATATGCTACTCTGCCACTCTCCCACTTTGGCCGAACCCTCTTCTTTAAGCGACTATTTGACTTTTTCTCCTTACACCTGGCTTCCTTGGAAATTTAACCATCGCATGACACTTCCCACTTGTCCTTTTTCTTCCCTTGCTGCCCTGTTGTTGCTTTGATTTGGACCCTATTTTTGCAGCATTTGAACCAACAGATCGCCACTAACTTTAAACCTTCCCAAAGATCATCTCTTCTCGAGCCATCGACATTGGAAAAATCGACTAGATCCTGAACCACCGCACCCCGCGATCTCTAATAGCCACTTCTCTATTGCTATCTCACAATACCCTTCCCCAAGGGAGAATTGTAGAAGATCATAACACCGGCAACTTAGCACATTTCAACAAGGTAAACAACACCTCATCACAGATGAGAATTCTACCACGCTCGCAAATAAAAGCCTCGTTACTCCATCAACCCAAATCTGAACATCCTTAGCCCGATTGCCTTTCCCCCGCCGGGAAATAAATACCGAATCTCTAAATCATGCCCTGAGTAAACCTCCCTTCAAGCCGTTCACTGCCCCGACACATAGGCAAGCATCCTACCATTACATCAATACTACGCAACAATCATTCATAAGCATCGTGGCAACTTATGCCTAGCTTTAGAGATCTCAGAAGTATAGCTACTGAGCTGAAACGACAGAATATCCTTCCACAAGGCGACGACAATTAGTCAAATCAACTACGCCGGGAGAAGCATCCCGTACCACCTCTGTAGTACCTTTAAAAATTTTCAATTCTTGATTTACAATAAACGCTCCACGTCACATAAGATTGAATAGGAAGGAAATAAAGGCATAAGCCTCAAAGGAATCAAATCGCACGATGAGGAATCAAGAAGGGAAGTGCTCCTACCAGCCCTGTAGCCTCTCGAAGATAAGTACAAATGTCTCAGTACCGATCTGCAAGACTCTACTAGACTTTCTCATGACTCGTGAGACCTAAGGGAACCTAGTGCTCTGATACCATGTTGTCACGTCCCAAAATCCACTAAGGGTCGTGATGGCGCAGGACACCATTGTCAGGCAAGCCAACACTAAATAACTAGTAATTTCTCGGTTTAGATATTGCTGAAATCGCTTCTGTTATACATTTAAACAATAAGGAATAAATTACACTGAATAAATAATAATGATATCTTTAACAATTTCAAAATACTAACTACTCCCATAGACATCCCTGAACCCGATGTCACAAGTGCATGAGCATTTACTAGGGAATGGAATAAAAATACAGTAATTGTCCGGAATACAAGTGGACAGAAATGAAAATACAGTACAATACTCTGAAGGAGACTCCGCTGGCTACAATGGTCTCGATAAATGCAACTCACCTAAGTCTCCGTACCAACCATGCCGTTATGCCACTAGCCACACATAAACCTGTGTAATAAAATGCACAACAAGTATAGTATGAGTACGAAAACAACGTGTACCCATTGAGTATCTCGTGTAATCTCGAAGAAGTAGAGACGAGAGGTCGATTTCGACACTTACTAGTGGTCCAACAATAATATACCAATAATATAATAAATCAAGGATTTTTATAACATGACTGTAACTCAATAGAGTGAAGCAAGTAAACCATTCTTTTATTCGTAGGAAATTTCCAAATTCCTTTTCATCATTTATACAATTATTCTAAATTCGGAGAAGCAATATCCTCATTTATTAATATCAAGGCAAGCAATACAAGCATGCACAAATCATGCCGAGGTCGTACTGCCCGATCCAACATAAATGTAAAATGTGCACTACTGAGGGTCGAACGACACGAACCATAGATGCATCTATTTAATCTGCCAAGGCGTTCGACCCGATCCAGAATTTTAACACGCACAGACAATCAATCAAGAAGTCATCAGGAAAAAATTATCCAAAGAAAACCAATTCTCTTTTAACAATTTAGAAAAATGAAGTTTAATTCTTTTTAGAAATCCATTAACCAATTCGATAGGATTTAAGCAATCAACTGTTAATAAAGTTATAGATATTCCAAGTAGAGCATGCTTTTGGGTCCTAGACTACTCGGACAATAGCATAATAGTTGCTACGCACGGACTCTCGTCACCTTGTGCGCGTAGCCCCCACAAATAGCAACACATAACCAATTATTTCACCTATGAGGAAAATTCCCTTTTACAAAGTTAGAAAGAAGACTCACTTCGCTCCGAAGATCCATAACCGGCATTCCACGCTCTTCCGAAGACTCGAATCAATTCACAATGCTCCAAAACTAGCTAATAATTTTGCAAATCCATTAATATATGTTCAATTACTCATTACAATTCGATTTATAACAATTCCTAACCACAATCGAAAAGTTGACAAAATTGCCATTGGGCCCACTTGCCCGAATTCCTAAATTTTTTGAAGATAAATTTTACCCATAACCTCACGAACTCAAATATATAATTTACTCTCAATTTCATATCCAAAATCAGGGTCAAATTCCAAGAATATCGATTTTCTAGGTTTTCCCTCAAACCTCAAGTTTCTACGAAATTTATGCTCAAATCTATACATAATCAATGTATTTAACTCAAGATAGGTGGGGATAGCTTACCTTATCGTTGATGATGAAAATCCCCTCTTGAAACCCTCCAAGAATCGCCCAAGCCAAGAAAAAAATGAGAGAAAATGGCCAAATCCCTATTTTTAAAACACTCACTGCCTCCAGTCTTTTCGCACCTGCAGCCCGCAGGTGCGGACCAATTGCCGCTTCTGTGGTCTTCCCCCAAGCCTTTAACTTCCGCATATGCACTTCTCTTTTCGCAGGTGCAGTCCCACATCTGCGGAAAAATGACCGCATCTGCGGTCCCAACCTAGCCATCCATTTCCGCTTCTACGACACGAATGCCGCTTCTACGGCTCTGCACCTGTGGCCCTAGTTTCGCAGGTGCGGTTACACCAGCAACCAACAACTTCAGCCTTCTCCAAAATTCCATTTCCGATCCGTTAACCACCCGGAATCCACCTGAGGTCCCCGGGACCCTAAGCAATCATACCAACCAGTCCCAAAACACACCACGGACTTGCTCGAGGCCTCAAATCATATCAAACACGATAAAATCATGAATTGACCTCCAATCCAAGCTTTATGAACTTTAGAACTTCAAACTTCTACTTTCGATGTTTAAACCTAGCAAATCACGTCCGATTGACCTTAAATTTTTCACACAAGTCTTATTCGACATCACGGACCTACTCCAACTTTTGGATTCGAATTTCGACCCCGATATCAAAAAGTCAACTTCCGATCAAACTTCTCAAAAACCTTCAATTTTTTATTGTTAGCCAAATGACTCCAAAACGACCCACGGGCCTCCGAATTCACGTCCGATCGAGCTCCCAACACTAGAATCACCATACAGAGCTATTCGCAAACTCGGAATTCCAAACATTCATTGATAACACTGAAATGCACTTCAACCCAAACTCATGAAATTCTTTCAAAAATGTCAACTTCCATAATAGGTGCCGAAATGTTCCCGAGTCTTCCAATACCCGATCTGGACATACGCCCAAGTCCAAAATCATCATACGAACCTGTTGGAACCTTCGAATCCCGATTCCAAGGTCGTTTACTCAAAAGTCCAATCTTAGTCCATCCTTTCACTTTAAAGCTTCCAAGTTGAGAATTGTTTTTCCAAATCAACTCCGAACTTCACGAAATTCAATTCTGACCATCCGTACAAGTTATAATGCCTGAAGTGAAGTTTCTCATGGCCTTAAACCACCGAAGAACGTGCTAAATCTCAAAACGACAGGTCGGGTTGTTGCAGATATCATGCAATTGAGTCATAAGTTTTCTTATTTACTATTGCAATAACACGACATTTCATTAATCTCTGGGAAATTCTCGTCTTAAAATGTAAATTTTTACCCAATGTTTTGGGATGACTAGTAGAGGTGTTTGGGCTATATTGAGTAGTTTGATTATCAGCAAGCTTTGTCTTCCATGTATTAAAGATGTATGTCAATAGAGTCTTAGTTTTGGAGCCCTGTCTTGACAAAGGTTGTGACTGATAAATTTAGCTGATGGGGCTCTTAATAGAAGAGATGATGACGCCTCGTAGATTACTTTGTTTGAGAAAAAGTTTGTGTTTGTGCAACTCTCGGTCTAATGATGAATTTGGTTACATTATTTGTACCTTCTTACCTAGAAGATTTTACGTTATAAACAATGCTCATTTTTTCAGGTGTCATGACCCTAAACTCGGTCCAGGTCGTGATGGCGCCTCTCGTGAAGACAAGGCCAGCCGACACTTCCCATTTTCGTATTTAACAGTTAAGCAGTAAGAAGCAGTCTAAAGTATGATAAAATAATCCAAAGTTTAAGTAGATAATAGCATAATTTATGGAATAAAACCCAACACAGCCCGATACCGGGGTGTCACTAGTCATGAGCATTTACAAGTTCTAATACAAGTCTGAGAAGTCTTTAACTATTACAAACTATCTTATAAAGAGATAGAAATGATAAAGGGGAGAAACACGGGACTGCGGACACCAAACAACTACCTCGTGGACTCCGAAATCTGTCAGGAGCTCTCAACTCGCACTAGCAGGATCCGCAACCACTAAATCTGCACATGTGGTATAGGGAGTAAAGTGAGTACTCCAACTCAGTGAGTAATAATCATAAATAAAGACTGAAAGCAAGAAATCACGTAAGGCACATTGCATGCTATAATAAAGCAGTAAAACCATTAGGACGGTGAATCAGTAAAGGTACGAATAATCATATAAGTCCAATTTAAACTTCAGGAAATACCTTTTCAACAATTAAATAGATAAATGATAGACAAACAAGGCAGATAAGCACATAAAGGTTCTTGCCCCTCGGGCACAATGTCAACAATACCAGCCCCTCAGGCTATCTCTCACATCACAATGGGTACCCGCGCTCACTGGGGGTGTGCAAACCCCTGGAGGGGCCCCTTACGGCCCAAGAGCAATATCAAGCCATCTCATAGAATCATCACTAGGCTCTCGGCCTCATATTAATCAAGCCAGCTCATGGCGTACATATCCCAGGCCCTCGGCTTCATAATCAATATCAAATGTTTCCTCACACCATAGGCCCTCGGCCTTACTCAGTCAAAATCCTCACAAGCCACTCGAGAAATAGTAAAACATGATTCTCAGCCCAAAATATCATTTAAAAGATAATTTATGTGTTAAAAACAAAGTATACATGGTTGACTACGAAAATAGTGAAATATAACATAACTGAGTTCAAGTATAAAGTCAATACAGTGAAGAAATATCAATAAAAGTCCTCGAAGGGTTCAAATAGTTGGCACGAAGCCCAAATATGACATTCAACCCAATTAATGATGATAACAAATAGATTTCAGTCAAATACGCGGTAAGATAGTCATTCGGGATGGACTAAGTCACAATCCCCAACAGTGCACGACCCCATGCTCATCATCTAACGTGTGTGTCACATCAATATAGCACAACGATGTGCAATCCGGGGTTTCATACTCTCAGAACATC
This sequence comes from Nicotiana tabacum, assembly GCF_000715075.1. Taxonomy (NCBI): domain Eukaryota; kingdom Viridiplantae; phylum Streptophyta; class Magnoliopsida; order Solanales; family Solanaceae; genus Nicotiana; species Nicotiana tabacum. Next base: position 175,482,235 of record NC_134080.1, read on the forward strand.
ATTTACAATCATTACTCACCTCAATTCGGTCAAGTCTCTAGCCCGCGATGCCTTTGCCCCTCGAATCGGCTTCTACTCGCATCGAATCTATAAAAAATCTGAATCACGGCATCAAACTATGCTAAGCCCAAGCGAAAATAATCAATTTACAACACAAATCCCAAAATTACCAAAACCCGACCCTCGGGCCCACATCTCGGAATTCGATAATTTTTACACCAATAGATTCCTTATCTCCCCACAAGTTCATACATATCAAAAGTTCTGAATTCCGACCTCAAATGGTCCTTCAAATCCTCAATCAAAGGTCTAAGTTTCTAAGCCCTAGTTTCCCCAAACTTTGATCCTTAAATTCCATAAATTACAAGCCTAATCCGTGAAATAATACCATAGAAATGAGTTTTAGGTCCAAAATCCTTACCTCAATGAAGTTCTCTTGAAATCCCTCTTCAAAATTGTCTAAAAAGCTCTAAAGCCGACTCAAAAATGGTGAAATAACTCAAAAAGCGAAGGATACAATTTATACCTTCTAGCCAAGGCATTTTCTCATCTGCGGCCACTTTACCGCTTCTGCGATACCGCATTTGCAGTCCTTGATCTGCTTCTGCGGAAGTCACTTAAACTGCCCAAACCGCATCTGCGATGAAATATCCGCACCTGCGCCATCGCATGTGCGGCCCCTAGACCACTTCTGTGGTTCCTACCAACTACCCAGATTCCGCTTCTACGACCCTTCTCGCGCATACGCGGCATCGCACCTGCGGTCCCAAATTTGCAGGTGCGGAAATACCAGAAGCAGCAAAAATCTGAAATCTCACAAAGTCTCAAACTCCTCCGTCAACCATCCGAAATTACCCTGAGGCCCCCGAGACCTCAACCAAAAGCACCAACATATCCCAACACCTTATTCAAACTTGTACCAATCTTCAAAACACCTCAAACAACATCAAATCAACCAAAATACATCGGATTCAAGCCTAAGTTCCCAAAATCTTCCGAATTCTGCTTTTGATAAAAAACCCAACCAAACCACGTCCGAATGACCTGAAATTTTGCACACACATCCCAAATGACACAACAGAACTATTGCAACTCTCAGAATTCCATTCTGACCCTTATACAAAAATATCGCCTACCAACCGGGAATCGCCAAAATCTCGACTTCGCCAATTCAAGCCTAAATCTACTCCAAACCTCCAAAACTCATTCTGATCACGCTCCTAAGTCCCAAATTACCTCCCGAAGCTAACCGAATGATTGGAACTCATGTCCGAGCCCTCTAACACATAAGTCAACATCAAGTTGACTTTTCCAACTTAAGCTTCCTCAAAAGAGACTAAGTGTCTCAAACCTTACCAAATCCTTTCCGACCCCGAGCCAACCAACCTGATCATACATAGAACTGATAGACAAAGCAATAAGAAGCAAAAATGGGGAAACGGAGCGGTAACTCATGAGATGACTGGCCGGGTCGTCACATCCTCCCCATCTTAAACAAACGTTCGTTCTCGAACGAGTCAAGAAATACCTAAAGCCTCAAACAGGTGAGGATATCTGATCCACATCTCCTGCTCGGTCTCCCAGGTAGCCTCCTCCATTGGCCGGACTCTCTACTACACTTTCACTTAAGCTATATCCTTCGACCTCAACTTCCGAACTTGACGACCCAAAATAGCAACTGGCTCCATATCATAGGTCAAATCATCATCCAACTGAACCGTGATGAAATCCAGAACATGATACGAATCCCCAATATACTTCCGGAGCATAGAAACATGAAATACCGGATGCACACTCGACAAGATGGGTGGCAAAGAAAGCTTATAAACTACCTCCCCAATCCTCCAAAGCACCTCAAAAGGCCCAATGAACAGCGAACACAATTTCCCTTTCTTCCCAAATCTTATAACACCTTTCATGGGCAAAATCTTTAACAGAACCTTCTCACCAACCATGTAGGACACATCTCAAACCTTCTTGTCAGCATAACTCTTATGTCTCGACTACGCTGTACGGAGCCTCTCCTAAATCACCTTCACCTTTTCCAAAGCATCCTGCACCAAGTTTGTCCCCAACAACCTAGCCTCACTCAGCTTAAACCACCCAACTGGAGATCTACACCGCCTCCCATACAAAGCCTCATATGGAGCCATCTGAATACTCGACTGGTAGCTGTTGTTATAAGCAAACTCTGCAAGCGGTAGAAACTGATCCCATAACCCTCCGAAATCAATGACACAAGCACACAACATGTCCTCCAATATCTGAATGGTGTGCGCGGACTGCCCGTCCGTCTGAGGGTGAAAAGCTGTGCTCAACTCAACCTGAGTACCCAACTCTCGCTGCACAGACCTCCAAAACTGTGATGTAAACTGAGTGTCCCTATCTGAAATGATGGAAACGGGGACACCATGCAAATGAAAAATCTCCCGGATATAGATCTTTGCCAACCGCTCTGAAGAATAGGTAGTACACACAGGAATGAAGTGCGCGAACTTGGTCAGCCGATCCATAATCACCCAAATAGCATTGAACTTCTTCAAAGTCTGTGGAAGTCCAATTACAAAGTCCATATTGATCCTCTCCCACTTCCACTCTAGAATATCCATCCGCTGAAGCAAGCCGCCCGGTCTCTGATGCTCAAATTTCACCTGCTGACAATTGAGACACCGAGCTACAAATCCCGCAATGTCTTTCTTCATTCTTCTCCACCAATAGTGCTGCCTCAAATCCTGATACATCTTTGCGGCACCTGGATGAATGGAATATTGCGAGCTATGGGCCTCCTCCAGAATCAACTCCCGAAGCCCATCCACATTGGGCACACAAATCCGCCAGCATCCTCAACACCCCATCATTACCAATGGTCACATCTCTGGCATCATCATGCTGAACTCTGTCCTTAAGGACAAGCAAATGCGGATCATCATACTAGCACTCCCTGATGCGATCATATAAGGAAGAACGAGAAACCATACAAGCCAATAACCGATTAGGCTCCGAAATGTCTAACCTCGTGAACCGATTGGCCAAGGCCTGAACATCAGGTGCATGAGGTCTCTCCCAACTGGAATATATGATAAACTCCCTATACTCATCGCATTTCGGCTCAACGCATCGGCCACCACATTGTCCTTTCTCGGATGGAACAATATAGTGATATCATAATCCTTCAACAACTCTAACCATCTCCGCTACCTCAAATTAAGATCCTTCTATTTGAACAGGTTTTGGAGGCTACGATGATTAGTAAACACCTCACAAGACATACCATACAAGTAATGCCTCCAAATCTTCAATGCATGAACTATGGCAGCCAACTCCAAATCGTGAATGAGGTAGTTCTTCTCATAGGGCTTCAACTGATGAGAAGCATAAGCAATAACTCTACCCTCCTATATCAAAACACAACTAATACCAACTCTCAAAGCATCACAATACACGATATATGAACCTGAAGCTGATGTTAAAACTAACACTAGAGCCGTGGTCAAGGCTATCTTAAGCTTCTGAAAGCTCTCCTCGCACTCGCCCGACCATACAAATGAAGCACCCTTCTGAGTCAACTTGGTCAAGGGCGATGCGATGGATGAGAATCCCTGGACAAATCGGCGATAATAGCCAGCCAAACTAAGAAAGCTACGAATTTCTATGGCTGAGGATGGTCTGGGCCAACTCTGAACCGCCTCTATCTTCTTCGGATCAACCCGAATATCCTTGTTGGACAACACGTGCCCCAATAAAGCCACTGAACTGAGCCAAAACTCACACTTGGAGAATTTTGCATAAAGCATCTCCTCCTTCAATCTCTGCAACACAACTCTCAAATGCTCCGCGTGCTCCTCCTGGCTACATGAGTACACCAGAATATCATCAATGAAAACTATGACAAACAAGTCGAGATAAGGCCGGAACACACTGTTCATCAAATGCCTGAACGTTGTTGGGGCATTGGTCAGCCCAAAAGACATCACCAAGAACTCATAATGACCATATTGGGTCCTGAAAGTCATCTTAAGAATATATGAGTCCTTGATCTTCAACTGGTGATAACCCAAACAAAGATCAATCTTGGAGAACACTCTCGCTCCCTGAAACTGGTCGAATAGATCATCAATGCGAGGCAAAGGATACTTGTTCTTAATTGTTACCTTGTTCAATTGCCTATAGTCAATGCACATTCTCATAGTGCCATCATTCTTCTTCACAAATAGAACCAGCGCAGCCCAAGGTGACACACTAGGCCAAATGAACCCCTTATTAAGGAGTTCCTGAAGCTGCTCCTTTAATTCCTTCAACTCCGCTGGTGCCATACGATACGGCGGAATAGAAATGGGCTGAATGCCCGACACCAGGTCAATACCAAAATCAATATCCCTGTCAAGTGGCATGCCCAGCAGGTCTGCAGAAAACACATCGGGGAAATCCCTCACAATTGGAACAGAATCAGTATTGGGAGTCTCCGCACCAACATCCCTCACAAAGGCTAGATACGAAAGACAACCCTTCCAAACTATATGCTGGGCTTTCAAGAATGAGATCACTCTACTGGGAACATAATAAGTCACACCTCGCCACTTAATCCGTGGCACATCTGGTATAGCCAATATGACTATCTTAGCATGACAGTCTAGAATAGCACGACATGGAGATAGCCAATCCATGCCCAAAATGAGATCAAAATCCACCATACACAATAATAAAAGACCACATGGGTTACCAAACCCCCAATAATCACCACACATGATCGGTACACACGGTCTACAACAACAGTATCGCCCACCGGGATAGATACATGAACAGGTGAAGCAAGAAACTCACAGGGTGTACCCAAATAACGGGCAAAGTATGATGACACATAAGAAAAGGTGGAACTGGGATCAAATAAAATAGAGGCATCTCTGTGGCAGACTAAAACAATACATGTAATGACAACATCTGAAGCAATAACATCGGGTCTGCTTGGAAGTGCATAGAAACTGGCTTGACCGCCACTTGATCGACCTCCCCTTCTAGGGCGACCCCTAGCTGAGTGACCTCCACCCCTAGCTAGCTGGGTAGGTGGTGGTCAAGTAACTGGCACTGAAGCCGATGACTGACCCCTTTGCTGAGATGTACCCACAATACGACGAGGACACTGCCTCCATATATGACCCGTCTCTCCACACTCATAACAACTCCCAAGTGCTGGAGAAGGGGACTGAAGGGAAACCCTTGCACCAGAGTGACTAACAGATGCACCCGGCATAGAAGAGCCCTGAACTGATGGAGCACGGGACGAACTCTGAGCTGGAAGGGCACTAAGTAATGACTGGCTAATGAGAACTGTGAGAACAATGACCCGATGACGCCCCACAATAACCTGGGTGAGCTGGCTGAGCATGCTTGAATGGACAAACCTCTGCCGTGCTAAAACTGACCTCTCGAAGGAGTACCACTGTAACTACCAAATGCTCGAGGCCTCTTGGCCTCCCTCTCCTCTCGCTCTTAGAAATGAACAGACTCAATCTCACGGGCAATATCCACAACCTCCTCGAAAGTAGCACCACTCACCCTCTCCCTGGTCATGAGCATACGAAGCTGATAAGTGAGGCCATCAACAAACCTCCTAATCCTCTCTCAATATGTCGGGACCAACTAAATAGCATGACGAGCTAACTCGGAGAACCTCATCTCATACAACATCACAGTCATCTCTCCCTGACGCAACCACTCAAACTCCCTACGCAGCTCCTCTCTGCGAGACTGCGGTACATACTTCTCTAGAAAAAGAATGGAGAATTGCTGCCAGGTAAGGGGTGCTGCACCAATAGGCCTACGCCTCTCAAAAGTCTCCCACCAAGTGAAGGCAGCTCCAGAAAACTGATAGGCAGTGAAAGCGACCCCGCTGGTCTCCAGAATACCCATTATACGAAGCATCCTCTGATACTTATCCAAGAAACCCTGGGCATCCTCGCCCTCTACACCGCTAAAAGTCGGAGGCTGAAGTCTACCTAACCTCTCCAACCTACGCTGCTTGTCCTCTGGCATGGCAGGAATTACATAGTCCCGAACTGCTGCATCCGGCTGGGCTGGATGTGCCCCCAACATCTAAAGTCCCTGCACGACCTGCTCAGGTGTGCGAGCGGAGGGAGTCTAAGTGCCTCCCCAGGCCTGAGAAGTAGCTGTGGCTATAGTGACTGAAATCGCCTGAGCTAGGCCAATGCAAACTGATATAATTTGAGCCAAGGCCTCCTAAAGACCCGGAATCACAATGGGCACAACTGGTGCCTGAACTAGTGTTGCTGGAGCATCCATAACTGGGACCTGATCCTGAACTGGGGTGGCTGGTAGATCTGCAGGTGCTGCCCTAGCTGCTATACGGGTCACACCTTTGCCCCTACCGCAACCACGACCGCGTCCTCGGCCTCTAGTGACCACAACTGGTGGTACTGGTGGTCGTCCATCCTAACCGGTAGCACGTGTCCTCACCATCTGTGAGAGAATAGAATAACAGAAGTTTAGTACTCGGATCAACCAATTAGCACGACAAGAATTTCAAGAATATGAAGTTTTCCTAAAGGTTCTGCAGCCTCTCGAGGATAAATACAGACGTCTCTGTACCGATCCGCAAGACTCTACGAAACTTGCTCATGACTCGTGAGACTTATGTAACCTAGGCTTTGATACCAACTTGTCATGACCCTAAACTCGGACCGATCGTGATGGCGCCTCTCGTGAAGACAAGGCCATTTGACACTTCCCATTTTAGTATTTAATAGTTAAGTAGTAAGAAACAGTCTAAAGCATGATAAAATAATCCAAAGTTTAAGCAGATAATAGTATAATTTGCGGAATACAACCCAACACAGCCGATACCGGGGTGTGACTAGTCATAAGCATCTACAAGTTCTAATACAAGCCTGAGAAGTCTATAACTATTACAAATTATCTGATAAAGAGATAGAAATGATAAGGGGGAGAAACACGGGATTGCGGACGCAAAGCAGCTACCTCGTGGATTCTGAAATCTGTCGGGAGCTCTCAACTCGCACTGGTAGGATCCGCAATGCCTAAATTTGCACATGGGGTGCAGGGAGTAAAGTGAGTACTCCAACTCAGTGAGTAATAATCATAAATAAAGGCTGAAAGCAGGAAATCACGTAAGGCACATTGCATGCTATAATGAAGTAGTAAAACCATTAAGACGGTGAATCAGTAAAGGTATGAATAATCATATAAGTCTAATTTAAACTTCAGGAAATACCTTTTCAACAATTAAACAGATAAATGACATACAAATAAGACAGATAAGCACATAAAGGTTCTTGCTCCTAGGGCACAATGTCAACAATACCAACCCCTCGGGCTATCTCTCATATCACAATGGGTACCCGCACTCACTGGGGGTGTGCAGACTCCTAGAGGGGCCCCTTACAGCCCAAGCACAATATCAAGCCATCTCGTGGCATCATCACTAGGCTCTCTGACTCATATCAATCAAGCCACCTCGTGGAATACATATCTCAGGCCCTCAGCCACATAATCAATATCAAATTTTCCTCACATTATAGGCCCTCGGCCTTACTCAGTCAAAATTCTCACAAGCTACTCGGGCAATGTAAAACATGATTCTTAGCCCAAAATATCATTTAAAAGATCATTTATGTGTTAAAAACAGAGTAGACATGGCTGTGTACGAAAACAGTGAAATATAACATAACTGGGTTCAAGTATAAAGTCAAATAGTGAGGAAATATCAATAAAAGTCTCCAAAGGGTTCAAATAGTTGGCACGAAGCCCAAATATAGTATTCAACCCAAATAATGATGATAGTAAATAGATTTCAGTCAAATAAGCGGTAAAATAGTCATTCGGGATGGACTAAATCACAATCCCCAACAGTGCACGATTCCACGCTCGTCATCTAGCATAGTGTCACATCTATATAGCACAAAGATGTGCAATCCGGGGTTTCATACCCTCAGAACATCATTTACAATCATTACTCACCTTAATTCGGTCAAGTCTCTAGCCCGCGACGCCTTTGCCCCTCGAATTGGCCTCCACTAGCATCAAATCTATCCAAAATCAGAATCACGACATCAAAATATGCTAAAGGAATGAAGCCTAAGCGAAAATAATCAATTTACAACACAAATCCCGAAATTACCAAAACCTGACCCCCGGCCCACGTATCGAAATTCGATAATTTTTACATCAATAGATTCCTTATCTCCCCACGAGTTCATACATATCAAAAGTTCTGAATTCTGACCTCAAATGGTCCTTCAAATCCTCAATCAAAGGTCTAAGTTTCCAAGCCCTGTTTCCCCAAACTTTGATCCTTAAATTCCATAAATTACAAGCCTAATCCATGAAATAATACCATAGAAACGAGTTTTAAGTCCAAAATCCTTACTTTAATGAAGTTCCTTTGAAATCCCTCTTCAAAATCGTCCAAAAAGCTCCAAAGCCGATTCAAAAATGGTGAAATAGCTCAAAAATTGCGAAGGATACAATTTATACCTTCTAGCCCAGGCATTTTCGCATCTGCGGCCACTTTACCGCTTCTACGGTATCGCATTTGTGGTCCTTGATCCGCTTCTGTGGAAGTAACTTAAACTGCCCAAACAACATCTACGATGAAATATCTGCACCTGTGCCATTGCAGGTGTGGCCCCTAATCCGCTTCTGTGGTTCTTGCCAACTACCCAACTTCCGCTTCTACGACCCTTCTCCCACATATGCAGCGTTGCACCTACGGTCCCCAATCCGCAGGTGCGGAAATACCAAAAGTAGCAAAAATCTGAAATCTCACAAAGTCTCAAACTCCTCTGTCAACCATCTGAAATCACCTAGAGGCCCTTGGGACCTCAACCAAAAGCACCAACATATCTCAACACCTTATTCAAACTTGTATCAATCTTCAAAACATCTCAAACAACATCAAATCAACCAAAACACATCGGATTCAAGCCTAAGTTCCCAAAATCATCCAAATTCCGCTTTTGATAAAAAACCCAACCAAACCACGTCTGAATGACCTAAAATTTCGCGCACACATCCAAAGTGACACAGCGGAACTACTGCAACTCTCATAATTCCATTCCTACCCCTATATCAAAATTTCCCCTACCAACCGAGAATCGTCAAAATCTCGACTTCGCCAATTCAAGCCTAAATCTACTCCAAACCTCCAAAACTCATTCCGATCATGATCCTAAGTCCCAAATCACCTCCCAAAGCTATCTGAACCATCATAACTCACGTCCGAGCCCTCTAACACATAAGTCATTATCCAGTTGACTTTTCCAACTTAAGCTTCCTCAAAAGAGACTAAGTGTCTCAAACCTTATCAAATCCTTTCCGAACTCGAGCTAACCAACCCGATCACACATAGAACCAATAGACACAGCAATAAGAAGCAGTAATGGGGGAAATAGAGCGGTAACTCATGAGACAACTGATCCGGTCGTCGTATTAGGCCTGGCAAATCTCTCGCAAGAGACACTGGAGAGGGTTGCTAACTCCTTAGAGAGATGTTTAAAGTTTTGGGATTGTTCTTCTAGAACTACTTGCCGGCCGGAAGAATCTCGATGGTCGGTATTCAAAGGAAGAGAGGAATTTAGTCAAGTAGAGTAGGCCTTTCCTCGATGATGATGGTAGATTATCGCTAATCATGGATCCTCAGCTAAAAGGACGGTTACCCCCTAAAGCATCCAGGACAGTGGCTGATATTTCTCAAAGATGTCTACAAAAGGATCCGTCTAAAAGGCCCACCATGAGAACCATCGTCGACCAACTCAAGTCTGTACAAGTGATGAAGTGCCCTTTACGGTTTCCTCTAGAAGAACCAACAGCAGTTGGTGGTAAACACTTGTCAAAGAAATACTAATTTCATGCTTTGATTTGTTTTTTGTAAAGTACTGGATTATACAAGACATATATCTCATGAGACTAGTTGCGAGGTATATATGATATGGGAAGCCAAACAACTATTCTTCGAATAGTAAGCCAGAGATTAAGTACTTGTTCAGATATCTGGCATGTGAAAGATTTCATCATGATCAAGATTTGGAGAAACTTTAAAGGCGCCATTTATTGCATAGTATTGTAGTAATTTGACAATGATAGTTACTAGCAGGCAAATCACACTAGTTATTAGATTAAAATAGTTTACATTTTTTGTTATGTTGTTGACACTTTGAAATTGTGGATTAGTAAGTTTTGTTATATTAACATTTAGAGAAAGAATCATATTCTTAGTATAATTGAACTTGAATATGCATAATGTGTGTTACAGGTTGTGAAAGGAACATTTCTTAATGCTTAATTGCAATAAGAAAGTTCGTTAACAACTCCTCTTTTGCTGGCAATCAAATGAATATTTACTGGCTATAACAATAATATATATATATATATATATATATATATATATATATATATATATATATATATATATATATATATATAAGAGGGGCGTTATATATATATATATATAAACCAATTCATGTGAAGTGACAATCCCATTGTATCTGCCGCTAAAATTTATCGGTAATTGAATGTGTCTTTACAGGCATTAACAAAATCCATAAAATATATGATATTGGATATCGTAGGGGCGTTTTAGTGGACATTTTAATTGCCGGTATATAATTGCCGCTAAAACTCAGGTACGTTTAGCGGCAATAAAAAGGGGTTTTACCAGCATTTCAAGCACTGGTTGCTAAACCCTTTAGCGACGCTGGCTACACCGGCCAAAGATTATTTGCTGGTAAATATTTTAGCGGCAATAAAAGTATATTAATTGCCGGTAAAAAACTTGTTTGTAGTAATGAGTTGGACCTTCCATGGCGCTGCTAAGTTTGAAGCGTGAATGATCGCGCTAAAGGCCTAGTAAGACACTGTACAACGCAAGGTGGACGGTGAGTGAGTCTTGATGAAAGGCAAGCAGAAGCTGGTGTTAGCCATGGCATCGCTAGGAGTGCTGCGTAGGTTGGCAGGCACCTGAGCTTGCTTCTAAAGTCCTGGCATCGCGCGACAAGCTTAATGTTGAGAGGCTTAGCGGGAGCAGGTAGGTGAGCAAAGCTAAGTGGTGCACGAGAAGGAGCGAGCAACATCCTTGAGTTCATGAGGAGTGCAGTGTGGTGGCTCATGCTCCTAAGCTCGCTTCGCATATCTTGTAGCGATTTATGCATGTTTAAATTGCCTCCTCCTTCAGCGTATGATTGCATTGGCAAAAGCATTCTTGGACCTTTAACCTCATAATTGGACTGTCTTATACATTGGTTGCATCTAAAGGGAATAAGCATAAAAGACACTAATACCACCCTTATAGAATCAGCCAATGCATAGATTACAGTCCGCGACAATGTACCTGCAAAACAAAATATTATTTTAGTAAAAAATGTCTTCCTACTCTCCTCCGTAAAATTTTGAGTAGGAAGGATACTTTTGCCCCTTCTCCAAAGACCTTACCATATCCTCCAGTATCCCTTATCATCTTCCACATTATCACCAATATCCACCACATCTTCTTCAAATCATTATATGTCTTCATCATCGATAATGTGGCTTAGTTGTTCTAATCCTAATTTATGGAAGTTTTTGTGTGTCACTATTCAATATTCTCCTACCTCGAGTGTCCAGTTCTAGAAACGAATTCACCTGTACAGTGACAAGCTGTTGTAGAGTGTTGTTTGCCAGATGATCAGCTAACTTATTGCCTTCTCTCAGCACGTGCAACTTGAAATACTCAATTATTTATTAAAACCTTGATTCCTTCACTTAATGCACTATGCTCCAAGGTGGCTCCCAAACCTCCTCCAACACTTTCTTCATTAACAAAGAATCAGTTTCTATTAAGCATGGAGGAAATTCTAGTTGGATCATGTACCTTAAAACCTCCAAAATAGCACGTGCTTCAGCTATATTATTAGTTGTATCCTCAATTGAATCTGCCTGGGCAAATATGAGATCACATATACCATCCCTTATACAAAAAGCATATGAAGCTCCACCATTGTCTCCTCTACATGCCCCATCCATATAACACTTGATCCACCCCACAGGTGGTAAGTGCCACATTACTCTAGTATACTTTAGTTTAGGGATATGGTGCAGTAGTTTATTGTGTAAATCTAGCCAGTTAGCTGTAACTCCTGAGCAATTTGGCCTTCTTACATTTACAAGCATCTTAATGGATGTTGAGATTTGGAAAATCAACCTGTTAATCGACACATTTTTCCCATGCATGCCTGAGTTCAAACTGGCATTCACTGGCCTTCTCCACCATTCATTGACCATATATACAAGCTGTTTCTCTTCTATATTGATCCCTGCTAGAGCACTAAAGTCTTTCCAGATGAATTTAGCCACTAGAGATTTTAGGAAAACATGTGGCAATATTTCTTCCTTAGGATGTCTACAACACCAGCATCTTGAGGTTCTGAAGTATCCCAGCCTTAACAAGTAGCCATCCAAGGGCAACCTTGTTTTCCATAACCTCAACATGAAGAATCCGACTTTAAATGGCAACTCCTTGACCTAAATAAACTTGTAAAATTTGCTTTCCCATCTTCTTTTCCTTACGTATTGCCAAGTTGACTTTACTAAGAACTTACCCACGTTTCCAGTTTCCACCATGGCTTGTCATTCAGATTGTGAGGTGAATGTGGTGTAATAGTTTTCGTAATATGATTTGCTAACTCATATGGCAACAAATCTCTCAACAGATCCTCATTCTATGCCCCATTCTCCAAAACTTCATCCACATGTACTATGGATTCATCACACCGGTGATCTGGACCTGAAGCATCATAAAGAGCTCCACGTCCAGTCCAATTGTCATACCAGAAGTAAGAATTGCCACTTTTTAATTGCCACCAAATCTGATGCTCAATTTGATCCCTCATTTGAAGCATTTTCTTCCATATATATGATCCAAATTTCCTAGGAACCAATACTTTATTGATCTTCTTACAATACTTGTTTCTCATGAATGTAGTCCATAATGTATTTTTAGTTATGTATTTCCACCATAGCTTTGCAAATAGGGCTTTAGACACATCATGAAAGGATTTGAATCCAGCACCTCCCTCATCTTTAGGGAGACATAAAGACTCATATGAAGCCCAATATTTTGTCCTAGCATTTACTAAATTACTCTAGTAAAACCTCGCAGACATCCTATGTAGCTCAGCAATTACATATGCAGGTGGATTCAGTGCAGACAATAAGCGAATAGGCATGCTTTCCAGTACATGTGAAATCAAAACTGCCCTTCCCCTTATGGATAATAATTTGCCCTTCCATGATTGTAATCTTTGTTGCACTTTGAAAATTATATCTTTATAGAACCCTTCTGCCTTCTACTATAGGATATTTGATAGCCCAAGTAACTGAAAGGAAAAGAGTGCCTCTGAAATTCAATGATAAGATGCACAATATTAACTTCATCCGCAAGAGCTTTTTCATGGATATAGAATGCTGATTTCTCCTTGCTAATCTTCTGACCTGAGGCTACTTCATACTCCTCTAATACATTCATTATCATCTGGATCGCCCCATAATGTGAAGAGCGAAAGATGATTGTATTATCAACATAAGAGAGATAGTTATTATTCTGACTCCATTTTGGCATTCTAAACACTATGAAGTTGGGATTGTCAAAAAATGCATCCAGAGGTCTACCAAGCACTTCTATAGCCAATGTGAACAATATGGGAGATAAAAGATCCCCTTGCTTTAGACCCCTTAATGATTTAAAGAAGCCATTTGCCTGTCCATTTAGCAATACTAAATGCTACTTATTTGACACTAATCTGATGATCATGTCCATAAACACCTCACAAAATCCCATATGCCTTGAAACTTTAGTAAAGAATAGCCATGAGACTCTATCATAGGCTTTGGCCATAGCCAATTTGATCACCACATTGGATGGTTTTCCTCTCATCCTTATATCAGTCACTATCTCTTGTTAAAAGAATGTTTTCCACTATACTCCTGCCCTTTATAAAGCCATCTTGATTAGGAGATATAATAGTAGGCAATATATCAACTAACCTTTCATGAATCACCCTTGATATGATCTTATTAGAGTAATTTCTCAAACTGATTGGCCTCATGTCTAAGAAGGTTGCTACATTCTTCTTCTTGGGTAGCAATACAAGATTTGTATGTGTGATAAATTTGGAAGCTCAACACCATAAAAGAAAGCCCTCACCATGTTCAACACATCTTCACTAATGATCTTTCATGTAGTTTGATAAAAATTCCCTGTGAATCCATATGGACCACTTGTCCCCATTTAGACCAAATATTGTAGCCTTGACCTCCTCCATTATAGGTTCTTCCCACAATCTATCATTTTGCTCCTTAGAGATCATCTTTGGTACATGACTGATTATGTCAAATGTTGTTGGTGTTTTCTCTCAATGATTTGAGCTTCAAAGAACTCAACATCTTCCTTAGCCATCTCCTCCTATGAATCAATCAAGTTGCCATTGTTGTCCAATATTCTAGATTACTACAGCTTGTCCGTTTTTCCTCTAACATGAACATGTGATAATTTTGTATTTCAATCACCATCCTTGAACCACAACAAACCAGCCTTTTACCTACAGAATTCTTCCTCTAGATGGTAATATTGTTTTAGATCTGCCTTCACCTTATAAAATTTTGCTATATTTTGAGTTGTTGGGTGAAGCTCACACTCAATTTCATGAACTTTTATAAAATCTCCCAGAGCTGCTATCTGTTTAAATATGTCCCCAAATGTCTCTTTGCTCTAAGCTGCCAATACCTTCTTTACATTCTTTATTTAGTCTTGAAACAATATGAAAGGATTTCCCATACTATTAGTTTTCCAATGCTCCTTGATAACTCTCAGGAAAGTATCATGTTTTATCCAAAAATTAAGGAAATTGAATAGCTTCTTAACTTGGATAATGTCAACCTCACAAGATAATACTAGAGGCCCCTGGATAGAACCATATTTGATCAAGTGTTCAACCCCCAAAGTTGGAAACATATCTTGAAACGGTTGATTAGCCAAGTACATGTCAAGTCTTTTGAATATGCAATCCACATATGACCACCCATTCCACCAAGTGTATAGACTCCCTTTAAAACCAAGATCATATCATGCACACGTGTCTATACAATATGTAACTACTTCCCTTAGATAAATAGGAAGGCCACCATATTTCTCTTCTTCAGACACTATAACGTTGAAATCACCACCAACTAGCTAAGGTGAATCCACGTCAGAGGCAAGGCAGTACATTGAATCCCATAGTTTAATTTTCTCCACAGCATCACATTTGGCATATACAAGTGTAACAAACAACTCCTTACCAATTTCTATGAAACAACTTTGGAGTCATCTATTGTTCCATATCCATCACAATTTCCACATCAATAGCTTCATCAATAAATGCCCATATCTTTCCATTCATATTTGCAAAGGAAGAATGGATCCCTTACTTCCTTCTATACTCCTCTAGCTTGTTAATATCATGTCAAGGCTCCATCAATCTAATCATATAATAATTGTACTTTCTATGTAGTTTAAGAAACATATTGAAATATTTTTGTGTGTTTATCAACCTCACATTCCAAACAAAAACATTATCCATAAGATTATTTGGAAATAAAGATCCCTTGCCTCTTTAGTTGCACCCTTACAGGTACAAATATTTCCTTCTATTTTCTTGCTGGTTTCCCTGCTGATTTCTTCTTGTCTATACTCCTGGGAGATATGTCACCATCTCTTGTTGCTTGTTGTAAATTAGCAGCTGTTGGTTCCTCCTATATATCTTCCCCTAAGTATTCTTTATGGTTCATGATTTTTGGCTATCATCCCCAACTCCCTTTGAACCCTATTGTTAATGAGTATACGCATAGCCAATATGCCACTTATAACACTGAATGTTTTCCCAGCTAAGAGCCCATGATCATCGACAAGAAGAGCAACAACTTGTATTGCATTATTATTATGCCCAGCTTCAAAATTACTTCCCATAGGAATAAGGTCAATTTGTTCATGTGTCTTCATTTTAGCCTCTTTTAATACCCCTGCATTTAGTTCCATAGCATTCATTGCCTCTTGGATAGCCTTGAACTATAAATTATAAACATCTCTAAAACTAGGGTTCAATGTTGCAGAAAACTAGAAGTTACCGTTTCATTGCCTTGTGACACCTTCCCTACAAGTGTTTGGTGAGGAGACCTCACTATATTGTTAAGTACATCAACCTAAACACTCCCAAATTTACCTCCACCTGAAAGATCTATCGGGTCACCTCCAACATTGGCCAACAACTAGACAGTACCATTAGGGCTTACCATTCCATTGACTTTTTTCTTAGCTGAAGCCTTACCTATTGATCCACTAGAAGAAATAGCCTCATTATGTGTTTCTTGACCTGTTCCATGTGATGGACTAGCTGGTAGTCGTCTAGTCCCTTCCCCAGCCAACTATAGTTTTTGTATTCTTAGGGTTTATTATAGCATTACGGCTCAAAGCTATTTCATGTTGCTCATGCGTGTTGTCTCTTTCCTCCTTGCTCCTAGTACTTAAAGTTGCAGTTGTATCACCCTCCATACTCTCTACTTCATCACTCCATATAGCTCTACCAAAATTGACTTCAATATTTGCACCATTCTCCTTGGAATCATCATATGTTTGCGATGGAATCTCATGAAATGAATCATTAACATTCAACTCCCTCAATTCTTCCTTACTCATTCCAAATCTCATATGAACCCATTAAATTGTGGATTCCTTTTTATTTGCCTCATCAATCCCCACTGCACTAGGATTATGAACGTTTTTTGCCAGCAAATTGTAACCCAAACTTTTTTGGAGTAGCATTCCTAGTAGAAGTAGGATTTGGCTTCTTTAACTCAACATATTTCTTATTCAACACCTGTTCCACAGCTTCTTTCTTTATTTATTTTTGTACTTCAATCTCACCCTTTTCCAACAATGCAAACTTGTTGCTAGTTTGCACTGGGATGTTGGATTTTTGTTTCCCAGTAGCACCATCCTTGCCAGTTCTCTCCTTTCCTTTCATCTCCTTGTGCTCTTGTGTTGTCTCTGTAGCTAGGTTCCCAGCATTGTCAATTATATATCTTCTACTGTCTCGTTGATATTTGTTCTTCCTTCTTTGCATCCATTCTTTCTTGGTAGTATTCGGTATAGGTTTACCCGGTACTTTACCACATGTTATGACCTTGATAGAGGCTATAGCAGTACTAACAACATCCGCTTGCATAGTAAACTTCTTCTCCTTGCCATGACCATCAACATCTTCATTAAAAAATTTATGTAACTCTAGATGAACAATACAACATTCATTCTCATTATGACTTGTTTCTTACATGTTTTACAATATTTGGGCATGCAATCATACTTTATTTTAATCCATTAAGATTCCTCGGGGCCACTTTCATCCTCTTCTTCAATAATCTTAATCCTTTGAGGCAATGTAGCTAATAAATCCACTTTAACTTTGGCCTTAGCACAACTAGATCTTTTGCCATTTTGAGAGGACAAATCCACATGAAGAGGCCTACCAGCTGCATTAGCTAGCGAGAACACAAAATCCTTACCAAAAAATTGGGACGAAGATCCAAAAACAATATCCAAGCAATTGGAATCGGAGTTTCCTCATATGGCTTCCACCATGGACTCCATTTAGTTCACCTCATCTTCCAAAAATATACTTGTGCTTTCAAATAAAAGGATGGCTTGGACAGTAGATGAATATAATACTCCATGAGAGATAATTTGATAAGAACATGAGTATCTTCAATCAATACAATCGAACGTGGACCTTTAAGCTCACACTGGATGTGAATAACTTTCCTTAGCTCCTGAATTATCGGTTTTCCATAAGAAAACTTACCCAACACTACTAGTAGTAATTCCTACTAAGCAATTGACTGTTTTACATCACTCTTCTTCCATCGAACTAGAGGCCCGCTATGTAAATATTCAATAGGTTTGAGTTGCACGTTAGGGTTCTGCATGGGGCATTTAATGTTTGTGGTTTTAAAAGATTTGCGTATTTTTGGATCAACGTAGGGTTTGTAGATGTTTGTGGGGTTTTAAAGGATTGAGAGATGATTGACCAAGCTCAGGAGGAGGCTGTCCAGTGGCTTGAATGGCCATGGGAGAACTGCAAAGCTTTTCGCCTCCGAATCTCTTGGGAAAAGATTTTCGCCAAAGCTCTCAAGGGTTTTCTGATCTCTACTTTTTTTACTCGCTCAACTCCTAACTTAGGTTCTTCAACTCCTAGGTTTTCCTCCAACTAAAACTTGAAAAGAATGAAAAAATAATTTAGGGCTTGAGGGAGCTTTTGGAGAGAGATTTTATGGCTGTCTTTGAGAGTGAATTTTTTTTAAATAAAATGAGAGATAAGGGAGGAAAATCAGCCCCTTTAATGGATCCCTTTGGCCTACCCTTTTGACAAAAAGTTATGGCCTTTCCTTTTAAGCGAGTAGGTGATGCACCTGCTTGTCACCTACTTACTTAATAGGTGATACATGTTGGTTCTTACTGTATTTTTAAACATGCATCTCCCCCTCATTTAATAATTAAGACATGTGTTAAGTAGCTCAAACAAGCAGGACGGGTAAGCAAGTAGTTCAAGCAAGTAAGACGGGTAAGCAAGTAGCTCATTTATTTTTCCAATTATCCTTTTTTCTCCGAAGACTAATTCACCTTAACTTTTATTTAATGCATATCTACACCTAGAGCTTTAGGCTTTATTATGACTTATTTCTCTCACATTCAAGCATATTCGTCGACCTCAACTTGGCCATACACATGTTGAAAGGTACATGATATTACATTAGATTGAAAACCAAACATATAATTAGACTCATGGGGTTGTGGATAGTCAAGATCTACCCCTAGACTCGGGTTTTGACCATGTGAGCCCGGATTGATTTTTGTTGACTTTTTAGAAATTGATTAAAAATTAATTCTTTATTATTTGGGATTGATTTCTCTGGCCTTATTTGATGTTTTTGAACTGTATTTGACTAGATTCGAGCCGACCGTATGTGATTTTTAAGGGAAAGGCTATTTTAAAAGGTTGCTTTGGGCTTGTTAAGGTAAGTATCTTTCCTAATCCTGTGTGAGGGAATAACCTTTAGGATTTGATATTGTTTGTCTAATTATAATGTGTGTAAAGCAATATATATGCGAGGTAAGAGTGTATATACGGGTGCTATGTATGAATTATGACCGAGTTAAACTTTAGGTTTTTATTATGCCTTATTTTGATTGTGTGGATACGATAAATGTTTAATCATTTGTATGTCTATATGAGATTATCCTTTCATGCTAGAGAACTTGATTAGGATTTTTACCTCCTAATTAGCCAAGATGTACTATTGTGGGATTCTTGCTCTTAATAATTTAGCCATAGTCATGTTTCAAATCTTGAGCACATATCTGCACTTTATTATCATTATGTCCTAGTGACGACCCTACCGCTCGTTTTGTGTATTTGAGCCCTATTTCATCTTTGAAGATTCACACATGTGTATTTGTGGTTTTATAATTTGCAAGTTTGGTTAGTTTCACTAAAGGAAGGTTTTGGGTTGATTTGAACTCTTTGGTTCTTGGTTTAGAAGCTTAATTTGGAAATATTGACCGAAGTTTGACTTTTGTGAAAATGACTCAAAAACGGTGTTTGGAGAGCTCCGATATGTTCGTATCATTATTTTGGAGTTGGTCATATGCCCGAACTAGATTCGGAGGTCTCTAGGTTAGTTTGACTTGTTTTGCCGAAAGTTGGCAATTTAAGGTTTAGATGTTTCCCTTAGTTTGATCGTAGGTTGAATTTTTGGTTATTGGGTTCGGATTTGGTTTTGGGACTTAGATTAGGTCCATTTTTATATTTGGAAATTATCTGCAAAATTTAGAGTCATTTGGAATTAGTTTGCTTGGAATAGGACGCTTGGTTGCAATTGTAGAGGTTCTAGAGTTTTCTTTTGAAATTCATACTTTTTGATATCTGATTCATGGTTCTAGATGTTATTTTGGTGTTTCAATCATGCGAGAGAGTTTGTATGATGTTTTTAGACTTATGTGGATATTTGGTTTCGAGCCCTGAGGGCTCGGATAAGTTTAGGACGTGTTTCGAAATGGTTTGGACTCAATTCCAGGTTGCTGGTATGCTGTTATCTGAGACGTCACAATTGTGAACACTAGCATCACAATTGCGATCATAGAATAGGGACCTTAGGTTTCGCATTTGCGATGCCTTGATCACATTTGTGAAGAGTAGGCTAGACTGGGTAGGTTCGCATTTGTGATGGGAGCAGGCTTCGTAATTACGAAGACAATGTCGCATTTGTAACTTCCCCTTAGGCTATCAAGAATTGCAATTACGAGGCTTTCTTTGCAATTGTGAGGGTTCTCAATTGCAAACCTATCTCCCAATTGCGACATCTGCAACTAAACAAAAGGGATGGAAAGACGGAATTTCAACTTATTTCTCTCACCTACAATCATTGGGTAAGTGATTTTGATTAATTTCCAAATATATTACATGATTATATATGAGATTTAATATCAAATTTATGATAATCAAATTTTGAAAAATATGAAAATTTTGAATTTGAGAGTCGAATTGGACTCGGATTTTAAAAAAAGACATATATGGACTGATGAAGTTATGGGTAGTTGGGATATACCCTTGAACATGGGTTTGACCAAGCGAGCCCATGGTTGACTTTTGGGGAAAAGTAAAAAGATCTTAGCTTATTATTTGAAATTGATTTCTCTTGCATTGTTTAATGATATTAAGTTATTTTGGTTAGATTTGAGTTGAGAAGAGGCGAGCTATAAGGGAAAAGCTATTTTTGAATGTTGATTTGGCCTAGTTGAGTAAGTATCTTGTTTAAGTTTGTGTGGGGAAACTACCTCTTAGGATTTGGCTTGTTTTTACTATTTGAATTACGTGAAAGAGGCGTACTGATGGTAGGCTATAATCCCATATTTTATTTGCTTAATGCACTCTAATTTGCTTCACTTTAATTGAGTTTGAGCTTTAATCGGTAGTATTTTGCACTAATTGCGTGTTTTATGCCTTATAGGAGTTATTACGAGCTATGTAGGTGTTATGAAATGAATTCGAGCTATTTGTAGCTTTGAAGTCTGAGTAAAAGACCAAGGGATTAAGTCGGGATTGCGTTCGGGGGTCGAGAACCATGTATGGACTTCAAAAATGAAGCAAAAAGCCAAGCTTTGAAAAATCACCACAGCCGCGACGCATGGGGCGGCGCGTGGCACGCCGCGGCTGCCCAAAATCTGTTGTTTTTCAAATTGCAATGCCTCTAAAAAACCCCACTACCACCCCACGTGGTGCGTCGCCCCGTGCGGCACGACTGTGCATTTATTACAGAGCTAGAATACGTTTTCGTGTAGAAAAATGTGGTTTCGTTTGGGCCCGACCATATTTAGTATAAATACATGTAAAAACAATATTATAAGGACCTTTGACACATCTTATACCTAAGGAATCTAAAGAGAGAAGCAAAAGCACAAGGATTTCATCATTCAATCCTCACTCAAGACAAGAGTCTGGATCGTTTTATGTTTTCCTTTAACTTAAACATATTTGTGATGAATTACTCCATATATATGGTGTAGTTCTCTTTAGGGTTTGATGGGTTTGGTGTATGGATACGTGTTTGTGGATATTAACTCTATTTTTTATGTATTAGATCGTTTTAGATGTTTTAACTGTTGCATCTATATTCACTTGTTCGTGTAATCAAGAGAGACATTACTTGTGATGTTTTTGCATTATATTTTGTTGGTTGAAGCCATTAATTCTTCTTAGTAATTGGAAGAGGCTAGTTGAATTGTTGATCAAACCTAGTTAGGAGGATAATCGAGAGAGATTCTCCTAAAGACCAATCCACTACGAATTCTTGCATAGCTTCACGTGCTTAAAATTTGTTCATCTTGTGAGGTTGAGACTTAATCAAGAGAGGAGTTTCTACTAAACAATTGAAATAATAATCAAGTGAATTCGAGAGACTTACTTGAATATTAGAAGTGAATTATCTAGAGTTAGATCCCTGCCATTTATCACACACATATCCTATCAACCCTATTTTCTCCCAATTGATAACCTTCTTTGCTCATTACTTGCGTCGATTATCATTAGCCAATAGTTTAGATTCTTAGTTAGTTTTACTTTTAAGCACATAAATCTCAACTGCTGATAATCTTGGATTGCAATCAAGCTAAAACTACGATAATAATTGTTTAACTCCAATCCCTATGGATACAATATTACATTATACTATATTCGACTAGCGAGCCTATTTAAGTGTGTGGTTTGTGCTCATCAAATTTTGGCGCCATTGCCAGGGATTGGCAATCAATTGTGTTTGAAATAGTTTGTCGTGCTAATTCAAGAATTTTTCTTTTTGTTTTATTTAATTTTTCTCCTTTTACATTTGGTGTTCTTTGACTGTGTACAGGATACAATTAGAATGATGCATGACTCGATCTTCTAGGAAACAAACGCAACGACACGAGCCAAAGATCGAGAAACAACTGCGACAGTTGAGGAAGAAAAGAAATCTCCCAGAGAAGATAGAGATGGTTGGGCATACCTCAACAAAGGAAAATATGGCTGGAGATGATGATAACGTTGATTTGGCTGCGAGGGAGGCAGCTCAACTCAAATAGAAAGCTACAAGTGATGCTAAAGAAGCATCACATAGAGTTGCAAAAATTTCTTATGAGGAGTATAGGGCTCGAAGGATGGCTCAGAATCAGCCATTTGATGAAGACCAGTTCAAAAACATAGCTCCCGGCCAAGGAAGACCACTTGGCGATTATGCTTGACCGGTCTACAACCAAGGCTTATCAAGTGTGAGAGCACCTCCAGTTGCATCTAATAATTTCAAGTTGTAGCCAGGGTTACTCCAAACCCTTCAAAACTGCTGTTTCTTCATAGTAAAGCAAAATGAATACCGAAACAACTATCTAATGGACTTGGAGGACATAATGAACACCTTTCAATACAATGGTGTTTTACAAGATGCAGTTTACTTAAGGGAATTCCCCTTCACACTCAAAGATGATGCAAAGCACTGACTTCAAAGCTTACCCCAGGGATCAATTAGAACATGGGTGGAGATGACTAGAAAATTTCTTGCTAAATATTTCTCCTCAGCTAAGACGAGCAAGTTTAGAAGAGAAATCCATAACTTCTGCCAGAACAAGACTGAAACTGTGTTTGAAGCAATGGAGAAGTTTAAGGAGATTGTTAGAAAGTGTCAACATAGTGGAATTGAACTCCGGATGCAACTTCAGGATTTTTGGGATGGGTTGACATCGGCCTCACATAGAACATTGATCAATGCAGCTGGAGCCCCATCGACGAAAAAGACTCCAGAGGAGATAGTCACAATTCTATATGAGTTGTCTGAAGAAGCAAATTGATGTCCCTCTAAGATTGCTGAAAGAAGAAGATCAACTGTTGTTCACCTAGTTGATACTAATACAACTGTGCACGTACAACTTGATGTCATGGACAAAGAATAAGGAAGTTGACCTTAGCCTCGATATATAATTTGCCTCATGTAGCCTGTGATATATGTGGAAGAGGACACCCGACTCATGAGTGTCAATCCTCAATGAAGAAGTGAATGCTGCTGGTAATTATAACTTCAATGCAATAGGTCGAAATCGCCCCGATTTTTCATGGAGTTCACCTTGGGGTACACTAAATGCATGGCAACAAAACAACGCCATATTTCAAGGACTAGGTGCTCTAAGCATCCAAAATCAGTAGAGACTGCAGTTTCATCCTCTACAGCCAATTGAGCCTGGGTTAGAAGATCTTATGAAGTACTTTATTGTTAAGACAGATGAAAGGCTAGATGCTCATGATGCAGCTATCAAAGAACTTGGGACAGGTTTGCATAACTTAGAGACACAAAGGGGACAAATTGTAACTATATTATTTGAGAGAATCCTAGGTACTCTGCCACCTGATACTGAGAAGAATCCCAAAGAAACGATAAATGTTGTGACCTTGAGAAGCGGGAAAGTGTTGAAAGAACCCACTCCCATCCAAAAAGAGGTGATACCTGAAAAAGAATGTGGGAAGGAGCTGAAAATTGAAGATGATAAGAAAAATAAAGGAAAGAAGGGTGCTGACAAAAATAAGAAAGAGGAAACTTCGAGAGGGAGGAACATGATGTGAGAGACCATATGCCTGCTCTACCTTTCTCGCAAAAGCTCTATAGAGAAAAGTTGGACAAGCAGTTTGAGAGAATTTTAGATAGGCTGAGACAGGTTAATGTAAATTTGCCATTCATAGAAGTTCTCTCACAAATGCCAACTTATGTATTATTCTTGAAGGAGATCCTTACAAAGAAGAGAAAGATAGAAGAGACCTTAGTGGTCAAGCTTGTCACACCCCAACCTTGTGAGGTGTGGCTGGCACCCGATGCCTGAAAGCCCGAGCGAACCAACCATGAGATATGATCCGAAATATAATAACCTGCAGGTAGAAGAGCCCAACACGAAATATAATAACCTGCAGGTAGAAGAGCCCAACACGACATATATATATATAAACTAGGCCAACAAGGCTGTAACAACAGTATAACAGCTATCCAGAAGGCCGATAGGGCGATACGAAAAATATATATATACAATGACCGCTAGTCTGCAAGCCTCTAAGAGTGTAAGACAATCTCAACAGGGCGGGACAAAGCCCCCGACATGCCCAAAACCACACATATACATCTGTAATAGTACCTATGGACTCAAAGTCAGCAACTCCGAAGAAGTGGAGTGCGAAACCCAACGCTGATCCTGGGGGTCCTACTGAGGAGGCACACCACTCTGTTTATTCGAACCTGTGGGCATGAACACAGCGCATAAAAATGCGTCAGTACGAAA
Source organism: Nicotiana tabacum (assembly GCF_000715075.1). NCBI lineage: Eukaryota > Viridiplantae > Streptophyta > Magnoliopsida > Solanales > Solanaceae > Nicotiana > Nicotiana tabacum. The sequence goes on from NC_134080.1 coordinate 175,507,175, forward strand.
TATGTACTGAATATGTAGGGCGACAAGTGTAACATGAAAAATGTAATTAACAAGAGAAGAGACATAGAGATAATTTAAATTCTGAAACTAGCCTTGGTAGGAAACTAAAATTCAACATGGATATAAATGTATGCTCGTGACACTGTCGTTCACTATCGCTACTTATAATATATCACATTATATAATAATAAATCCCTCTGTGGGGCTATAATATCCATAACATACCCGGCCATAATAAAGGCTCGGTAGAATCGTACCCGGCCATGTGAAGCTCGGTAATCCCAACTGATCAGTGGTTACACAATATGTGTCATACCCGGCCGTCTATAATGCGGCTCGGTAATGAAAGTAAATACATACATATACTAGATCATAAATTATATAGGTGCAATGCGAAACCAACCTTAAAAGACGTATTCTAAGAAGAGTCGAAGTGGCCTATCATCATTCTTCCCCGACTATCATGGTTGTGGCTAAAAATATTTAATTTTCAACTACGAGCCAACAAGTACTAAGAACATGAGAGTTGTGTATTATGAGTACCTTTGAAGTAAATGTTACTTATTCATGATTTATATGAACGTCGAAAGGAGAACGAGTAAAAGGCTCTAGTTCTTTTTAAGCAAGGAACAAGGAAATCCGAGAATTCATAGATATCCTCTAGAGTAAGAAATCTATGAGAAAAGATCAGGTCTAAGCATCTTTATAAGTTGAAGGTGAAATAACTCGAATCCGACGAGACAATTCGATAAACGTTTATTCGAATTCTAGTCATGTCGAAAAGTATAGCGAAAGCCCTACATACCTTGTCGATGGAGTTATATACTGTTTCCAAGACCTCAAAAGCCTTAGGAATGATTTCCTACATAATACAAACCATTCAAAATCAAATTCAAGCTCATAGCTTAAATAATTCTTCATTTAGACATTTACGCGAACAACTTGTGGCCATGAATTTGTAGACTCTTTTGTAGATTAATTTCCCCCCAACACACCACCAAATTTTACTTTACTACATCTCCTCATCAACAGAATTCCATCCATGTCTTCACAGATCCAAACAACACAATAAAATCATATAGAACAGCCCCAACAATCAAGCCATATTAAGAGAGGTTTCTAAAAAAAATCAAGAATATTTCTTTAGAGGTTTCAACTATTTCTTAAGAATTCTTACGGTAGAAGTTTACAAAGATCAAAGAGGAAGTTAAATCATACCTTATGTGACCAAAATTACTCAAAATTCGAAATTACAAGACGGAGTTTTGCTATGAAAAGTGAAACACCGAAGAATTCACGAATCCGAAGCTACCATGGTGTTCTCCATCTTGAGGATGACTAAATTGTTGTTATGCTTGGCTAGATGGATGGGAGAAGTTTGAGAGGAAATCCCTAGGTTTTTGGTTCTATTTTGGAGAGGATAAAACGCAGGGGTTCTGTTTTAAAAATTGACTTAAATAAAGAAATTTTGACTAAACCCGACTAGGCACACTGTTCCCGTAACAGTGTGCACCCCTGTACAAAAATGTTAATATTTCTCTACTCCGAAGTCGTATTAAAGAACGGTTTGTTGCGTTGGAAACTAGACTCATAGACCTTCAATTAGGTAGGTAGAACACACCATAACCCCCAGTATATTGGGAGAAAAGGTCATCAACATTTTATCCAAATTCCAGTGAAATTTAAACCCGTAACTTGCGCGCGATCTTTGTCGAATTTTTAATCACAACTCAAATGACTTCCAATCTTAACGTATAACTATCGCATCATTTAAATATCTCATAGAAATTATCTTCCTACTGAATTATCCCATTTACAACATGATAACGCCGAATACACAAGGTGTAACATTCTCCCCTCCTTAAGAACATTCGTCCTCGAATGTTAACGGTTAACCTAACTTCTGAATTTTATTTTTTTTTAAAAAATTCGCCAGAGTTTCCCCTATAAATATGAATATCCAAAACCTGCCATCAGCCCAAACATACTTATCTAAGGCCACACAGGGCTACACATCATAATAATAACATCAACTTGGCCTCACCCAACCATTTACTTATACAATAATGATAATAAGAAGGTTAGCCATAACTTAATTACCTTAACTGTCACTGGTTGATATATGTGCAACACCTGCCATGTTTGTCTCAGGCATATCACCTGAAGACTCAAATAAATGAGGGTATCTGGACTTCATGTCCTCCTCGGCCTCCCATGTCATTTCCTCTACATTATTGCTCCTCCAAAGTACTTTTACTGAGGCTACCTCTTTAGTCCGTAGCTTACGGATTTGACGGTCAAGAATGGCAATAGGTATTTCTTCATATGACAAGTTCTCGGAAACTTCAATATCCTCGATAGGGCTGATGCAAGAAGGATCACCTAAGAATTTCCGAAGCATGGAAATGTGAAATACCGGATGGATTGCTTCTAATTCTGGTGGCAGGTCAAGTTTGTAGGCTACTCGCCCAATTCTCTGAACAATCTGATATGGCCCAACATATCTAGGGCTGAGTTTTCCTTTCTTACCAAATCTCATTACACCCTTCATAGGCGACACTTTCAAGAATACCCAGTCTCCCACAGCAAATTCCAAGTCTCGACGTCGGTTATCTGAATATGATTTCTGTCGACTTTGAGCTGTACGCAACCTTTCCTGGATCAACTTTACCTTTTCTACAGCTTGCTGTACCAATTCAGGTCCTAGCAACTTTGTCTCACCAACATCAAACCAGCCAATAGGAGATCTGCATTTCCTCCCATATAGTGCCTCATAAGGTGCCATCTGAATACCGGCATGATAACTTTTATTGTAGGTAAACTCAATAAGCGGTAAATTATCTTCCCAACTTCCCTTGAAGTATAAGACACAAGCTCGCAACATATCTTCAAGTGTCTGAATAGTGCGTTCGGCTTGTCCGTCGGTCTGCGGATGAAATGCTGGACTAAGGTTAACAAGAGTACCCAAACCTTCTTGAAAAGACCTCCAAAAATTAGCTGTAAATTGGGCACCTCTGTCAGATATAATAGAAAACGGAACTCCATGTAGCCGAACTATTTCCTTGATATACAGGCTCGCATAGTCTTCAGCTGAAAAGGTGGTCCTAACTGGGAGAAAGTGAGCTGATTTCGTCAGCCTATCCACAATGACCCAAATAGAATTGAACTTACGGCGAGAATTGGGCAATCCTGTAATGAAATCCATATTAATCAATTCCCATTTCCAAGCTGGAATCTCAATATTTTAAAGTAGCCCTCCAGGTTTCTGGTGTTCAGCTTTAACCTGCTGGCAGTTGGGACACTGAGCCACAATGTGGCTATATCTTTCTTCATGCCATTCCACCAGTATAGCTGACGAAGATCATGATACATTTTGGTTGAACCAGGATGAACTGAGTACCGAGACTGGTGCATCTCTGTCATAATTTGCTTACGAAGCTCCCCAACATTAGGTACACACCATCGGCCTTTATATTTTAGAATTCCATCATCAGATTGCTCGAACAACTGCTTCTTATGAAAAGGGATACTCTCTTTAATTTTGACTAACTCCAGATCCTCAAATTGACGCATTTCTACCTCAGCTACCAGTGATGACCCCGCAATATTTTGGACTACTACACCCTGGCCACCTGTATCATGTAGCCGTACACTCAGGTTAGCCAATTGATATATCTCTTTAGTCATTTCTAATTTCCCAGCTTCTACATGCTTCAATCTGCCCATGGATTTACGACTCAATGCATTAGCTACCACATTCGCTTTGCCCGGATGGTACAAAATATCCACATCATAGTCCTTCAGCAATTCAAGCCATCTTCTTTGTCTCAAGTTCAAGTCTTTCTGCTTAAATATATATTGTAAACTTTTGTGATCTGTATAGATATCCACATGAACACCATAAAGATAATGACGCCATATTTTTAAGGCAAATATAACGGCTGCTAACTCAATATCGTGAGTCGGATAATTGTATTCGTGCTTCCGCAACTGCCTCGAAGCATATGCAATAACTTTTCCATGCTGCATTAGAACACATCCCAATCCAACCCTGGATGCATCACAATATACCACATAACCTTCAGATCCTTCCGGAAGTGCTAGAACAGGTGCTGATGTTAAGCGTTTCTTCAACTCATGAAAGCTCCTTTCACATGCATCAGACCATTGGAACTTAACGGCTTTGTGTGTCAATTTTGTCATGGGAGCAGCAATAGAAGAGAAGTTCTCAACAAATCTCCGATAATAACCAGCTAAGCCCAAGAAACTACGAACTTCCGTAGGAGTTGTAGGTCTAGGCCAGTTTTGTACTGCTTCAATTTTATGACCATCTACATTAATACCTTTATCGGAAACGATATGCCCAAGGAAAGCCACTGAATTCAACCAAAATTCACATTTGGAGAATTTAGCATATAACTTCTGATTTTTCAAAGTCTGCAATACCACACGCAAATGATCCTCATGTTCTGCTTCTGATTGAGAATATACTAGAATATCATCAATGAAAACAATTACAAATATATCTAGAAATGGCTTGAAAACCCGATTCATTAAATCCATAAAAGCTGCTGGCGCATTAGTAAGACCGAAAGACATCCCAAGAAATTCATAATGGCCATATCTAGTCCGGAAAGCCGTTTTCGGAATATCTCTCTCCTTAACTCGCAATTGGTGATAGCCAGATCGAAGGTCAATCTTTGAGAAATATTTGGCACCTTGCAACTGATCAAACAAATCATCAATTCTGGGTAAAGGGTACTTGTTCTTGATAGTCACTTTGTTGAGCTGGCGATAGTCAATACACATTCTTAACGAACCATCCTTCTTACGAACAAACAACACTGGTGCACCCCAGGGAGATGTGCTGGGCCTGATAAAGCCCTTATTCAAAAGATCCTTCAACTGGGCTTTCAATTCTTTTAACTCAGCAGGAGCCATTCTGTATGGAGGAATAGATATTGGTTGAGTATCTGGAAGCATATCAATAGCAAAGCCGATTTCTCTTTCTGGAGGAAGACCAGGAAGTTCATCAGGAAATACATCAGGAAATTCATTCACGACGGGAACCGATTGAAGGGTTGGAGATTTCACCTCCATATCATGCACTCGTACCAAATGATAGATGCACCCTTTCAAAATCATCCTTCGAGCTTTAAGGTAAGAAATAAACTTTCCCTTAGGCGCTGCAGCATCACCTTTCCATTCCATAATAGGCTCACTTGGAAAATTAAAACGAACAATCTTTGTCCAGCAATCTACATTGGCATAAAAAGAAGCCAACCAATCCATACCCATAATGATATCAAAATCGACCATTTCTAGCTCATGCAAATCTGCTAACGTATGGCGGTCATGAATCTTCACGTCACAACTTCGATATACCCGTCTAACTACAACAGACTCACCTATTGGCATAGATACCTCAAAGGTCTGTTGCAACAATTCAGGCTCTCTATCCCATTTACTAGCAATGAAGGGGGAGATATACGACAATGTAGAACCAGGATCTATCAAGGCATACATATCGATAGAAAAGACGGATAGTATACATGTAACCACATCCGGAGATGACTCTAAATCCTAACGACTCGATAAAGCATATATGCGATTTTGCTGACCTCCTGAACCAGAAGCTCCAAATCTTCCCCTACCCCTGCCAGCTGATGTCTGCATACTTTGTCTAGGAGGACGTACCGAAGAAGAAGAAGCCCCTGCAGATGCCGTCGGCTGAGCCATACCCCCTCCACCTGTCATCGGACAATGTCTCATAATATGACCTGGTTGTCCACATGTATAACATGCATTAGAACCCTGGCGACATGGTCCAAAATGATTTCGGCCACATCGATCACATCTAGGAAACTGAGGCCTCATCTGACTGAACTCGCCTCTAAACTGTGGACCTGGGGTCTGTGAACTCTGACCTGGACCAGAATAAGTGGTCCGATCCTGGCGCTGTCCCTGAAACTGTGGCGGTGCACTGGCTGCCGGATAAGACTGACGCCGGGGAAACTGTGGCCTAAATCCACCTCGAAACTCCCCTATGTTACCTGCGAACCGCGCCCTCTTCTGCTACCCTCTATCATTCTCTCGATTGGCTCGTTGTTGCCTCTTGCGATCCTCTAGACCCTGTGCATATGCTTGAATACGGGCAATATCCATTCCTTGGTTTAGAGAAGCTGTAGTGCACTCATTTATCAAGTGTGCCCCCAAACCACTAACAAACTGGTGTACCCGATCACTCATATCAGCAACAATCGTAGGAGCATACCTAACCAAAGAGTTGAACTGCATGCTATATTCCCGAACGCTCATATTACCCTGTTCTAAGTGTAAGAACCTATCTCGTCGGGCTCTTCGAAGATCGATTGGCAAATATTGCTGTAAAAATGCCTCAGAGAACTCCTTCCATGTCACTGGTGGCACATTAGGCCCCCGAGTTTGCTTCCAAGTCTCATACCATGTCACAGCAACATCACGTAGTCTATAAGAAGTAAACTCCACTGACTCAACATCCGTGGCATGTATAATTTGTAAGGTCCGTTGCATAAGATCCAGAAAATCCTGTGGGTCAGCATTAGGATCAACCCCTGTAAATACTGGAGGATCCAAGTTGATAAAGTCTCGAACTCTCGCACTCACGGACCTATCAGCAATACCGAAGGTCTGGTGTTGGGCCTGGGAGGCCACTATTCGAGTCAGCAATTGTACAACACTCCGCATGTCTAGGTCCTGATCAGGAACAACAGGGAGAGGGACTGGAGGTATGTTAGCTCCTCTACGCCCTTCCGGGGGTGGTGGGGGTACTGCCCCGGAAGCCTGAGAATCAGCCTCATTCTGTGGCTCATGTTGATCTACATTAGCAGGTGGCACCTGACTTGTGCCCTCTCCTGCCTCCTCGTCCAACCTCTGAATAAATTTCATAGCCATTTGTCGTCTCCTAGTGTTAGGCATCACTGAGAAGGTAAACAAAAAAGAGAATTAGGAATGAACACTTATGATTAGGCTCTATTGCACGATCTAGATCAAGAAGAAAGTAATAATCCTAAATGCCCAATAGCCTCATGTTTATAAGTGTGGTGCACAACACACCATAAACAAGACTCTACTAGACACGGCTTGTAGACTCCCTAGGACTGACCTGCTCTGATACCAAGTTTGTCACACCCCAACCTTGTGAGGTGTGGCTGGCACCCGATGCCCGAAGGCCCGAGCGAACCAACCATGAGATATGATCCGAAATATAATAACCTGCAGGTAGAAGAGCCCAACACGACATATATATATATATATATATATATATAAACTAGGCCAACAAGGCTGTAACAACAGTATAACAGCTATCCAGAAGGTCGATAGGGCGATACGAAAAATATATATATACAATGACCGCTAGTCTGCAAGCCTCTAAGAGTGTAAGACAATCTCAACAGGGCGGGACAAAGCCCCCGACATGCCCAAAACCACACATATACATCTGTAATAGTACCTATGGACTCAAAGTCAGCAACTCCGAAGAAGTGGAGTGCGAAACCCAACGCTGATCCTGGGGGTCCTACTGAGGAGGCACACCACTCTGTCTATTCGAACCTGTGGGCATGAACACAGCGCATAAAAATGCGTCAGTACGAAATATGTACTGAATATGTAGGGCGACAAGTGTAACATGAAAAATGTAATTAACAAGAGAAGAGACATAGAGATAATTTAAATTCTGAAACTAGCCTCGGTAGGAAACTAAAATTCAACATGGATATAAATGTATGCTCGTGACACCGTCGTTCACTATCGCTACTTATAATATATCACATTATATAATAATAAATCCCTCTGTGGGGCTATAATATCCATAACATACCCGGCCATAATAAAGGCTCGGTAGAATCGTACCCGGCCACGTGAAGCTCGGTAATCCCAACTGATCAGTGGTTACACAATATGTGTCATACCCGGCCATCTATAATGCGGCTCGATAATGAAAGTAAATACATACATATACTAGATCATAAATTATATAGGTGCAATGCGAAACTAACCTTAAAAGACGTATTCTAAGAAGAGTCGAAGTGGCCTATCATCATTCTTCCCCGACTATCATGGTTGTGGCTAAAAATATTTAATTTTCAACTACGAGCCAACAAGTACTAAGAACATGAGAGTTGTGTATTATGAGTACATTTGAAGTAAATGTTACTTATTCATGATTTATATGAACGTCGAAAGGAGAACGAGTAAAAGGCTCTAGTTCTTTTTAAGCAAGGAACAAGGAAATCCGAGAATTCATAGATATCCTATAGAGTAAGCAATCTATGAGAAAAGATCAGGTCTAAGCATCTTTATAAGTTGAAGGTGAAATAACTCGAATCCGACGAGACAATTCGATAAACGTTTATTCGAATTCTAGTCATGCCGAAAAGTATAGCGAAAGCCCTACATACCTTGTCGATGGAGTTATATACTGTTTCCAAGACCTCAAAAGCCTTAGGAATGATTTCCTACATAATACAGACCATTCAAAATCAAATTCAAGCTCATAGCTTAAATAATTCTTCATTTAGACATTTACGCGAACAACTTGTGGCCATGAATTTGTAGACTCTTTTGTAGATTAATTTCCCACCAACACACCACCAAATTTTACTTTACTACATCTCCTCATCAACAGAATTCCATCCATGTCTTCACAGATTCAAACAACACAATAAAATCATATAGAACAGCCCCAACAATCAAGCCGTATTAAGAGAGGTTTCTAAAAAAAAATCAAGAATATTTCTATAGAGGTTTCAACTATTTCTTAAGAATTCTTACGGTAGAAGTTTACAAAGATCAAAGAGGTAGTTAAATCATACCTTATATGACCAGAATTACTCAAAATTCGAAATTACAAGATGGAGTCTTGCTATGAAAAGTGAAACACCGAAGAATTCACGATTCCGAAGCTACCATGGTGTTCTCCATCTTGAGGATGACTAAATTGTTGTTATGCTTGGCTAGATGGATGGGAGAAGTTTGAGAGGAAATACCTAGGTTTTTGGTTCTGTTTTGGAGAGGATAAAACGCAGGGGTTCTGTTTTAAAAATTGACTTAAATAAAGAAATTTTGACTAAACCCGACTAGGCACACTGTTCCCGTAACAGTGTGCACCCCTGTACAAAAATGTTAATATCTCTCTACTCCAAAGTCGTATTAACGAACGGTGTGTTGCGTTTTTGAAACTAGACTCATAGACCTTCGATTCGGTAGGTAGAACACACCATAACTCCCAGTATATTGAGAGAAAAGGTCATCAACATTTTATCCAAATTCCAATGAAATTTAAACCCGTAACTTGCGCGCGATCTTTGTCGAATTTTTAATCACAACTCAAATGACTTCCAATCTTAACGTATAACTATTGCATCATTTAAATATCTCATAGAAATTATCTTCCTACCGAATTATCCCATTTACAGCATGATAACGCCGAATACACAAGGTGTAACAAAGCTCACAGAGTATTGTAGTGCAATCTAGCAAAACAAACTCCCATAAAAATGTGGTGATCCAGGGAGTTTTACCATTCCTAGCTCTTTAGGCACTCTTAACTTTGATAAATCTTTATATGATTCTGGTGCATCAATTAATCTAATGCCTTTGTCTATTTACAGGAAACTGGAGAATGAGATTGGAGAGATAAGGTCTGTACAAATATCATTGCAACTGGCAGATCAAACAAAGATAATACCTGAGGGGATAGTTGAAGATGTCTTAGTGCGGGTGGATAAGTTTGTATTTCATGTAGACTTTATAGTGGTGAAGATGGAGGAGAACAAGGAGATACCTCTCATCCTAGGAAGACCCTTCTTAGCAACGGGTAGAGCAATTTTAGATATACACGAGAGGAAGCTCATGCTTAGAGTGGGTGAGGAGACTGTAACTTTCAAAATGAAGGTAGAAATGGGGGGGGGGGAGAGAAGCCAGCTGCAAGTATTGAATTAAAGGTGAAGGGTGTAAAGGAAAAGGCTACAGTTATTAAGAAAGATAAGTGTGGTGTGTACCCCAAAAAGGTTGAGAAGAAGATGTCTGCGTGGATGTTTGCACTAGTTTGGGCGCGTGGAATGGAGCCCAACTTTGATTTAAACCCCGACTAGATATTCAGGGAAGTTTCCTCTACCTTATGCTTTTTAATTGTGTGTCATGGGGACATTCCATAATGTAATGTGTGGGATGGGGATAATTGTATGTTGTATGTATATGTGTTAGTTTTTGCTTTTTAGTAGTTAGAAAAAAAATTGAAATAAAATTTTAAAATTTTTGACTTTTCTCGATGATGGATATCATTCGATAGGTTTAAGTCGAAAGAAAAAAAGACAAAAAGATTTTCTTTTGTTAGGTAGTGTAATAGTTTTGCCTTGGTTTTTCTTTTTGTCGCGGTTCTTTTCCAAGTGTTTTTTTGGAACTGGGTGTATTTAGTTTTTATTTTTGTTAGAAGTAGGAAACCTTGTGTTATGATTTCGATTGGAAGCCATATCTCTTGACTTTGTTAGACCTTGTTAATAGTGAGTGCGTTAGTTGTGACTCTTGTATAAGTGCCTTAATTGGTATGATCTTGACTTTGCTTAAATGCTTTGAATAAGGTGTCTTGATGAGTCCAATCCGGAGTGAGTTATGTGCCATGTGTGTGTGAGGTTTTGTGTTATTCTATACATTGCATTTGATGTCTAGAACTTGCCCCTTGTATTTGCAAAGGGAAATAGTAGTTTTGTTCAGTCTTATAAGTGATATAGGCGTTTATTTGTTGAGCCAGATATATAAGTTTACCCGCCTAATTGTGTTGTATCTTAGTTAACCCCTTTTAGCCTGTAATCCTATTTCTTTGGCAACCATATGACAAACCTTACCTATTTGTTTGAATTGATAATCTATTTGAATCTTTTCACCTCTCGTGAGCACTTGAAATTGTATGAACTTTGTAAAAGTTGAAGTGTGGGGTGGTTGGTTTGGTTTTTGAGTGGAACTAATGAAATAAGTAGAAAGGTTCACTAGTTTGAAAAAAGTAAGAGCCACTTGAATTGAAAAAGAAAGACAAAAAGAGTTATATTGTTGTGCAAAATATTCATTGATAAGTGGTAACTCTTGATGCAATTGTGCTTAAAATAATTTAGGAGTTGATGTATATTGATGTGAAGGTGGAATCATAGTTTGACATAAGTGTGGGGTTTTAAATGTTAAAGTGTATGTATTAAAGTGCTTAGGGAGTTGTAGTCACTCTTGTATCTAAATGTATCCTACCCGTCCTGTAGCTTACATTAAAACTAATTAAAGTTCTACTTGATCCTTGACTGAATGAGCTCGATTAATAGAGTAGTACACTATGGGCAAGCCTATGGTTCATCTTTTTAGGCATATCAATGTTATTTATGAGAGTGAGTGAATTCTTTCTTTTTGAAGTTCCTAATTGTTCTTAAATTTTATTGTGTGTGGAATTACTCTCTATTGTTGTGCGAGGGCACTTGATTCATAAAGGAAAGGTAATGTCATTGACATCTATGTTATAGTAAGTAAGCGAGTTTTGAATAATGCGTGGTACTTGTGAGTCAAACCTTGAGGTGAAGATGTTACACTATTGTGCTTAGTCTATTTTAAATATTCTTGGTATGATGAGTTAGGAGAGTTGTTTAAAAAGGTCGTGTCTATATAATGTATGGTGTGATTTCTTGAGGACGAGCAATGGTTTAAGTGTGGGGTGTTGATGATAGGCTATAATCCCGTGTTTTAGTCGCCTAATGCACTCTAATTTACTGAACTTTAATTGATTTTGAGCTTTAATTGCTAGTGTTTGGTTTTAATTGCGTGTTTTATGCCTTGTAATAGTGATTCCGAGCTATGTAGATGTTATGAAATGAATTCGAGCCATTGGAGGTTTGAATTCTGAGTAAAAGCCAAAGGGATTAATCCGGGATCGCGTTCAGGGGTCGATAACCACTTCTGAACTTCAAAAATGAAGCAAAAAGCCAAGCTATGAGAAGTTACCACAACCGCGGCACGTGGGGTGGCGCGTGGAGCACCGTGGCTGCCCAAAATCTGCTGCTTTTCAAATTTCAAGGCCTCTGACAAACCACACTTCCACCCCACATGCTGCGTCACACTGTGCGGTGAGCCTGTGCATTTTTTACAGAGCTAGAATCCTATTTCGCGCAGGAAAAGGTGGTTTCGTTTGGGCCAGACCCTAATTTGTATAAATAGATGTAAAACCGATATTGTGAGGACTTTTGACACATCTTAGACCTAAGGAAGCTAAGGAGGATGTGGAGAAGCAAAAGCACAAGGATTTCATATTTCAATCCTCACTCAAGACATGAGTTTGGATCGTTTTATGTTTTCCTTTAACTTAAACATATTTGTGATGAATTACTCCATATCTATGGAGTAGTTCTCTTTAGGGTTTGATGGATATGGTGTATTGATAAGTGTTTTGGATATTAACTCTAGTATTATGTATTGAATCGTTTTGGATGTTTTAACTGTTGCATCTATATTCATTTGTTCATGTAATCAAGAGAGGCATAACTTGTGATATTTTTGCATAACATTTTGTTGGTTAAAGTAATACTTCTTCTTAGTAATCACAAGAGGCTAGTTGAATTATTGATTAAACTTAGCTAGGAGGATAATCAAGAGAGGTTCTCCTAAAGACCAATCCACTACGAATTCTTGCATATCTTTATGTGCTTAAAATTGGTTCATCTTGTGAGGTTGAGACTTAATCGAGAGGAGTTTCTACCAAACAATTGAATTAATAACCAAGTGAATTCAAGAGACTTACTTGAATATTAGAAGTGAATTATCTAGAGTTAAATCCCAACCAATTATCTTACACCTATCATATCAACTCTATTTTCTCCCAACTGATAACCTTCTTTGCTCATTACTTGCGCCGATTTTCATTAGCCAATGTTTAGATTCTTAGTTAATTTTAGTTTAATGCACATAAATCTCTACTGTTGATCATCTTGGATAGCAATCAAGCTACAAACTACGATAATAATTGTTTAACTCCAATCCACGTGGATATGATATTACATTATACTATATTCGACCAGCGAGCATATTTAAGTGTGTGTTTTGCGCTTGTTATGTACATGAAGTGATGAGTGTGTACATAGGTTTGCGTGTGGTATTTGACATGTTAGACTCTTAGACTACTTTTAATCACTTAATTGAAGTTATTATTATTTGTTCTATCTCTCATTGTCTAGTTGATTCTTATATGCCTTAATTGAAGTTGTTATAACATGCCCTAGTTTCCATCATCAAGGTTACTCTTATATTCATTTATTGTAGATGTTGTTACATGCTATTATTTCCACTTTTGAGTTATTCTCATGCATTTAGAATTAGTTTCTACTCCATGATATCTCTTTCATTGTTAAGCTTATGTTATGCACTTAGAGCGAAAGTTGCCATTTCTTGGAAATACCTTCTTTGTGAGTTATTGAAGTTGAAGTTGTGAAAGCTTATAATACATTGAGATTGAAGTTGTTAGTTATTGAGCTACCTTTCTTTGTTGAGTTGTTTATTATTCATTTCGTTATTATGGAGATTCTTGTACACATTATGATTGAGCTGTGGGCTATGTGTTGTGGTAACATTGTTATTGTTGATTTGGTAACATTGTGTCATATAGGCTCATGTGGTGCGAGTTGATTATTGTGTTATGAATTAATACGCATGCGGTGGTATAAGGGTGGGTATTGAAACACATGCGGTAAGCTATGGTGTGATTTATATGCGTGTTGGTAGTAACGGAATTAGTTGAAGCCAGGCGGTGAGATTAGGGGCTAAAACGCATGTAGTTATTTTGGGAAAATGTTTTTTAAAAATAAATACAAGGATCACGCGGCGATATAAGAAAGATTGTGATTATGATTTGTGAAATGTGAAAGAAAATGAGGTGTGGTGCCTCGATTGTGATTCTTGTTGTACATTCTATGTTGAAAGAGCTTGTTGATGGAACATTTATTTTTGTTCTTCATTTGACTCACTTGTATTTGATTGTATTTGATTATTTGTTGTTCTTATCGCATGCTCATTCTTGTTTTCCTTTATTTATTTTATATTCGTTGTTAGCCTTACATCATTATACTACTTTGTTGTTTTCATTCTCGTTTTCCTTTATTTATTTTACATTCGTCGTTAGCCTTACATCATTATACTACTTTGTTTCCATTTAATTTGTTGCTTTCCGTTATTAGACTATATTATATTCTTCTTAGGTTCCTTTGGTGTAGTAGGTGTCTTGACTTGGCGTCGTCACTACTTTACTGATGTTAGGCTTCATACTTACTAGGTGCTGCTGTGGTGTACTCATGCTATGCTTCTGCACATTTTTTTACTGATCCAGATACATCTGCTTGTGCCTGATGCCAGTGATTGACCAGTCATTCCGTAGACTTCAAGGTTTACCTGCTCGACGCTCGCAGGCCTCGGAGACACCTTCTTCTATTGCTTTACTACTGTTTATCTTCACTTCAAATAGAATTGTATTTAGAGATTATTAGTTCATTCTCTATGGAGCTTATGACTATGTTCCACCAGTTTTGGGATATATTTGACGACTGTACCATTAGATTTTTATTGTGATAGTTCAACAATTTAATTTGATATGCATGTTGTTATTACGGCTAATTTTCAATGTATGTTAGGCTTACCTAGTCTTAGAGACTAAGTTTCATCACCACATTGTAAGGTGGGATTTTTGGGGTCGTGACAGTTCTTTTGCACTGTATTGATGAATTTTGAGCACATGTATCTTTTATGATAAATTGTTATCTTGGAATGCTATGATTATGGCGCATATGAACATATTGAGCGGATTTATTTGGTATTGGCACGAGGTCTCTTCTATGCGAATATTGTGGTGTTGATGATGTTATTTAGCCACAAGGTCTTTGCCATGTAGCTATGATGATATTGTGTTTTGCACAAGTATATTGTACAACGTGTGAATTTGGGTCCATCCCCCTAGGGTCGTCATCTTATGTTTTGATGGCGTACATGTGAATTGTGGTTGTTTACTGTGAAAATGGTAATAACAATTGAATTTGTTGATGGGACTCTAAAAATACGTGATCTATTTTTATGCTAGTTTGTTAAGCAGTTGATGCTAAGTGTATGATATTTATAGACGAAATAAAGCTAAGGGGATAGCGACACTCAAACCAATATGCCAATTACTTGGGGCCTCGAGCTTGTCGATTTGGGGCCTCGAGGTCGATTCCAGGGCTCGAGCTCGAGCTGTAGTGGATGATCGAGGTAGGGCTGACAGTTACAAGATAATTAAGGGAGGCTCTTTATTGCCAATGATAAGCAATAAATGATGAACAAATATGAAGATAATAAATGAAAGCAGTAATATCAAGAGAATGTGTTAGAGAGTGAATAGAATGTTCTTGTATATTTAGCATGGAGTAATTGATGCAATAGAACCTTTACAAAATGTCAAAGACCCCCTTTATATAGGAGGAGAATCCCAACATAGTACAAAAGTATTAATTACAAAAATAGGGGGATGGGACAACTAGATGGCACCAGGCTCTGCCAGTACTAGTTGCATGCCTTGGGAACTCCCCATTCCCATCATGACCGCGATCAACATTGTCGTTATGTCGGGCATCAACGAACCTCGAGGGAGGGAGTTTGACCACATCCTCGCATCCTCGAGGTCTCGAGATGATTTCTTGGAATGCCTTAATGACGATAAATTAGATCCTCCTATTTTGCCGCATACAGATAGTCTCCGCGTTTCCTAGAACGAAGTAATAGGAAATGATTTTGAGCCTCCGTTCTGAGGGCATCATCGCCATGACGTTAGCCTATCAGGGCATTAAATTCCATGCCCCAAAAAACCGTGCAAGGGTCGCCGTCAAACGTGACTATCGATGAACCCACGAACCGCTATTGGCTCGTCTGTTGATACCCAATTTTTCCCTGTATATTTTTAATATTCAAAATACTTTCAAAATAGCATATGTATGCATGTATAAGTATGTCCAAATGTTTTATCATTTTTTTCTATTTTTTAAAAAGATTTTAAAACCAATTTATTCCCCTATTTTACTCATAAAAACCAATAATAATTCCCAAAATTATCATTTTTTGGTGATTCATTTTGTTGGATCCTCATATTTTTACTAAAATATAGTTAAGATAATTTTTTGCATATTTGTATAAATTGATTTAGTATTTTTAAAGTTATATTGCATATAATTGCAATATTAGCCTCTTTTAGATTTAATTGCGGTTAAATCTATAAAAATTAAGTCCAGTATTTTAATTTCATAATTATGTACTATAAATTCTTTAGTACCTTTAATTTATTTACGGAAATTATTTTACTATTTTTTTTAAATCAAATAGGAAAAATTGGCTATTTAAAAGTTAGCCCCATTTTATTTCAATTATAGCCCAATTTTGAACCCCAATTTGAAGCGCAATTACCCTAACCCAATTCCCATTCAAACCGACCCACAACCCATTTAAATGAGCCACCCGAACTCCCATCCAATCCCATATGATCAACGGCTCCCATTAATCCTTTCCTAATTAAACCCAAAGACCCCCCAAACCCTTTTCATTCTTCATAATCTGCCGCCTCTGAAACCCCCCCTCTCCCAAATCATCTCTACAACCACATCAAACCCTAGCCGCCGCCACCCGAATCTGCTCTAATCCATGGCCTTCCAAGGTCATCGAAGACCTGTATCAACCTCTCATGGCCCCTACGTGTTCGTTCCTGTGGTCTCATGACTAGATCCTAAAAGGGTTGTGTCCAGTCTTTGCTCGATGATTGTTTTCTGATCGTCTCTAAACTTTCTCTAGCCATCCATGGCTATTCGAGTCAGACCTTTGACTCTCTTGCTTAGATCGATGGTTTTCAAGGCCTTTCTCATCACTTGGGGTTCTTCTGAAACCCTAACCTCTAAGGTTCTTTCGATTTCTCTTAGATATGCTTTAGATCTATGTTTCCTTTAGATTTATAAGTGTTTTCTCAATGTTTCTTTTTAAAATTCTTCTTTCAAAACCCCTCATCTTTTCCAATTAGGGTTCTTGTTAAGTTATTTCAAAACTTTTCTCTGATTTTTGACATGTTTTGCTATGTTTGCTCATATCGTTCTTCTACCTGAGTTTGCATGTTAAAAGCCCTAATTTCTTTTGACTGTTTATTAGACGAATTCTTGTTTGCTTGAGTTTTGTCCGATTTATTTGTTTATCATCTTTTAAAACTCTATTGTTGTTGAAAATCCTATGGCTTTGAGTCTGAGACTGTTCGTTTAAGTGCATGACTCGATTTGAAGTTCTTTATTTCAAAACCTTTTATTCCTTTGTGTGATTCTTCTGACTCTGGTTTTTTATCATCTCTAAAACTCGATTATGCTCGAAACCATAATTTTTAAAAGGGGTTTTCCTCAACTGCTACTGTGAGATCTTCGCATGCCTTTGATATTCTATGTTTTCCTCACTACTGATTCAATATGACTTGACCTACTAGACTATCATGCTTCGAATATTTCTATCTACTAAATTTTGTGCTACTATTGTATGCTATTTTCTTTTGCCAACAGGCTTGGCCTCGCATGTATAGTGTTTATGCACCTTATTTATATGTTGAGTTCCCTTCTTTGACTGATCTTCAAACTTGTGACTGATTTTAAACTTTTCCTTTGTGAAATTCTGATTTCACTCGCCTATTAAGGTTAACTGATTTCTTTTCTTGTTTTGCCTTACTGAATCCTTTCCAAAATTATAGTATTTTTGTACCTAGACTCGATTGCTTACTTAATGTTTTACTACTTCTATGGCAACTGTCAGCCTGCTGACAAATTGATTTCCTTCCTTATTTTGAACCTGTCACTACCCGTTAAGCAAGTGATCCTTTAATTAAAGGCAATCACTTGTATAATTGATTCTGAATCATGAATGTTTCCATGTTTGTAGCTTATTACCTTTCTCTTACTCGTTTTCAAAAACTATAAATACCATGTACTTCTTTTCTTTCAAGGACACGAACACAAGGCATAAACACTTGAGTTCAAACACACACTCCACTAAATCTCTCTCTTTTTTCTCTGTCACTACTATATTGCTTCCTTACCCAGCCGGCTGAAAGCCAAGGCTAGGCTATAGGAAACTTGCTTGTTTTTCTCTGCATTTGCATTTCATACTGGTATGTTCTAATTAAGCTTCTGCACCAACAACAACATGCTTATTTACTGTTTCTTGCATCCTTGCTTGTCTACTGTGTGTATTTAACCCAGTACCATTATTAAAACATGTTGTAACTTCCCCTTTTTCCTGTTCTGAATTAATGTATCATGACTTGTCAATCCTAAATCCCTACCCCAATGTGTTTAATACTTGTGGTTGGTTTGGGGCATGACAGCTCTGGATATTGTTGTGCATGACCCAAACCTGATTCACTTGGGATCATACCCTCCATGCTTATCTCATATGTTGTGATTGGGTTATAGGCATGTCAGCACTTCCCATTGTTGTGCATGCCCAATGCTAACCCATACCTAAGTGTATAGGCTCAGTGCAATGGACTTCCAATCCCCTGACCCCTTTTTATGAAAGTGTTAACTCTGTAAAATGCTAATGGTTGTCTCCCCGTCCCCTCTCCTTTATACCATCAATTTTTCTAAAACTCTGTTTCTGCACTTTCACTATCTTCTTAGACTTATGTTCTGCCCCCCTTATGTGAGCTTGCCTTGGGACCCATGAGCTCCCTCTGAACTTGGACACATAAGGGCTGGCATTTCCACACTGCACTCATCCCTATTCTGGTTATGTAACTTGGGTGTGAGCACTGCCCGGGGTCCTATTGAGACCCTTAGGGAACTCTGACACACTTAAGTTCGAGAAAGGCTTTAGAACAATGGCATTTTTGAGGTGGTTTATTCCATAACTCAGAGAGAAAGTCTAGAATCAGGCTTTCTCTGGTTGTAACTTTTCTTTGTACTATTCTAGTATAATTCATTATTTCTAGTTTCTAATATATTGTAATAAACATTTGAGGCTGGGTAGTGAAAAGGGTAGGGTGATTACAAATGCTCAAGGGTAGAGAACATGCCTATAGGACTTATGTTCTTAACAATTCAATTCTGCATTTAGAAAAACATGCATATATGACTTATGTTCTGAACAATTCAATTCTGCATTTAGAAAAACATGCCTATAGGACTGGTTTTAAATCCTGCATGTTCAATTCTACAGTTAGACATCATGTAGGTAGGATTTATTCTTAATTCTGTTCATGATCAATTTCTCACATAGATGACCTACCTATATGACTTATTAAAATTATGCATGCCACTTAGATATCATGCTTTAGGTTCTAAACGGCTATAAGTAAGTATCATGTTCATGACGTTGAAATCATTCAATGTTAGATATCATGCCTATGGGGATTAAAATCAGGAGTATTAGATACCATTGCCTACAGAATTTGGAGTTGGTCTAATTTAAATCAGTCTAATCTAAATCAGTTTTAAATAATCTAATTCCCTTCTTTAACGAGGTTTAGCAAGCATGCCTATAGGATTTCAAACAATTCATTTTGAGTTATTACTTTTTCTACACATTCTGAATCAATTAGATATCATGCCTATAGGATCCCATCTAAATGCTTAGGCAAGCCTTAGAGCAATACCATAAAAACTGAATCCGCATTTGTTAATCATTACAACGAGTAGGCAGGCCTGATTCAGACTTCTTATCTGAATTATATAATAAACAGATCTGCTTCAATAATAAAACTCCCATCGCCTTTAGTATTTTAATCAGACCTAAAAAATATGTGCAAGTCATGCTAGTTATGTGCTTTTTGTTTAAGGAGGTGTATATGGGCCTTTATCTATTTATATACTTTCCCCAACATGCAGTATATGTTTTGTATGTCGCCTTTGATTTTTACCCTTTGAAACCAATCAGCCTAATATCCCTCCCCTTTAGGAATAGTAGTCCTAAGCTCATCCGGGACTGATAGGAATGGGACGGGTAATAGCATGCAATAGTAATCGAGACCAATCCACGCTTTAACGGGGTGGGAAGGGTAGATATAGATATGATGATTGATGCGCTAATACCATGTGTATCCCCTCTTTTGAGGAGTGTCATACCGGGTATCACATTGATGTGATTCATATTAAATACAAACCTAGGACCCCTTTTGTCACGACCCAAACTGGAGGGCCATGACTAGCACCCGACCACACTTGCCGAGCACCAACGTACATTTCATCTAACCTTCATTATTATCTTTTAGGGCTGACGAGATCAATTTAAATGGTAAACCTGGATCATGGACAACCAGCAATAAAATATGACGGCATGAACATACATAGCAGGGGATGACCAGACAATCAAGAAACTACATATAAGTTATGGGCTACCACGCTACTATGAAAGACTATAAAACAAAAAGCCGACAAGGCATACCAAACTATACATGAGTCGACACCTGTCTATGAGCCTCTAAAGGAACAAAAGGGCTGCAACAAAGCCGGAACAGGGCCCCGACATACCCATAATGTCTATAACAAAAATGCATACCAAGACCAAGGCAAGTCAGGAGAAGGGATCTCGTCAATCACCACTGAACTGGACAGCCTACTGTGGTGGGGGAGCTGCACCTGCCTGTCTATCAGGACCTGCAGCACGACATGCAGCGTCCACAAATAAAAGAACGTCAGTACGAATAAAGTAATCAGTATGTAAGGCAGGGAACCATAAATACGATCAGTAATGTAAGGAAGGATAGAGAATATACAACCTGTAACATCTTAGTACCTCTGAGGGCTACTTACATGACATGCATGATACATATGTATAAATACATAAACCCTTAAAACATTCGCCTCTGTGGGCATAGTCATCATCATATCGTAACCGGCCATAATAGCCTCGGTAAAAAAATGTACCCGGCCATCATAAGGCTCGGTAGAATCGTACCCGGCCACGTGGAGCTCGGTAAAACCCAACTGATCAGTGGTTGCACAATAGGTGTCGTACCCGACCAACTATAGCGTGGCTCGGTAGAGTAAAATAGATACATATATATAATGCATGCTCGACTCATGGAATCACATTCTAAACCTTTCAGAGTGACGTAAGGTCGGTATCCTCTGTACATGTTATTAGGACTAACTCTTCACTATGAACCTTATAAGAATCAGGAAGTACCAACAACATTGATAACATAAGAATAAGAGAAACAACATTAACATCAATCGTTCCATAAGAGGGAAAACAATGTAAGTACTGCTAGCTTCTAAGAGTAGAGTATCTTGGAAGCTCGTTCATTACATTATGTACAATCGGAGTCGTGCAAAAGAAGGAAAGGGATAGCCTCACATACCTTGTATATACTGCCCCAATCTCAAGCTATGCAATTGTCAAAACTCCTTAGTCTACAATAAGAGAAACGATACTATCGTTATCATTTAAGCGTCATAACTATTATGTATCGACCACAACCTATTTTACGATGAAACGGACAGCACCTCCCCTATATATATATGACCTCACACCATTCAAAACAGTCACCAAACAGCCCAAACAACATCAATAATAAACATATTGAGCCTCCCAAAATAGTCCACACACAGCCTAATCACTCCATACATACGACGACCACCGTAGTCGTGTCAAACAACCTGGAAATGTTACGAATAACTATCAGCCCATAACCCTACATATATATGGTGTTTATCCACACCCTTCCTCCTCCAAAACTCCACAAAACAGTAGTAAAATACGCAGCCCAACAGCAACGCAAAACAATCCACAAAACAATAACATTACTACCAAGCCTTTCGATATATATTTCACAAGTTCTAGCTTCAATGGCTTAGCCGCAACTTGGATAATCTTAAATACATATAGAGTAAGAGGTTCCTTACCTTTATACATAAATAAAAACTCCAATATGACCTTAAATTACCATGAAATATCCCTCCAATGCTGCCACAACAACAAAAAAGCGAAACTAGCGATCAATTAGTGTTTTTCGGCACTAGAATCACTTTAGAAGGCTTGAAATCACCTAGGATTGATATTAAGAACATGAGGGAGTATTTATAGAACATAAACCCTTTACAAAAACCTCCCACACGAGCTGGAACGACACAAAAATGAGCAACAACAAGAAGAACAAGAGACTTACTAGCGCCATGGAATTCCCGACACTTGATTTGTGTTGTTTGCCCCTTTTTGGGGTCTTGAATCTTGCGAGAACCTTGAGAGGATGTTACTAGGGTTCTAAGGTCTGAAAATAGTGAGAAGCAATGACTTAAAACGGGTTGGAGGCATCCTATATAGGTCCAAATATCTTAAACCGCCTTAGTGGGCCCCATAGAGAGGTGCTTGGCGCAGTCTCGCAAAAACGCGAATATCTCTCTACTCCGAGATCGTATCGATGAATGGTTTAATGCATTGGAAACTAGACTCATAAATATTTAATTTGGTTGGTATATAACCCCGTAATTCCTTGTAAATTAGGAGAAAAGATTAGAAACATTTGACCTAATATTTAAGTAAAATTATGAACCTAAGTTGCGACAACTTTTGTCGACTTTTGTTTCATAACTCGTTTGACTTCAAGACTTATGATACGGATATTATATGATTAAAATACCTTAATAAATGAACTCTTGAGTGTATTAAGCACCGCTAGATTACTTGAAAATACGAGTTACAACATCCTTGATTAATTTAACTTCTAATACTTGTTAATCACCCTTATACACTCTTGTATCACTTAAGACCAATAGGATTGACTTCTTGTCATCTCAAAGATAA
Organism: Nicotiana tabacum; assembly: GCF_000715075.1. Classification (NCBI taxonomy): domain Eukaryota; kingdom Viridiplantae; phylum Streptophyta; class Magnoliopsida; order Solanales; family Solanaceae; genus Nicotiana; species Nicotiana tabacum. The sequence continues at coordinate 175,530,020 of NC_134080.1, forward strand.
TTCCTTCTTGGATTTATGTTAATTAATATATGGTATGAACTAACACATGTGTATACGGGTTGTAACACCCTTCCCCCCTTAGGAACATTCGTCCTCGAATGTAAGGGTTTATGGGGAGTTTAAATCATCGTGGATTCCAATGGAAATTTCCGATCAATTTTCCCCTATAAAATGGCCACTAGCAAAACTTGCAAGTAATTAAGCCCAACATATGGCTTCACAAGGCTACACAAAGCATTATGCGTACTTACATTATCTACATATCACCATTTTGTATTAAGGAGGAGTATTCTCAAATTATTGCTTACCTCATAGAGCCGTTTAACCTTCCAATGTATCCTGTCTTCTACCAGCATCCTTGTTATCTTCATTCTGGAATAAGTAAGGGTATTTAGACTTCATCTCCTCTTCTGCTTCCCATGTCATTTCTTCCATATTTTTGTTCCTCCACAATACTTTGACGGAAGCTACATCTTTTGTTCTCAGCTTGCGGACTTGCCGATCTAATTTCGCCACTGGCACTTCTTCATATGATAGGTCCTCTGTAACTTGTACATCTTTGATAGGGACGACTCGAGAAGGGTCTCCAATACATTTTCTCAACATAGATACATGGAATACCAGGTGGACAAATTCCAATTCGGATGGCAATTCTAACTCATAAACAACCTGTCCAATTCGTCGAAGAATTTTATACGGCCTGATATACCTTGGACTCAGCTTACCTTTCTTCCCAAAACACATAATACCCTTTATTGGTGAGATCCTCAGGAAAACTCAATCACCAACCTCAAACTCTAGATCACGACATCGGACATCAGAATAAGATTTTTGCCTGCTTTGTGCCGTCCTCAATCGCTCCTGTATCACTTTCACCTTCTCAATAGCTTGGTGAATCAAATCTGGCCCATATAATTCTGTTTCACCAACTTTGAACCATCCAACTGGTGATCTACATCTCCTCCCGTATAGTGCCTCGTATGGGGCCATTTTAATACTGAATGGTAGCTATTATTGTAGATGAATTCTATGAGTGGAAGATGATCATCCCAATTCCCCTTAAAATCTAGAACACATGCTCGTAGCATATCTTCCAGTGTCTGAATGGTACGTTCAGCCTGTCCATCAATCTGCGGATGAAATGCAGTGCTGATATTTACTTGTGTGCCTAAACCCTTCTGGAAAGACCTCCAAAAGTTAGCTGTAAATTGAGCTCCTCGGTCTGATATAATAGATATGGGCACACTATGAAGCCTAACAATCTCCTTGATATACAACTTCACATAATCTTCAGCCGTGTACGTTGTCTTCACTGGCAGAAAATGGGCACATTTTGTAAGTCGATCAATTATCACCTAGATGGAGTCAAACTTATGATAAGAGCGAGGTAATCCAATAATGAAGTCCATATTAATCACCTCCCACTTCCAGGTCGGAATCTCTATATTTTGAAGCAATCCACCGGGTTTCTGATGTTCTATCTTTACTTGTTAACAATTGGGACACTGGGCTACAAATTCTGCAATAGACTTCTTCATATTATCCCACCAATATTGCTCTTTGATATCATGATACATCTTTGTCGATCCGGGATGGATGAAATATCGGGATTGATGAATCTCATTCATAATCTTCTCTTGCAACCCTGCCACATTAGGCACACACAATCGGCTCTGGTATCTCAGTGCCCCGTCTTTTCCGATCCCAAAAGCCATACTTTTACACTGTTGAATGCTTTCTCTTAATCGTACTAAGATAGGATCTTCATATTGTCGTGCTTTTACCTCGGCTACAAAAGATGATTCTGATGTATTCTGTACAGGAACACCTCCGTCATTAGAGTCTAACAATCTGATTCTCATATTGGCTAGCTGATGAAGCTCTTTAATCAACCCCCATCTACCTGCCTCAATATGTACTAAGCTTCCCATTGATTTACAGCTGAGAGCGTCTGCCACAACATTGGCTTTACCGGGATGATACAATATCTCAACGTCGTAGTCTTTCAATAATTCAAGCCACCTATGCTGCCTCAAATTCAACTCTTTCTGCTTGAAGATGTATTGTAAACTCTTGTGATCTGTGTAGATGTCAACATGGGCGCCGTATAAGTAGTGCCGCCATATCTTCAAAGCATATATTACTGCAGCCAATTCCAAATCATGGGTTGGATAATTCTTTTCATGCTTCTTCAATTGTCTTGATGCATAAGCAATCACATTCCCACGCTGCATCAATACACACCCCAAACCTATACCTAAGGCATCACAATATACCACATAACCTTCTGTTCCTTCAGGAAGAGTGAGCACTGGTGCGGATGTCAATCGATTCTTCAGCTCCTGAAAACTATGTTCACAAGTGTCGGACCACTGGAATTTGGTAGCTTTCTGTGTTAACTTAGTCAATGGTGATGATATAGAGGAAAATCCTTCTACAAACCGCCTATAATATCCTGATAGCCCTAGGAAGCTGCGGACTTCTGATGGTGTTGTAGGTCTCGGCCAATTCTTTACTGCATCGATCTTCTGAGTGTCGACATTAATACCCTCATTAGATATCACATGGCCAAGGAATACTACTGAGTTCAGCCAGAATTCACATTTGGAGAGCTTAGCATATAACTTACGATCCTGAAGCGTCTGTAATACTATCCGCAAGTGGCCCGCATGTTCCGCCTCCGAGCGAGAATACACTAGAATGTCATCAGTGAATACAATCACGAACACATCAAGATAGGGCCTGAATATAGTATTCATGAGATCCATAAAAGCTGCTGGGCCATTTTTTAGCCCGAACGACATCACCAAGAACTCAAAGTGCCCATATCTTGTCCGAAAGGCCGTCTTTGGAATATCCTTCTCCCTAACCCTCACCTGATGATACCCTGAACGTAAATCAATCTTAGAGAAATACTTGGCACCCTGGAGTTGGTCAAACAGGTCATCAATTCTTGGAAGTGGATACTTATTCTTTATAGTAGACTTATTCAACTGTCGATAGTCGATACACATCCGTAACGACCCGTCTTTCTTCCGCACGAATAGGACTGGTGCACCCCAAGGTGAAGTGCTAGGCCTAATAAAGCCCTTATCCAGCAAGTCCTTCAACTGCACCTTCAACTCTCGCAACTCTACCGGGGCCATTCTTGTATGGAGGAATAGAGATCGGTTGAGTGTCAGGCAATACATCAATGCTAAACTCAATCTCCCTTTCAGGAGGAAGGCCTGGGAGTTCATCTGGGAAAACATCTGGGAATTCGTTGACCACAGGGATTGATTGTAAAGTAGGCGGTTTCGCCTCCGCATCCCTAACGCGAACGAGATGATAAATGTAACCTTTTGAGATCATTTTCCTTACCTTAAGATAGGAAATAAACCTACCTTTCGGTGTAGCAATGTTCCCTTTCCATTCAATGACGGGTTCACCCGGAAATTGGAACCTAACCATCTTCGTACGACAGTCAACATTTGCATAGCATGAGGCCAACCAGTCCATTCCCATTATCACATCAAAATCAACCATTTCTAACTCAAATAAATTTGCCGAGGTTTGACGACTACAAATCATCACAGTGCAACCTCTATATACCCTTCTAGCAATCACAAAATCTCCTATCGGAGTAGATACCGCAAGGGGTTTACTTATCAATTCGGGTTCAATGCCAAACTTATTAGCCACAAAGGGTGTAACATATGATAATGTACATCCCGGATCAATCAGCGCATTTACATCATAAGAAAACACAGATATAATACCTGTAACGACATCTGGAGACGACTCGAGATCCTGTCGACCTACTAGAGCATAGGTTCGATTTTGAGCACCACTCGAACTCGGCACTGCACCTCTACCCCTACCACGACCTGTCGACTGCTGAAAACCCCGTGCTGAAGGTCGAACTGATGAGGAAGAACCAGACACAGATCCAGTCGGCTGAGCCATACCATCACCTCCTCTATTAGGACAATCCCGCATCATATGGCCAGGCTGTCCGCACGAATATCATGCATCAGAACCTTGACGACACAGTCCAAAGTGGGCCTTGCCGCACTGATCACAATGTGGTATTGGGGGTCTCATCTGACTAGTATCCCTGTGATGTTGCGAGCCAGATGCCCGCGAACTCTGACCTGGACCAGAATAGGATCGATCATATCGAGGCCTCTGAAACTGTAGAGGAGCACTAGCTACAGGTGGTGCCGAACTCCTCGAAAACTGTGGTCTGATGCTGCCTCTGAAGTCATCAGAATATCCTGCAAATCTCGCCCTCTTATGTTGTCCCCTATCCTGCTCCCTAACTGCCCTCTGCTAGCGCTTACGATCCTCTAGGGTCTGGGCATAAGCTTGAATACGGGAAATATCCATGCCCTCCACCAAGGAGGCTGTCGTACACTCATTTATCAGATGTGGTCCCAACCCATTCACGAACATATGCACCCTATCACTCATCTCGGCCACCATATGGGGAGCATACCTTGCCAAAGAATCAAACTGCATACTGTACTCTCGCACACTCATATTACCTTGTCTAAGGTTCAAGAACTTATCAGCTCTAGCTCGTCGTATCTCAACTGGAAAGTAGTGACGAAGAAAGGCCTCAGAAAATTCCTTCCACACAGATGGAGGAGGGTTCGGACCCTTGGATCTCTCCCAACTATCATACTAGAGAACCGCTAAATCCCGTAGCCGATAAGAAGCCAACTCTACTGCCTATGTATCACTAACATGCATAACCCAAAGTGTACAATGAACCTGGTCAATAAAAGTCTGTGGGTCCTCCTTGGGGTCTGATCCGGTAAACACTGGAGGGTCTAAATTAATAAAATCACGAACTCTTGTACTAACTGGTTTCTCAGCAGCACCTAAATTCTGCCTCTGAGCCTGAGCAGCTACCAAGCTAGTCAATAATTGCAAAGCACTCCGCATATCCTGGTCTGGAGTGCCAAACGGAGGAACTGGAGGCACTGGGTGCCTTCGAATATCCTCTGGAGGAGATGGAGTAGATGCGGTATGAGAGGGCATCTCACTCTAAGCCTCACTTTGTCCTGCTCTGACTTGGGGCACCTGACTGGTACCCTCTCCCGCTACTGTATCAAGCCGTCTACTAATCGTTTGCTTCCTAGTCGAAGGCATCACTGAAAACAACAAGGTGAATATTAGAGACGAACACTTACAACTCAACTCTATGCACGATCTAGATTCAGGAAGAAGGTAACAACCCTAGATGTCATGTAGCCTCCTGATTATAAATGTGGCGCGCTACACATCCATAATCAAGAATCTACTAGACACGGCTCATAGACAACCCCTAAGACAGACTTGCTCTGATACCAAGTTTGTCACGACCCAAACTGGAGGGCCATGACTAGCACCCGACCACACTTGCGGAGCACCAACGTACATTTCATCTAACCTTCATTATTATCTTTTAGGGCTGACGAGATCAATTTAAATGGTAGAACTGGATCATGGACAACCAACAATAAAATATGATGGCATGAACATATATAGCAGGGGATGACCAGACAATCAAGAAACTACATATAAGGTATGAGCTACCATGCTACTATGAAAGACTATACAACAAAAAGCCGACAAGGCATACCAAACTATACATGAGTCGACACCTGTCTATGAGTCTCTAAAGGAACATAAGGGCTGCAACATAGCCGGAACAGGGCCCCTACATACCCATAATGTCTATAACAAAAATGCATACCAAGACCAAGGCAAGTCCGGAGAAGGGATCTCGCCAATCACCGCTGAACTGGACAGCCTACTGTGGTGGGGAAGCTGCACCTGCCTGTCTATCAGGACCTGCAGCACGACATGCAGCGTCCACAAATAAAAGGACGTCAGTACGAATAAAGTACTGAGTATGTAAGGCAGGGAACCATAAATACGATCAGTAATGTAAGCAAGGATAGAGAATATACAACCTGTAACATCTTAGTACCTCTGAGGGCTACTTACATGAAATGCATGATACATATGTATAAATACATAAACCCTTAAAACATTCGCCTCTGTGGGCATCATCATCATCATATCGTACCCGGCCATAATAGGCTCGGTAAAAAAACGTACCCGGCCATCATAAGGCTCGGTAGAATCGTACCCGGCCACGTGTATCTCGGTAAAACCCAACTGATCAGTGGTTGCACAATAGGTGCCGTACCCGGTCAACTATAGCGTGTCTCGGTAGAGTAAAATAGATACATATATATAATGCATGCTCGACTCATGGAATCACATTCTAAACCTTTCGGAGTGACGTAAGGTCGGTATCCTCTGTACACGTTATTAGGACTAACTCTTCACTATGAACCTTATAAGAATCAGGAAGTACCAACAACATTGATAACATAAGAATAAGAGAAGCAACATTAACATCAATCGTTCCATAAGAGGGAAAACAATGTAAGTACTGCTAGCTTCTAAGAGTAGAGTATCTTGGAAGCTCGTTCATTACATTATGTACAATCGGAGTCGTGCAAAAGAAGGAAAGGGATAGCCTCACATACCTTGTATATAAATCCCCAATCTCAAGCTATGCAATTGTCAAAACTCCTTAGTCTACAATAAGAGAAACGATACTATCGTTATCATTTAAGCGTAATAACTATTATGTATCGACCACAACCTATTTTACGATGAAACGGACAACACCTCCCCTATATATATATGACCTCACACCATTCAAAACATTCACCAAACATCCCAAACAACATCAATTATAAACATATTGAGCCTCCCAAAATAGTCCACACACAGCCTAATCACTCCATACATACGACGACCACCGTAGTCGTGTCAAACAACCTGGAAATGTTACGAATAACTATCAGCCCATAACCCTACATATATATGGTGTTTCTCCACACCCTTACTCCTCCAAAACTCCACAAAACAGTAGTAAAATACGCAGCCCAACAGCAACGCAAAACAGTCCACAAAACAATAACATTAGTACCAAGCCTTTCGATATATATTTCACAAGTTCTAGCTTCAATGGCTTAGCCGCAACTTGGATAATCTTAAATACATATAGAGTAAGAGGTTCATTACCTTTATAAAGAAATAACAACTCCAATTTGACTTTAAATTTCCATGAAATATCCCTCCAATGCTGCCACAACAACAAAAAAGCGAAACTAGCGATCAATTACTATTTTTCGGCACTACAATCACTTTAGAAGGCTTGAAATCACCTAGGATTGATATTAAGAACATGAGTGAGTATTTACAGAAAATAAAACCTTTAAAACAACCTCTCACACGAGCTGGAACGACACAAAAATGAGCAACAATAAGAAGAACAAGAGACTTACTAGTGCCACGGAATTCCCGACACTTGATTTGTGTTGTTTGCCCCTTTTTTGGGTCTTGAATCTTGCAAGAACCTTGAGAGGATTTTCCTAGGGTTCTAAGGTCTGAAAATAGTGAGAAGAAATGACTTAAAACGGGTTGGAGGCATCCTATATAGGTCCAAATATCTTAAACCGCCTTAGTGGGCCCCATAGAGAGGTGCTTGGCACAGTCTCGTGAAAACGCAAATATCTCTCTACTCCGAGATCGTATTGATGAATAGTTTAATGCGTTGGAAACTAGACTCATAGATATTTAATTTGGTTGGTAGATCACCCCGTAATTCCTTGTAAATTAGGAGAAAAGATTAGAAACATTTGACCTAATATTTAAGTAAAATTATGAACCTAAGTTGCGACAACTTTTGTCGACTTTTGTTTCATAACTCGTTTGACTTCAAGACTTATGATACGGATATTATATGATTAAAATACCTTAATAAATGAACTCTTGAGTGTATTAAGCACCGCTAGATTACTTTGAAAATACGAGTTACAACATCCTTGATTCATTTAACTTCTAATACTTGTTAATCACCCTTATACACTCTTGTATCACTTAAGACCAATAAGATTGACTTCTTATCATCTCAAAGATAATTCCTTCTTGGATTTATGTTAACTAATATATGGCATGAACTAACACATGTGGATACGGGTTGTAACACCTTTACAGTCATCAACATGCTTAGTTATAACTCTTTCAAAACTTTGCTTTATTTTATCATTTCTAAACACCTGTGTATTTAAAAACCCCTCTTATGTGAGCCTTGTTTGTTTATTTGTTAATTGCAAAAATTCACAATATATTGTCTGGTCGGGATCCACACTAGTGGATCCTGAGGGGTGCCTAACACCTTCCCCTTGGGATAATTTCAAGCCCTTACCCTATCTCTGGTTATTCAAACAAAATTTTAGAATTGAACCCCATTGGTGTCCTAATTCACCTTAAATCATTAGGTGGCGACTCGTCAAATGCAAAACCCACCTCCCAAAAAGGAGTGAGTTGTCCCATACCAAATGTCATAAACCCGATTTCGCGAGAAAAAGGGGGTGCGACAGCATGGTGACTCTACTGGGGACATTAGGCTTTTAGCATTTCAGACTGTTATTGTAAATTTATACCTCTTTATGTGGCAATTACTTGTTTAATTTCTTTAAGCATTCAATTCCCTTTTCAATTGCAAAACTGACGTGTCTTCTTTGTTTCTTTCCTTTACTACTGCTTTAAATTATGAAACTATTGTATTTACTACTTTTTAACGTGCAAATACTTGCCAACATGCTTTTAATTATTGTATAATCATGCTCAATATCATACTCCACTCGTGCCAAACAAATACCATAGCAACGCTTATAATGAGTGGTTGCGCTCTTCCAATATTATTACCCCCAAAATTCGGAAAGGCGTATTTGCGGTAAAACCAGGCAATCAACGGTGTAGTCGAAGGTTCCATGCCTTCCTCCTTGAGTTGTCCGCTCAAGGGTACCAGTCTTAAACCCCGTAGAAACCTTACTCTGTTTGAATTGTGCATGCATCATGGTCAAACCTAGCCGGGTCAGTTATGTTGTCCACATAATGATCCTTTAAGATAGTCTTGTCCAAAGTCCACTAGGTTTCCCTAAAACCCAAACGGACACCATCATGTTCTGTGCATTTATTTGGAGAACTAAATGCTTTATGCTAATTGTTGATGTTAAATAGTCTAGTTTGGCGGGGGTAAGGGCCTAACCTTGTTTGTCTTGCAGAAAATGAAGAACGAGGTCCCCATTTTCGGTATGGTTAGCACGCCCCCACTCTTGCTAGACTGGTGGAGGAGTCTTCCATCAGATGACCAAATCAATGAGTGAAAAGAGAGGGCCGCTAGAGCTAGCAAAAAGTTGGAATATCTGGAATATAGTCTGCTGGAATTAGAAGGAAAAGTGAGGAAGAGAGTCACCGACTGCCAAAATGCTGAAGGAAATGAAGGCGGACATCTAGCTAGAGCCTACCTGTTGCTGGGACTTCGCGAGCTGGGAAAGTTGTTCGACGGAGCTAAGGATGCTGAATCTGGGGAAGGTCCTTCTGGGACCAAGTAGATAGGAGTTTTTATTTTCGCTTTATAAAATGTAATAAGGCCAATGACCATTAGTGATTTTCATTTCCTATTTGCCTAGTGTCGATTTGGGATTCAACATATTTTCTATCAATAAAATGAGTCATTTAGCATTCTAAGTTCTCCAAATTAATTTGTCTCTAGGCCTACCTCGGGTACAAAGAGGTTCCCAAATTAGGGCACGTTTTACATTCCGCGCTACGTGTTTAAATATTGCAACATTTTTTATGATCCTCACTAACTTGTTACCTTTTTGTTTTTACTTTTGTTTTATTATTACCCTCCCCAAAGGTTAGTTCGTGCACTCTAGCAACATCATCCTATTCCACGAGATCCAAGAGCCGCCACCCACTCCTCCTCTTAGTCCTGTCAAAAACAAGAACAAAGGGAAGATGGAAGATTTGAACAATGTCAGAAAGGAGAACTCAGCTGAATGGGTAGAGGTCACTCATGGTCATGGTACTCAGGCTTCCAAATAAAATGCATCCCAACTCGAACAAAAGCTACTGAAATTCCAAGAAGAACTTGATCAGGTTCGAAATCTGGCAAATCTGTCATTTTCCCTCACCACTCCAGCTATCAATTTCCCAAATGCTCAGAACCCCATACCTCCACAGGATATCCCAAAGCAACAAAACCATCCCATGCCTCACCATCACTGCAACACCTACCATACCTCAAACAACACCCCGTTACTCATCCCAGAACTCCAAAACACCACAAATGACCACTTTCATACCCACCATAACACCCCTATCTACGTGGAGATTATGCCACAATCTACCCAACCCATCTCAAGGACACCCGATTCTGATGACAAGGATTTGCTCATCAGGAATTGGGCTGAAGAACTTAAGAAATTGACTAGCCAGATTCAAGGCGTCGAGGGAAGCAAGGGAATTGAAGGGCTGAACTATGAAGATCTTTGCATACAGCCCGATATCGAGCTGCCCGAGGGGTACAAACCTCCGGAGTTCGAAATGTTTGATGGTACAGGGGATCCAAAGGTCCATTTGAGAACGTACCGTGACAAGCTGGTTAGAGTATGGAAAGACGAGAGAATCCGCATGAAGCTTTTCATGAGGAGCTTGAAGGGAGATGTTTTATCTTGGTACATCAGTCAGGATCTAAAGAAATGGTCAAGCTGGGTAAGCATGGCATCTGACATTATGGACAGGTTCAGGTTTAACACATAAAATGGCGCCGGATGTGTTCTATATTTGGAATCTAAAGAAGAAGACTATAGAAACATTTCTAGAGTATGCTACTCGCTAGAGGTCGGAAGCTGCTAAAGTCAGACCCGCCTTAGAGGAGGAACAGACGAACAAATTCTTTTTTCGGGCTCAGGACCCGCAGTATTATGAACGACTAATGATGATTGAGAGCCACAAATTTTCTGATATTATCAAGTTGGGTGAAAGGATTGAAGAGGGCATCAAAAGCGGTATGGTTACAAACTTCAAGGCCTTGCAAGCTACAAATAAGACCTTGCAGTCAGGTGGTGTGTCCAAGAAAAGGGACGTAGGAGCCGTAATGGTTGCAAAGAGAACCAAATCTCCTATCAAATACCAAATTTACCCAACACCTCCACTCACATATCAACCAACTCCGAACTACCAAGCACCCTCACCCTCCTACCAAACTCCACCACCCACTTGTCAGTCACTTCCACCTCCCACATATCAGCCTACTTCACCCAGATATTCCTAACCCGCACATGTTTACCAAACCTACAATGATCAACCATCCCCCTATCAATCACCTCCTACACGCCAAAACTTCCCCAGACCTCGACCAAATTTTGATCGTAGACCTCCAAAACAATATACAGCCATTGCTGAACCTATTGATCAATTGTACGAAAGACTCAAAGCTGCTGGTTATGTCACCCCCATCCTTGCTGCAACTCCTGAGAACCCTTCTTAGTGGGTTAATCCGAACAAATCCTATGCATACCATTCTGGCATGAAGGGACACACCATCGACGAATGTCATTCTCTGAAAGACAAGATCCAGTCTCTGATTGATAGTAAGATTATTGTGGCAAAGGAACCCGCTCCAAATGTCTGTAACAACCCTTTGCCAGACCTTAAGGGTGGAGGCATCCACATGATTGAAATAGAGGATGATTGGGATCTTGAGGGATCAATCGGATTGATAGCAGAAGGTGATGACCCAAAGAAGCCAATAATTACTCTTAATCCGACCATGGTCCAGATTCAGCCCTTTGGGGACGCCGAGGTAAATATGTTCGTTCCACTTGAGTTTGAAGCAATTTCATCTGCAAAGACACCAGCACCAATTGAGGTCGAATTTGTGTCTCCAGCAAATGCACCCGCACCATTTGAAGTTGTAGTTTTACCACCCAAGGCACATTCTCCATTCAGAGTAAATATATCCACGCCGATTCCAGTGGCGATGTCGACCATGATGCCATTCCATACAAAGGAAATACCATGGGACTATACAGTAAAGGCAAGGAGGAAAGGCAAGGTTAGGTTCGAAGAAACTATTGCAGCACAGGGTATGACAAGAACTGGTAGAGTTTATACCACTGAACACTTAGTTGAGTCAAGCAAGAAGGCGTCCAATAGGCCACCCATCATTGAGTTAGGGCTGGATGATTTTTGGAGAAAGATACAGGCTAAGGAATACTCGATCGACCAGTTGAACAAAACACCGGCGCAAATCTCCATCCTTGCTTTGCTACAAAATTCTGAGGCACACAAGAATGCTCTGTTGAGGGTGCTGAGTGAAGCATACGTGCCAAGCAACATCACTGACGGGGAAATGGCTAACATGGTAGGACAGGTATTGGAAAGTCATAGAATTACTTTTCATGAGGATGAGCTGCCACCTGAAGGGTTGGGTCACAACAAGGCGTTGCACATCACCGTGCAATGTGAAGACTATTTTATCACCAGAATCCTGATCGATGGAGGGTCCAATCTCAACATTTGTCCACTGGTAACACTCAAGAAGTTGGGTAAGGGACTGCATGGAATAAAGGACGAAGCTATCAATGTGAAAGCTTTCGACGGCTCCCAAAGGTCCACCATTGGGGAGATTAGTCTGTGTTTGCAAATGGGGCCAACTTTGTTCGATGTTTATTTCCAAGTGATAGACATGCCGGCATCTTACAATCTGCTGTTGGGACGGTCGTGGATTCATGATACTGGGGCCGTAGCATCAATACTCTATCACGAGGTAAAGTTTGAATGGAATCACCAGGAGGTGATCATTCACGGCGACGGTAGAAACCCTATATACAATCGCCAGACCATTCTATCAATCAAAGGAAGAAAGAAGCTAGGTGGAGACACTTACCATCACATCGAACAGGTAAATGCTATTGACAAAGACAAATGGTGGGATAATAAGATCGAGAGTATACTGAATTAGAGTGGGTATGAACCTGGAAAAGGGCTCGGCAAGAACCTCCAAGGAATCACTAAGCCCATAAAACTCAAGAAGCATGGCACCACTTTCGGTCTGGGATCTGAGTACACCTGGGAAGAATTCAACAACTGGTCGCCACCATGGCGCGGTCCTTACTATCCACTGGAGCAGCCGATACCACATCTGAAGCAGACTATCCAACCGGTCGATATTATTTATGTGTCAGATGAAGAAGAAGCAGTAGTAGCGCTGGAGAACTTGTTCTTAGAAGACAATGACATAGACTGTTGTGTTGTTCTCGAGGAGGAGGGGGAGGAAGGCCCTTCCATACAGGCTGTAAGTAGAGGAGCATGCCTCAATAACTGTACCATCAGGACAACCAGAGCTCGACGAGCCTCGGGGTACTAAGGCTAAAACAAGCATCATGCACTGTTTTATTTACTAAATGATTTTCTTTGCATTTTAATTCCCGCAATAAGAGCTCAAATGTTCCAAAACAATTATGCAATTTATCCAAGCGTTTTAACTTTTCTTATAATTCGACACTTATTATTATTTTTCTCTCATTACTTTACTTATACAGCATTACTATTACTTACCTTGATGAGCCAATGATTGTGACATGCAACGAGACAACACAACAAACGGACATAGATTCAGAGGAAGATGACATACCAAAAGAGATTGTTAAGGAAGTAGAGAATTTTGAGAACAAACCTAAGTCCAACCTGGACGAGACGGAAGTTGTTAACCTGGGAGATGTAGAAAATGTCAAAGAAACATGAATTAATGTTCACTTATCGCCGTCAGAAAAGAAGGAATACACAAAATTTCTAAGAGAATATGACGACATATTCGCCTAGTCGTATAATGACATGATTGGTCTGAGTACATGTATTGTGGCTCACAAACTGCCAACCGATCCAACATATCCACCGGTAAAGCAAAAGCTCAGAAAGTTCAAGACTGATATGAGTTTAAAAATCAAGGAAGAAGTCACTAAGTAGGTCAAAGCTAAGGTTCTCAGGGTAGTAGAATACCCGACATGGTTAGCCAACATTGTACCAGTACCAAAGAAGGATGGGAATGTCAGAGTCTGTGTCGGCTACCGAGATCTCAACCGGGCCAGTCTGAAAGATGGCTTCCCTTTGCCAAATATACACATCCTGGTCGATAATTGCGCCAAGCATGAGTTGCAATCATTTGTAGATTTTTTCGCTGGTTATCATCGAATCTAGATGGATGAAGAAGATGCTGAGAAAATGGCTTTCATTACGCCGTAGGGAATGTATTGTTACAAGATGATGCTGTTTGGGTTAAAGAATGCAGGGGCCACCTACATGAGGGCCATGACTACTATTTTCCACGATATGATACACAAGCAGATTGAGGTATATGTAGATGATGTCATCATCAAGTCCAAGAAAGCAACCGATCATATGGAAGATTTGAGGAAGTTCTTCAATAGGCTGTGAAGGTACAACCTAAAACTGAATCTCGCAAAGTGTGCATTTGGGGTTCCTGTTGGAAAATTACTTGGGTTTATTATTAGTCGCCGAGGAATAGAACTGGATCCATCAAAAGTCAAAGCTATTCAAGAATTGCCACCGCCAAAGAACAAGAAAGATGTGATGAGTTTCTTGGGAAGGCTTAACTACATCAACCGGTTCATAGCGCAATCTATAGTTATCTATGAGCCAATCTTTAAGATGTTGAAGAAGGACGCCGCTACCAAATGGACTGATGACTGCCAGAAAGCTTTCGACAAAATCAAGAAATACTTGTCAACACCACCAGTCTTGGTCCCGCCCGAGCTAGGTAGACCTTTATTACTCTACTTTGCAGTATTGGATGGAGCGTTCGGTTGTGTTTTGGGGCAACATGATGAAACGGGGAGGAAAGAGCAGGCCATCTATTACCTCAGTAAGAAGTTCACCCCGTACGAGGCCCATTACACTCTGTTAGAGCGCACCTGTTATGCTTTGACTTGGGTTGCTCAGAAGCTGAGGCACTATTTTTGTGCCTATACCACATATCTCATATCAATGTTAGATCCTTTGAAGTACATCTTTTAGAAGCACATGCCCACTGGCAAGCTAGCCAAGTGGAAAATCCTGTTGAGTGAGTTCGACATTGTTTATGTAACTCAGAAAGCGGTCAAGGGACAAGCACTGGCAGACCACCTTGCTGAGAATCCCGTGGATGGAGAATACAAACCCCTAAAAATGTATTTTCCTAACGAAGAGGTATCATTTATAGGAGAAAATATTGCAGAATCCTATAACGGTTGGAGATTGTTTTTCGATGGAGCAAAAAATTTCAAAGGAGTTGGAATAGGAGCAGTCCTAGTATCAAAAACCGGTCAGCATTATTCGGTGTCTTCCAAACTCAGGTTCCCATACACCAATAGCATGGCCGAGTATGAAGCTTGCATCTTATGGCTCAAAATGGCCATTAACACGAACATTCAAGAATTGCTAGTGATTGAAGATTCAGACCTACTCGTACATCAGGTGCGTGAAGAATAGGCAACCAAGAACCCCAAGATACTCCCGTACCTACATCATGTACAGGAATTGAGGAAAAGGTTCACAAAGACAGAATTCCAGCATATTCCCAAAATCCAGAATGAGTTCGCCGATGCGTTGGCTACCCTATCATCCATGATACAGCATCCAGACAATAACTTCATTGATCCCATTGCAATAAAAATCCATGATCAACCAGCTTATTGTGCCCACGTCGAAGAAGAAGCAGATGAAAAGCCTTGGTTTCATGATATCAAGGAATATTTGGCAAAAGGCGAGTACCCAAAATTTGCAAACCCCACTCAGAAACACACACTTCGGAGATTGTCCAACAATTTCTTTCATAGAGGAGGAATCCTGTATAGGAGGACTCCCAATTTGGGACTATTAAGGTGTGTCGACTCAAAGGAAGCATCCAAGCTACTAGAGGAAATTCATGCCGGAACCTGTGGTCCACATATGAATGGTTTTGTCTTAGCTAAGAAGATACTCTGGGCTGGTTACTTTTGGATGACTATGGAAATAGACTGCATCCAGTATGTCCAAAAATGCCAGCGCTGTCAGATACATGCAGACATGATAAAGGTACCTCCAAATTAGCTTAATACAACAAGTTCACATTGGCTATTCGCTGCCTGGGGGATGGATGTTATTGGACCAATCGAGCCTGCCGCTTCCAATGGGCATAGATTTATCCTGGTAGCAATCGACTATTTCACCAAATGGTTCGAAGCATCATCTTACAGAGCAGTAAACAAGAAAGTCGTGGCAAACTTTGTTCGCGACTGCATTGTTTGTCGATTCGGGATTCCAGAGTCGATCATTACTGATAATGGCTCCAACCTGAATAGCAACTTGATGAAAGCTATATGTGAAACCTTTAGTATCAAACACAAGAATTCCACAACCTACAGACCTCAGATGAATGGGGTCGTAGAAGCTGCCAACAAGAATATCAAGAAGATATTGAGGAAAATGATAGAGAAGCATAAACAGTGGCACGAGAAGTTATCATTTGCTTTACTGGGGTATCGCACTTCAGTCCACATATCAACTGGGGCAACCCCCTATATGCTAGTTTACGGTACAGAGGCAGTCATTCCCGCTGAGGTTGAAATTCCCTCCCTAAGGATCATGAAGAAAGATGAGCTCGATGACACAGAGTGGGTGAAAGGTCGTTACGAGCAACTACCCTTATAGACGGAAAAAGAATGAATGTAGTTTGCCATGGCCAACTTTATCAAAACAGAATATCCAGAGCCTTCAACAAAAGAGTCAAGCCGAGACAGTTCACATTGGGACAGCTGGTGTTAAAGAAAATTTTTCCACATCAGGATGAAGCCAAAGGGAAGTTCACTCACAACTGGCAGGATCCATACATGGTTCACCGGGTTCTAACAGGAAGAGCCCTCATACTCGCAGAAATGTACAGAGAAGTATGGCCAAAGCCGATCAATTCAGATGCAGTCAAGTGTTACTATGTGTGATCTTTATGCTTTCCTTATATGATGTAATTTGAAATATGCCTGACCTGATTCCTATTTAAGAGGGTATAGTAGGCAGCCCTATGGGTTCGGTCACAATTTAATAAAAAATTTCATTTCCCCCGCAATTGGAAACTAGGGCAGAATTTTGAGGAGGACCCTCAAAATTCCGAAATAATTTCAGCCGATCGTCGCAGGAAACAGTCAGAAGCATCGACCCATTAAACTGGGGTAGAATTTTGAGGAGGACCCTCAAAATTCCGTAGCAAGAGAGGTTGCAATGTCTCGAACCACGTCACAGTCATCGGTTTGTCTAAAAAATTATTATTGTTATGTCATATTTTTACGAAATCATGCATGTTTACTACTGAAATTGCTTTGTTTAGCGACGCTACCCCAATGATACATATAGTATCACCAGATCAAAGCCGAGCAAGTCAAAAAGAGCCAGCGGGGATACGAACTAACCTCCCCCTTTACAAAACTCATGATTTTCCTTTGGATGCAGGCACTTGGATTGCGAAATCATTAAACATATCATACACTCACGAGACGAACATTGTTCAGGAATACAACTCTCAGAACCGTTGCACTTACCCACATCTACTATCCATACACACCAATGTCATTGTTCGGAGGCACCATTTTCATAGCCCGAGAACGTCATGTCATGGCCTGAGGACCCCTTTTAATCTTTTGCATATCATTATTCAAAGGCATCATGGTTCGGAGGCATCATTCGCATAGCCCGAGAGCATCATTTCATGGCCTGTGAATCCTCTATTATACGTTTTATGGCCCAGGACATCATGGTCTAAGAACTTCATTCTAACCGTCCGAAGACAATCCTCATGGTCCGATAGGAAATTGCATCATGTTTAAATTTAAGCACAATATATGCTTGTATTGTTTATTTGCAGGTAAACCGGCGAGCAACGACCATCTCGACAGAAGCGATCTGGTTCTAGTTCCCGCAGCCATATCAAACCTTAACCATTCCCCTGTCCTGAATATTGCGTCCGTTCTCGAAAGTCTCCGTGGCCTAAACCTCTTCGAACCATTTCGCTCGGTCAAAATTAGCCATCATATCTTTACCCAACAACTCTTTCATCTTTCCCGGGTAAAGAGGGGCAGTTGTTGATACCCAATTTTTTCTTGTATATTTTTAATATTAAAAATACTTTCAAAATAGCATATGTATGCATGTATAAGTATGTCCAAATGTTTAATCATATTTCCTATTTTTTAAAAAAAATTTTAAACCAATTTATTCCCCTATTTTACTCATAAAAAACCAATAATAATTTCCAAAATTATCATTTTTAGTGATTCATTTGTTGGATCCTCATATGTTTACTAAAATATAGCTAATATAATTTTTTGCATATTTTTATAAATTGATTTAGTATTTTTAAAGCTAATTGCATATAATTGCATTATTAGCCTCTTTTAGGTTTAATTGCATTTAAATCTATAAAAATTAAGTCCAGTATTTTAATTTCATAATTATGTACTATAAATCATTTTAGTACCTTTAATTTATTTACAGAAATTATTTTACTATTTTTATAAATCAAATAGGAAAAATTGGCTATTTAAATGTTAGCCCCATTTTATTTCAATTATAGCCTGATTTTGACCCCAATTGAACCCAATTTGAAGCCCAATTACCCTAACCCAACTCCCATTCAAACCGACCCATAACCCATTTAAATGACCCACCCGGACTCCCATCTAATCCCAGTCGTTGATCGTGTAGATCAACGACTCCCATTAATCCTTTCCTAATTAAACCCAAAGACCCCCCCAAACCCTTTTCATTCTTCATAATCCGCCGCCTCTGAAACCCCTCCTCTCCCAAATCCTCTCTACAACCACATCAAACCCTAGCTGTCGCCACCCTAATACGCTTTCATCCATGGCCTTCCAAGGTCATCAGAGACCTGTATCAACCTCCCATGGCCCCTACGTGTTTGTTCATGTGGTCTCACGACTAGATCCTAAAAGGGTTTTGTCCAGTCTTTACTCGATGACTGTTCTCCGGTTGTCTCTAACCTTTCTCCGACCAGCCATGACTATTCGAGTCAGTCCTTTGACTCTCCTGCTTAGATCGATGGTTTTCAAGGCCTTTCTCATCACTTGGGGTTCTTCTAAAACCCTAACCTCTAAGGTTCTTTCGATTTCTATTAGATCTGCTTCAAATCTATGTTTGCTTTGGACTTCTAAGCATTTTTTTTATGTTTCTTTTTAAAACTCAACTTTCAAAACCCCTTATCTTTTCCGATTAGGGTTCTTGTTAAGTTATTTAAAAACTTTTCTCTCATTTTTGACATGTTTTGCTATGTTTGCTCATATCGTTCTTCTACCTCAGTTTGCATGTTAAAAGCCCTAATTTCTTTTGACTGTTTATTAGACGAATGCTTGTTTGCCTGAGTTTTGTCCGATTTGCTTGTTTATCATCTTTTAAAACTCTACTGTTGTTGAAAATCCTATGGCTTTGAGTCTGAGACTGTTCGTTTAAGTGCATGACTCGATTTGAAGTTCTTTATTTCAAAACCTTTTATTCCTTTGTGTGATTCTTCTGACTCTGGTTTTCTATCATCTCTAAAACTAGATTATGCTCGAAACCATAATTTTTAAAAGGGGGTTTTCCTCACCTGCTATTGTGAGATCTTCGCATGCCTTTGATATTCTATGTTTTCCTCACTACTGATTCAATGTGACTTGACCTACTAGAATATCATGCTTCGAATGTTGCTATCTACTAAATTTTGTTCTACTATTGTATGCTATTTCCTTTTGCCAACAGGCTTGGCCTCGCATGTATAGTGTTTATGCACCTTATTTATTTGTTGAGTTCCCTTATTTGACTGATCTTCAAACTTGTGACCGATTTCAAACTTTTCCTTTGTGAAATTCTGATTTCACTCTCCTGTTAAGGTTAACTGATTTCTTTTCCTGTTTTGCCTTACTGAATCCTTTCCAAAATTAGAGTATTTTTGTACCAAGACTCGATTGCTTTCTTAATGTTTTACTACTTCTTTTATGGCAACTGTCAGCCTGCTGACAAATTGATTTCCTTCCTTATTTTGAACTTGTCACTGCCCGTTAAGCAAGTGATCCCTTAATTAAAGGCAATCACTTGTACAATTGATTCTGAATCATGATTGTTTCCATGTTTGTAGCTTATTACCTCTCTCTTACTCGTTTTCAAAAACTATAAATACCCTGTACTTCTTTTCTTTCAAGGACACGAACACAAGGCATAAACACATGAGTTCAAACACACACTCCACTAAATCTCTCTCTTTTTTCTCTGTTGCTACTATATTGCTGCCTTACCTAGCCGGCTGAAAGCCAAGGCTAGGCTGTGGAAAACTTGCTTATTTTTCTCTACATTTGCGTTTCATACTGGTATGTTCTAATTAAGCATCTGCACCAACAACAACATGCTTATTTACTGTTGCTTGCATCCTTGTTTGTCTACTATGTGTATTTAACCTGGTACCATTATTAAAGCATGATGTAACTTCCCCTTTTTCCTATTTTGAATTAATGTATCATGACTTGTGAATCCTAAATCCCTACCTCAATGTGTTTAATACTTGTGGTTGGTTTGGGGCATGACAGTATGGGACATTATTGTGCATGACCCAAACCTGATTCCCCCAGGATCATAACCTCCATGCTTATCTCATATGTTGTGATTGGGTTACAGGCATGTCAGCACTTTCCATTGTTGTGCATGCCCAATACTAACCCATACCTAAGTGTATAGGCTCATTGCAATGGACTCCCAATCCCCTGACCCTTTTGTATGAAATTGTTAACTCTGTAAAATGTTAATAGTTGTCTCCCTGTCCCATCTCCTTTATACCCTCAGTTTGTCTAAAACTCTATTTCTGCACTTTCACTATCTTCTTAAACTTAAGTTCTGCCCCCTTATGTGATCCTTGCCTTGGGACCCATGAGCTCCCTATGAACTTGGACACATAAGGGATGGCATTTCCACACTGCACTCATCCCTATTCTGGTATGTAACTTGGGTGTGAGCACTGCCCGGGGTCCTATTGAGACCCTTAGGGAACTCTGACACACTCAAGTCCGAGAAAGGCTTTGGATCAATGGCATTTTTGAGGTAGTTTATTCCATAACTTAGAGAGGAAGTCAAGAATCAGGCTTCCTCTGGTTGTAACGTTTCTTTGTACTATTCTAGTGTAATTCATTATTCTGGTTTGTAATAATTTGTAATAAATATTTGGGGTTGGCTAGTGAAAAGGGTTGGGTGATTACGTATGCTCAAGGGTAGAGAACATGCTTATAGGACTTATGTTATGAACAATTCAATTCTGTATTTAGAAAAAACATGCCTATAGGACCTATGTTTTGAACAACTCAATTCTGCTTTTAGAAAAACATGCCTATAGGACTGGTTTTAAATCCTGCATGTTCAATTTTGCATTTAGACATCATGTACGTAGGATTTATTCTTAGTTCCTTTCATGATCCATTTCACACCTAGATGACCTACCTATAGGACTTATTTAAAATTATGCATGCCACTTAGATATCATGCTTTAGGTTTTAAACGGCTATAAGTAAGTGTCATGTTCATGATGTTGAAATAATTCAATGTTAGATATCATGCCTATAGGGATTAAAATCAGCATTATTAGATACCAGCGCCTACAGAATCTAGAGTTGGTCTAATTTAAACCAGTCTAATCTGAATTAGTTTTAAATAATCTAATTCCCTTCTTTAACGAGGTTCAGCAAGCATGCCTATAGGATTTCAAACAATTCATTTTGAGTAATTACTTTTTCGCCACATTCTGAATCAATTAGATATCATGCCTATAAGATCCTATCTAAACGCTTAGGCAAGCCTTAGAGTAATACCATAAAAACTGAATCCGCCTTTGTTAATCATTACAATCAGCAGGCAGGCCTAATTCGGACTTCTTATCTGAGTTATGTAATAAACAGATCTACTTTAATAATCAAACTCCCCTCACCATTAGTATTTTAATCAGACCTAAAAAGTATGTGAAAGTCATGCTAGTTATGTGCTTTTTGTTTAAGGAGGTGTATATGGGCCTTTATCTATTTATATACTTTCCCCAACATGCAGTGTGTGTTTTGTATGTCGCCTTAGATTTTTACCCTTTGAAACCAATCAGCCTAATATCCCTCCCCTTTAGGAATAGTAGTCTTAAGCTTCTACGGGACTGATAGGAATGGGACGGGTAATAGCATGCAATAGTAATCGAGACCAATCTGCGCTTTAACGAGGTGGGAAGGGTAGATATGGATATGATGACCAGTGCGCTAATACCACGTGTATTCCCTCTTTTGAGGAGTGTCATACCGAGTATCGCATTGATGTGATCCATATTAAATACAAACCTAAGACCCCTTTACACTCATCAACATGCTTAGTTTCAACACTTTTCTTTATTTTATCATTTCTAAACACATGTGTATTTAAAAAACCCTCTTATGTGAGCCTTGTTTGTTTACTTGTTAATTGCACAAATTCACAATAAATTGTCTGGCCAGGAACCACACTAATGGATCCTGAGGGGTGCCTAACACTTTCCCCTTGGGATAATTTCAAACCTTAACCCTATCTCTGGTTATTCAAACGAAATTTTAGAATTGAACCCCATTGGTGTCCTAATGCACCTTAAATCATTAGGTGGCGAATCTTCAAATGCAAAACCCAACTCCCAAAAAGGAGCGAGTTGTCCCATACCAAATGTCATAAACCCAATTTCGCGAGAAAAAGGGGGCGCGACAGCATGGCGACTCTGCTGGAGACTTTAGGCTTTTACCATTTCAGATTGTTATTGTGAATTTATACTTTTTTATGTGGCAGTTACTTGTTTAATTTCTTTAAGCATTCAATTCCCTTTTCAATTGCAAAACTGACGTGTCTTCTTTGTTTATTTCCTTTACTACTGCTTTAAATTATTAAACTGATGTATTTACTACTTTCTTAACGTGAAAATACGTGCCAACATGCTTTTAATTATTGCATAATTATGCTCAACATCATACTCCACTCGTACCAAACAAATACCATAGCAACACTTATAATGAGTGGTTGCGTTCTTCCTATATTATTACCCCTAAATTCGGAAAGGTATATTTGCAATAAAACCAGTCGATGGTTCCGTGCCTTCTCCCTTGAGTTGTCCGCTCAAGAGTACCAGTCTAAAACCCCATAGAAACCTTACTCTATTTAAATTGTGCATGCATCATGGTCAAACCTAGCCGGGTCTGTTATGTTGTCCACACAATGATCCTTTAAGATAGCCATGTCCAAAATCCACTAGGTTTTCCTAAAACCCAAACGGACACCAGCACGTTTTGTGCATTTATTTGGAGAACTAAATGCTTTATGCTAATTGTTGATGTTAAATAGTCGAGTATGGCGGGGGTAAGGGCCTAACCTTGTTTGTCTTGCAGAAAATAAAGAAAGAGGTCCCCAGTTTCGATATGGTTAGCACGCCCCCACTTTTGCTAGACTAGTGGAGGAGTCTTCCATCAGATGAGCAAATCAATGAGTGGAAAGAGAGGGCCGCCAGAGCTAGCGAAAAGTTGGAATATCTGAAATACAGTCTGCTGGAATTAGAAGGAAAAGTGAGGAAGAGAGTCACCGACTGCCAAAATGCTGAAGGAAATGATGGCAGACATCTAGCCAGAGCCTACCTATTGCTAGGACATCGCGAGCTGGGAAAGCTGTTCGACGGAGCTAAGGATACCGAATCTGGGGAAGGTACTTCTGGGACCAAGTAGATAAGAGTTTTTCTTTTCTCTTTATAAAATGTAATAAGGCCAATGTCCATTAGTGATTTTCATTTCCTGTTTGTCTAGTGTCGAATTGGGATGAGGCAGTGAAGGTTGAGATTCCCGACCCTGATGAAAATTATCACACCTACTTTTTCCGCCCCCGCGGGGGTACAAGGAGTTTTTTCCAATTAAAGTACAATCAAAAGGGGATTTATTTATTTATTTATTTCAGAGTCGCCACTTGGGAGATTTAGGGTGTCCCAAGTCACCAATTTTAATCCCGAATCGAGGAAAAGAATGACTCCATATTATAATCTGCGTACCAGAAATCCGAATAAGAAATTTTGTTAACCCGGGAGAAGGAGTTAGGCATTCCCGAATTCCGTGGTTCTAGCACGGTCGCTCAACTGTCATATTCAGCTTATTTATCTGATTTTAATACAAATATGAACTTATGTGCCAATTTTAACTTTTTACCGCTTTATTATTATTATTTTAAAAGGATGTGAACATTGTTTAAAACATGTCTTTGGATTACGTCACATGAAATGCACCCGCAATCCGAAATACATTTTTATTCAATGTTTTGGGATTTGGATTTGGGTCGCATGAAATGCACACCCGAGTTTAAGAAGGTAAGCTTATTAAAATGCGCGCCTAAAGCAATTAACGTATTATTATTTCTGGGTAAGGGCGTGGAATTTTGCTAAACGGCTCATCCCAAAGTCTAATTAATTTAATTAAACATTTATCGAGGGCCCCACAATTTTGTATTTTCATTCGGCGAGGCTCGTCTCATTTATTTTTAAAAGACAATCCTAAAATGCCTACATTATTCTCTATTAAATTTGTCTCTACAAAAATAAAATAAAAAAATGTCTTAATTTATTTACATGCTGAAATTAACCAATAATATTTAATTAAACAACATTCCTCCAAGTCCCAAAATGGTCTATTTTGATAAACTAACGTGCTTTTTGAGACATGGTAATCATCCAACAATAGCGAATTAACTAGACGAAGTTACTACACCATTTATTTATTTTTAGGCAATATATAGATAGTTCGTCCGTTAAGCTATCATCCGATGTTTCACTATATATATTAAAAAGCTACATGATTCTGATTAGAGTAAGCTAAACAATTTATATATACAAATAAAATTTAGAATATAATTAAAATAAATCTGAAACTTCAACTCTTCATTTTCGTATTCATGCTACATGTTTCAGTTTACAATAACCAGCGTGTCAGTTGTGTACCTGATATTGGAAGCAAAAGAAAATGAAGATGATAATCAACAGCAGTAATAACAATACAGCACAGCAACAACAATCCAGCAACAGTAACAACCCAGGAACAGAGTTTGCAAACCAGTGGAGCAGTAATCCCAAAAACAAAAGCTTCAAGCTTTGATGAAACAACAACAGTTAATGCTGATTTCAAACAATGAAAGAAAGCAGAAGATTTTTTTAGTTTTTTTTTTATTTGAAAGCTTTAATATTTTTCGGAATTTTTCTCTCTCTTAAATATTCAGCCCTTTTTTCTCTCTCTCTCTATCTGTCCATTTTTTTTTCTTTTGTTCTTCTCTATTCTCTCTCTCTCTCTCTTATTCTGTTCTTATTCTTATTTTTCTTTTGTTCTTCTCTATTCTCTCTCTCTCTTATTCTGTTCTTATTCTTATTTTTCTCTCTTATCTTCTTCAAGACTTCTTCTTTATAACACATGCCCAAACCCTTTAATTAACTAATAAATCAATACTTTTTCCTACCAAACCCATTAATCCTCCCACTCATCTCCATTACATTAAATAAATATATCAACCCCACCCCATTATATTTTGTCCCCCATGCCTACCATAAACAATTACCATATTCCCCTCCACTACATTTTGTCTTGTCCCCCATTTATATTAAACAAATATATCAAACCCCAACCCATTACATTTTGTCCCCCATGCTTAATTACTTTAATATTATCTTAATTTTAATGGAAAGAACATTCAAAATAAATAATTATTCAGAAATTAAATTCCAAAAATACCCCTCTACCCTTACTGAAATTACTAAACTACCCCTGAACGTACTGCAAATTACCAACCTACCCCCATCAGCTATAAACACTTCACTTAATCAATTTCAACCAAAATATAGCGAATATGACCAATTTCTAACAATGTTCAAACAACAAATCACATGAACATGATTTCTAAACCAATTCAACAACAATATCACATAAACACAAATCGAACAACAAAGAACAACCAAAATTTTGATTGAACAGTATTTATAGCAACAAACAAATCTACTTTCAGATTCAACAACAACAACAAACAAGTACATTCAGATTTCTAAATTCAATAATCACATGAACTTAAAATCAACTCTAATAACATTACAACCAACAATTCCTATATTAAACTTAAACAGGATTATGAGACAAACTCAAGAAATAATCATAAATGATGAACAATAAACAAGAAAAATCAAACTTATACTAATTTCGGATTCAAGAACAATTAAACAAAGTATGAACATAAATGAAAAGATTCAACAACAATAACAAGCAAGTTTTAATCAAATTCGAATTAAACTTGTATTAAGCTTAAACAAAACAAATAAACTTAATCAAATCACTAAACTTCAAATAATCAATTGATCTTTTATAATTAAATTTAACAAAATTATAATAAAGATACATGATTCCAAAAAAAATTAAAACGTAACTTCACATTAAATCATTGAATTAAAAACGAACTTCAAACAAAGATGAACATGAATTAGATCTATTTTTAAACAACAAAACATGACGGATTCACATGATTAAACCAACATACTCCCCGACTACAACTAAATTCTTTTTTAGACAAATAACAAGATCGAATAAGAACCAATTATGAGCTTAAACTTGAATCTAACAATATTAACAATTTCTGAAAAATACATAAAATACATGCAATAAATTGAAGAAATAATTAATTAAATTTCAATTTGAATCTAACAAATATTAAACTAACAATTTCACATGAACAACTGAAAAATTAACAAAACAATGAACATGAACAAAACAAAAGTCAAACATCTACCGATTTTAGATTCGAGAAATATCAAAACGAAATACGGGAAAAAAAAATAAAACTCAAAATCTACTAACCGGATCGAAACGAAGAACAACGACTAACCAACGACGACCTCGGACTATGTAGGGACTGTATTGACGACCCCCAACCAAAACTCGAACAGAAAACTCGACGTACCGGACCTCGACTCAACCAAAGACCCCCGAACTTTGATGAAGAAGATGAAGCAACAGTAGTAGCAGCACGTGAAGCAGAAGCAGCTGGCAGTGGCAAAGGTTGAAGCAGCAGCAACAACATCTATGTGCGCGGCAAGCAGAAGCAGGAGCGTCTGGTCGTTTGGATGTAACAATGACGCGGATGAACGTGAAGATGCAGCAACTGGGTTTCTTTGCTGCTGTTGTTCAACGTGAAGACGCAGCAACTGGGCTCGAACTGGACGACGTTTTTGGTTTGGGAGCTGCTGTTCGACGTCCTGGCTGGATCGTAGTAGAAGGGTGAGGTTCTAGGGTCTCGAAGGTGTTCGACAAAATGATGGTCGAGCTGGGCTACTGAAGAAGACGACGTTGCGACGTGGTCGGGTAGACGTGAGGCTGATCCAGTGGTCGCTTGGTTGCGAGAAGATGAAGCAATAGGTTGGGTGATGGTGGTCTTGGGTTGGTTCAAGGATGGTCCGGTGAGAGGAGGAGTTGAAGGGTGGTTGCTGGGTATTGAGAGGTGAGTGAGGGTGGCTAGTTGTCCATGGTGAGGGTGAAGGGCATCCATTGATGCTAAGGAGGGGAGCTTGAAGAAGAAGAAGGAAAATGAAGGGGGGGGTAGTTAGTATAGTTTTAGGGTTTTTCAGTTTTTTTTTTGTTTTTGTTTTATTTTTGAAAGGAAAGATAATAGGGGTTTTGGGTTATGGACCGGGTCGACCCGGTTTGAAATGGACCGGGTCGTGGGGAAGATTGGACAATTGTTTGGGCTTGGGGTTGAAATTTGAAGAAATGGCCCAATCCGATTTTTCTTTGTATTTTTGCTCTTTTCTTCTTTTATTTTTCTAGAACTAAATTATAAAAATACTTAAATTATTATTAAGAACTAAGTTAAGTTATAAAAGCGCAAATTAACTCCCAATAACAATTAACGCACAATTAAGTAATAATTAAGCATAAAATTATATATTTGGACATTAAATGCTAAAAATGCAAAAGACGCCTATTTTGTAATTTTTATTTTAAAAAAAAACATAATTACTAACAATTGTAGAATTAAATCCTACATGCAAAATGCGATATATTTTGTATTTTTTATTAATTTAACAAATAAACATGCACAGACAAATACAAATAATTATTCAAAAATATCACAAAATTGCACACCAAGGAAAA
Organism: Nicotiana tabacum; assembly: GCF_000715075.1. NCBI lineage: Eukaryota > Viridiplantae > Streptophyta > Magnoliopsida > Solanales > Solanaceae > Nicotiana > Nicotiana tabacum. Next base: position 175,558,138 of record NC_134080.1, read on the forward strand.
TCATTTTATTTTTGAATTTTTGGGAGTAATTCTCATATAGGGCAAAAATCACGTGCTTACAGCTGCCCCTCTTTGCCCGAAGACACGAAGGGTTTTCGTGCAAAGATAAAGCGAGCGATTTTTGCCCATCCGAGTACTCCGTGTGAAGCATTTTTTGAAAAACATTTAACCGAACCTTTGCTTCAAAGGTTTCCTACATATCCTGGGCTAAACAGGAATCAGGTTAATGTAGTTCGGGAAGTTTTGGTAGCTGGGACTACCGTGGGACTGCAATTTTACTGTTGTTGCATGCTATTACCACTGCTTACCGATCTCCTTGTTACACCGTGCTTAAAAGAAAATAAGAAGCTAGGCTAGACTGCAATTTGTTCTTGTTGCCTTGCTTTCTTGTCTGCTTGTGTTTCTTCCGGTGCTTTTATTCCGATGTTTTTCTTCCTTTTGACACATGCACTTGAGTTTGTGCTGGGACCTCTTGTTGCAACCTTCTGCTTCACGGTGCTGGGGATTTTTATTGTTTCCTGCTGGGGATTCCTGTTGTAACCCTCTATTTTATTGTCTTCTGACTTGATCTTGAAATAGATTCCTCTGTTGTATGGGTGGGCTCCCAACTTCAATACTTGAAAATTAATGCTGAATGTATTCCTCTGTTATATGGGCGGGCTCCCAACTTCAACACTTGAAATGAAAAGACTGAAATGTATGCCTCTGTTCAATGGGCGGGCTCCCAACTTCAACACTTGAAATGAAAAGACAGAAATGTATGCCTCTGTTCTATGGGCGGGATCCCAAATTCATCACTTGAAATGAAAAGACTGAAATGTATGCCTCTGTTCTATGGGCGGGCTCTCAACTTCGATACTTGAAATGTAAAGACTGAAATGTATGCCTCTGTTCTATGGGCGGGCTCCCAACTTCAACACTTGAAATGAAAAGACTGAAATGTATGCCTCTGTTCTATGGGCGGGCTCCCAACTTCAACAACAACTTTTAAAAACAAAATGCCATTCCTTTCTTTAGGTTGACGAGATTTCAACAACTTTTAAAAATGTCTTTCCTCTCTTCAGGCGGGCTCCTGACTTCAAACAAACAACTTTTAAAATAAACGTCATTCCGTTCTTCAGGCGGGCTCCTGACTTCAAATAAACAACTTTTAAAATAAACGCCTTTCCTCTCTTCAGGTTGGCGAGATTTCAAAAACTTTTTTTTTAAAAAAAAAATGCCATTCCTTTCTTTAGGTTGGCGAGATTTCAACAACTTTTAAAAACATCTTTCCTCTATTCAGGCGGGCTCCTGATTTCAACAACTTAGGAGGAAATGCGTCTCCTAGGGGTAAAAGTAAACTTAGGAGGAAATGCCTCCCCTATGGGTAAAAGTAAACTTAGGAGGAAATATCTCTCCTATGGGTGAAACTAAACTTAGGAGGAAATGCATCTCCTATGGGTAAAATAAACTTTAGGAGGAAATGCCTCTCTTATGGGTAAAATAAACTTTAGGAGGAAATGCATCTCCTATGGGTAAAGCAAACCTAGGAGGAAATGCGTCTCCTAGGGGTAAAACTAAACTTAGGAGGAAATGCCTCTCCTATGGGTAAAACTAAACTTAGGAGGAAATGCCTCTCCTATGGGTAAAACTAAACTTAGGAGGAAATGCCTCTCCTATGGGTAAAAATAAACTTTAGGAGAAAATGCATCTCCTATGGGAGAAAATAAACTTTGGAGGAAATGCATCTCCTATGGGTAAAAAAAACTTAGGAGGAAATGCCTCTCCTATGGGTAAAACTAAACTTAGGAGGAAATGCCTCTCCTATGGGTAAAACTAAACTTAGGAGGAAATGTCTCTCCTATGGGTAAAAATAAACTTTAGGAGGAAATTCATCTCCTATGGGAGAAAATAAATTTAGGAGGAAATGCGTCTCCTATGGGTAAAAAAAAACTTAGGAGGAAATACCTCTCCTTTGGGTAAAACTAAACTTAGGAGGAAATGCCTCTCCTATGGGTAAAACTAAACTTAGGAGGAAATGCCTCTCCTATGGGTAAAAATAAACTTTAGGAGGAAATGCCTCTCCTATGGGTGAAACTAAACTTAGGAGGAAATGCATCTCCTATGCGTGAACCATTTCCTTATTCCTGAATTATTTACTTACCTGTGTTGTCTTCCCTCGAAACTGCTGGGGATTATTTTGCTGGGGATGAATTTTCCTTTTCTTCCTTACCCATTCTGGGTTGTCCGACCCTCTTGAAACTTGGTCGAAACTCTGTCAAGGATGTTTCTACATCTCGATGATCAGTTGGGGATAACACTGCGAACTATTGAGTAACCCTGCTGGGGCTAACACTGCTGAGGATAACTCTGCTGAGTAAATATGTTATCTTACTCCTTCCAAAATTACCTCCTTTTAAGTAGGATGCTTCATTCCTCTGCAAACTACTTCCCTTATTTTTCTTTTCTTTTTTTTTCTCTTTTTTTCTCTTTTTTTTATCTTCTTCCTTCGAAGACTAACTCCCTTAAGACTCGTTTTGCCTTTCCCCGAAAGGAACCGTTGAGGATATCGATTTTCACCAAACTTGTGTTGGACTCCTCAAAACTGCTGGGGATACCACTGTTGGGGAATTATTTACTTACCTGTTGGGGGATAGAATGTTATCAGCGGGGGATAACGTTGTCGAGGATAACACTGTTGGGGAATTCTGATTCCTTCGGAACCAGGGCTTCACTCTTCAGAAGGCTGTTGGGAATGATGCTGGCCTCCTGCTTTTTCTGAACTCAAGTTTCATCCCTTTGCTGGGGAACAACTTTCTCCTGAAACTTATTATGTTGGGGGCAACACTGGTTCTTAAGACCACTTCCCTTGAGCCTGGTGTTATCTTTATTCTTCCTCAAATGGGTACCTGACTTCCAGAAAATTTTCTAAATGAAAGGAAAATTTTCTGCCCCAGTTTGACAGTCTCCCTTATGGCATGCATTTCTGTCGTCAATGCTATTTCCTTTACCTGTTGCAAATCAAACAAAATTTGTTAGTTTAAAACGCAGTGGTTGGTTATGATACTCCTACTGGGGATGGATTTCCCTTTCTCCTTCCTTGCTCTGCGTTCCACAACTTGTTGGGGATGATATTATTTGCTGGGGATAATCCCTTTCTGTTGGAGATATCCCTCTTCTTTTGTGGCATAGCTCGGAAACTGGCATTTCCCCGACCTTTTAGTCTAGTATGAATTTCCCACACCATGTTCATTGCTCTCCTTGCTTTGTCCACGGGCCTCGGCCTTGAGGTTTATAACCCTTTGATTTCGGCAAGGATATCTCTTTTGACACTCGTCAATCCTTTTGTCAATTCCCTTTTGCTGGGGATATTTTTTTGTTGACACTGGCCTCGCACTTGTTCCTTGCTGACTATACCACTTGGATGTACTAGTCAGATCTCATCTTGCATAATTGGAAAGCTGATGGCATATTTTGAAGTCAATTCACACTTGTTCTGACCAAATAGACTCTATTGGGGAATTTTTCTATAAAAGGAAAAAGATAAAAGGGAACAGAATAAAAAGACAAAGGAAAAGATGACTCTTTAACAAAAGAAACTATAAATAAAACCTATCAAACGCAGATACCGACTCTAATGGTCATGAAATGCACATGTGGCCTATCCTCTACCGTCAATCATCTTTCAAGATCTTCATTTGGCGATTCCCCATCCGATTCTCAATCTTATTCGACTTGTAGTGCCCAAAGGGTTTTCACTATCAAGTCTCTCTCATTTTGTTTTTTTTCTCTCAGCTTTCATCGACTTATGGTGTCCGTAAAGATTTTCACCGATAAGACTCTCTCATTTGTATCACTTTCCAGCTGGGGATTTGGAGTTTTGCCGGTATGACTCTTTCTGCTGGGGATTAGAGTCCTTTCTGATGGGGGACAGAATGTTATGTTCACCGGTAAGACTCTCATTTGTCTGACTTGGCATCTTTTGAAGACTGATCAGAAGGTCTTTCTTTGGACCGTAATGTGGGTTTTGGATAGGCTAGAAAGAAATGGTATTTAAGGCTCAAAAACAAAATAAATTTGGGGTTTAAAATTACAACCTTCGGAATCATATTTGTTTACAACAAACGCAACCCTTGCCCCAGTTTCTTGCTTGGGGATTATTTATTTATATATATATTATTTTTTTATTTTTATTTATATATTTTTTTTTTTTAAAATTTAACACCATGACCGAGCCGTGAGACGCCTACGTATCCTCTTTGAGGAATCAGGTCGAACGTAGTTCCCAATTCCTCTTTTTCATTTGACTTTTTTTGTTTTTTTTCTTTTTTTTGTTTTTTTTCTTTTTTCTCTTTTCCCTTTTTCGTTTTGTTGTTTTCTTTTCTTTCTCTCTTTTTTTTTCTTTTTATCTTCCATGTTTGTGTTTTCTAGTTGTTGCTAATGATTCCGAATGATGGGTATGAAAGAAAACAAATAAGGCTCAAAGGGCTAACGAAGGATAAAGTGTTTAGGTAGCAGAACAAAATGCCTTCATCATTCCCGTCTTCAAAACATGCCAAATGCAAACAACATATTTAAACAAAGATTTGTAGCCTCTTCCGATGGTGCTGGACTTGACAATTATATTCACACATTTTCTTTTTCATTTGTCATTTCTAAAGCACCGTTGGGCGACACTCTCACTCTCATTATCATGAAGACCCTTATGTCAATTTGGCGAATCTTGCTTTTAACGGTTTTCTTTATGTTTTACTTGCCCCAGTTCCATATGACTCGAGCTCTGAATAATCTCAAACCGTCCTTATTTTCTTTAAATGTTCTGATCACGTCTACAGGGTTTTATGATTAACTTTTAAGATTAGGCCCAAACTGTGTGCGCATGCCATGTCACTAGAATCGACGCTGAACAAAATGATAAAAGGACCAAACAAAAAGATGACTGGAAATAATAAAAGACTGGATTTTGTATTAGACTACCGGTGAAAATGGTTTGAATACAAAACAAACGAAACAAACCAAAATAAAATCCTAAAATAGCCTGGACAAAACAAACCGCTATGACAAAATGGAAAGATAAGAAGGTTTGACACAAGACAATATTCGGATTACAACCCCAAGAATAATCCGGACAACAGAAATGACAACAAAATAAGCCACCAAAAGCTTCTCTCTTGCTAACCAAGGAACGGAGCGTCCTCCCACTTTATCAAAACTGGCATCTTAGCCACTGAGTTTCACATTAGTATTGCCTAGACCATTACCAACTTCAATATCATCAACCTTAGTCAACAAGTCCCCAATAAGATTTGAGTGCTTCTGCTATCAGGCCTGATCCCCGCAAAGTGTGCATCATGATGTGCGGGTAAAGGATTTTGCGCGATGTCCTGGGTGTCATTGTCCGGCTTACCACAAATCAACCACCTCAACTTTCATTGCGATTCAAAACAAAACAGGTTAGAATGGACTCAGTCGGTCCCCATTATTAACAACATCTTTTTTTCTTTTTTTTCATTTTTCTTTCTTTTTCGATTTTTTTTCATCATTTTTTTTCATTTTTTTTTGTTTTCTCTTTTTTCACTTTTCTCTTTTTTTGTTGTGGTCGAATCTTATGGAGATTGCCTACGTATCATGACCCCGCATGAATCAGACCTTGCGTAGTTCGGACCAATACAAGATAAACAATAATAAACACCTTTTTCAATTTTCATATTAAAACAAACTGGGTTTCAAAGGTTTGAAGATGACCTACAAACTCGAAAATCAAACAACCCACATATTCTAATAAAAAGATTTACAAACCCCAAAAACAAATGGCCAGCTTCCTTTCTCCATTTGACAAATGCAACCGAACGGTTATTTTTCAAATGTGGCCCTTTCCCAATTTCATATGAATTTTGAGGCCGGGGAGGATTATTTTATGACACTTTACAAACTTGTCCATTCTTTTACGAAAATAACCTTTCGACAACTGAAAGATACTCTAAGGCTATTTTGGCAAGAACTGTTTAAGATGCGGCCGAAGCTGGCTCGACTTATTTTGACCAAAAGCCCAAACAGTGTTCACCTGACCGCTGACTCTTTGTTTTTTTTTCAAATTACAATGAAAACCTGGTGTTGCAAACACGGCCCTTCAGCGCCTCGGGGGCGAAGATTTTTAAGGCTGTGTGGGTCAACTGGACAAAAAATACTAAACAAGACCCAAAGGTGGCTGTTTATGCAAAGCCAGCCCTCCGGCGTCCCTTTCGGGAACATTCGGCCATTTATGACAAAACAGCATCACCTGACTTATTTATGACTCATTTTATCGTTTTTCAAATTAGAAAACTCAATATTGCAAACACGGCCTTTCAACGTCTCGGGGACGAAGATTTTTAAGGCTGTGTGGGTCAACTGGACCAAATCTTAAAAAATGACCCGAAAAGTGGCTGTTTATGCAAAGTCAGCCCTCCGGCGTCCCTTTCGGGAACATTCGACTATTTTTGACAAAACAACATCACCCGACTTATTTATGACAAAATTAAAATTTTGACATATTTTTTTTATCATTATTATTTATTTGTTTGTTTTGGCTAATTTAGCAAAAGGTGAGGTTGGACCCGATGAGGGTTGCCTACGTATCTCACATCCGGTGAGAGTCAAACCCGTGTAGTTCGGGCAAATTAACCAAACCATTTTAAAACAAGTTTCTTTTTGATTTTCATTTTTCATTGCAAGACAAACCATTTTCCTTTTCTATTTTTTGAAAACAAGAAAAAATAACGACTCTTATTTTTCATTTTCAACAAAAATAAAACAACCTATTTTTCCAAACTAAAATAAAGACTCTTTTTCATTTTCTTTTTCAACAAACGACTTTCCAAAAATAAAAGACTTTTATTTTTCCTATTTTTTTCATTTTCTAAAATAATCAATTAACGCCTTAACTGTTATTTCTCTTTTTGTTTTCTCTTTTCTCTTTTTTTTTTCAACATTCCCGAGATTCAGAAACCGGTCAACATGCAGGTTCAAAACAAATATATGTACATAGCAAGTAGAATGCATCAGGATGGTCTTTTCATATCAGGTTGCTAGTCCTAGACGGACCCAACCCCTGTGTTGAGTCCCTTAAGTCAAATGCAACGTGATGCAAATAAGCGTTCCTACTAGGGATCCGGCATGAAGTCACGTTATTCTATGTTCAAAACCTGGGTCGGTGTTCTAGACAGTGTACCCGAGCGGACAACTCGAGTCGAGGAGGGAGCAACTTTCCGGGAACCAAAAGGCCATCCGGCTTAGTAACTTATCCGAGCCTCTTTCTTATTTCAAGGTATGACACTAACAGAATAGGGAGTCTCAACCAGTAAGCACATCCCCGGAGGTGAAGAGAGAAGGGTTCGGCACAGTTTATATATACAGTCAAATAATATCAAAGCGGTAAAAGCAACATTTAGCACATTAGACTCAAACATGTAAAAATCAGATAAAGCCAAATATAACAATTTATCTAAGCTCGAATTTCTAACCCTGAACCAGTGGTTCTGGGTTTAAGTCCCCAGCAGAGTCGCCAGAGCTGTCACACCTCCTTTTTCCGCCCCCGCGGGGGTACAAGGAGTTTTTTCCAATTAAAGGATAATCGAAAAGGGATTTATTTATTTATTTCAGAGTCGCCACTTGTGAGATTTAGGGTATCCCAAGTCACCAATTTTAATCCCGAATCGTGGAAAAGAATGACTCCATATTATAGTCTGCGTACCAGAAATCCGGATAAGGAATTCTGTTAACCCGGGAGAAGGTGTTAGGCATTCCCGAATTCCGTTGTTCTAGCACGGTCGCTCAGCTGTCATTTTAAGCTTATTTATCTGATTTTAATACAAATATGAACTTATGTGCCAATTTTAACTTTTTACCGCTTTATTATTATTATTTTAAAAGGATGTGAACATTGTTTAAAACATGTCTTTGGATTACGTCACATGAAATGCACCCGCAATCCGAAATACATTTTTATTCAATGTTTTGGGATTTGGATTTGGGTCGCATGAAATGCACACCCGAGTTTAAGAAGGTAAGCTTATTAAAATGTGCGCCTAAAGCAATTAGCGTATTATTATTTCTGGGTAAGGCCGTGGAATTTTGCTAAACGGCTCATCCCAAAGTCTAATTAATTTAATTAAACATTTATCGAGGGCCCCACAATTTTGTATTTTTATTCGGCGAGGCTCGTCTCATTTATTTTTAAAAGACAATCCTAAAATGCCTACATTATTCTCTATTAAATTTGTCTCTACAAAAATAAAATAAAAAAAATGTGTTAATTTATTTACATGCTGAAATTAACCAATAATATTTAATTAAACAACATTCCTCCAAGTCCCAAAATGGTCTATTTTGATAAACTAACGTACTTTTTGAGATATGGTAATCATCCAACAATAGCGAATTAACTAGACGAAGTTATTACACCATTTATTTATTTTTAGGCAATATATAGATAGTTCGTCCGTTAAGCTATCATCCGATGTTTCACTATATATATTAAACAGCTACATGATTCTGATTAGAGTAAGCTAAACAATTTATATATACAAATAAAATTTAGAATATAATTAAAATAAATCTGAAACTTCAACTCTTCATTTTCGTATTCATGCTACATGTTTCAGTTTACAATAATCAGCGTGTCAGTTGTGTACCTGATATTGGAAGCAAAAGAAAATGAAGATGAGAATCAACAGCAGTAATAACAATACAGCACAGCAACAACAATCCAGCAACAGTAACAACCCAGGAACAGAGTTTGCAAACCAGTGGAGCAGTAATCCCAAAAACAAAAGCTTCAAGCTTTGATGAAACAACAACAGTTAATGCTGATTTCAAACAATGAAAGAAAGCAGAAGATTTTTTTTAGTTTTTTTATTTGAAAGCTTTAATATTTTTCGGAATTTTTCTCTCTCTTAAATATTCAGCCCTTTTTCTCTCTCTCTCTCTATCTGTCCGTGTTTTTCTTTTGTTCTTCTCTATTCTCTCTCTCTCTTATTCTGTTCTTATTCTTATTTTTCTTTTGTTCTTCTTTATTCTCTCTCTCTCTTATTCTGTTCTTATTCTTATTTTTCTCTCTTATCTTCTTCAAGACTTCCTCTTTATAACACATTCCCAAACCCTTTAATTAACTAATAAATCAATACTTTTTCCTACCAAAACCCATTATTCCTCCCACTCATCCCCATTACATTAAATAAATATATCAACCCCACCCCATTATATTTTGTTCCCCATGCCTACCATAAACATTTACCATATTCTCCTCCACAACATTTTGTCTTGTCCCCCATTTATATTAAACAAATATATCAAACCCCAACCCATTACATTTTGTCCCCCATGCTTAATTACTTTAATATTATCTTAATTTTAATGGAAAGAACATTCAAAATAAATAATTATTCAGAAATTAAATTCCAAAATACCCCTCTGCCCTTACTGAAATTACCAAACTACCCCTGAACATACTGCAAATTACCAACCTACCCCCATCAGCTATAAACACTTCTCTTAATCAATTTCAACCAAAATATAGCGAATATGACCAATTTCTAACAATGTTCAAACAACAAATCACATGAACATGATTTCTAAACCAATTCAACAACAATATCACATGAACACAAATCGAACAACAAAGAACAACTAAAATTTTGATTGAACAATATTTTTAGCAACAAACAAATCTACTTTCAGATTCAACAACAACAACAACAAACAAGTACATTCAGATTTCTAAATTCAATAATCATTTGAACTTAAAATCAACTCTAACAATATTACAACCAACAATTCCTATATTAAACTTAAACATGATTATGAGACAAACTAAAGAAATAATCATAAATGATGAACAATAAACAAGAAAAATCAAACTTATACTAATTTCGGATTCAAGAACAATTAAACAAAGTATGAACATAAATGAAAAGATTCAACAACAATAACAAGCAAGTTTTAGTCAAATTCGAATTAAACTTGTATTAAGCTTAAACAAAACAAATAAACTTATTCAAATCACTAAACTTCAAATAATCAATTGATCTTTTAAAATTAAATTCAACAAAATTATAATAAAGATACATGATTCCAAAAAAAATTAAAACATAACTTCACATTAAATCATTGAATTAAAAACGAACTTCAAACAAAGATGAACATGAATTAAATCTATTTTTAAACAACAAAACATGACGGATTCACATGATTAAACCAACATACTCCCCGACTACAACTAAATTCTTTTTTAGACAAATAACAAGATCGAACAAGAACCAATTATGAGCTTAAACTTGAATCTAACAATATTAACAATTTCTGAAAAATACATAAAATACATGAAACAAATTGAAGAAATAATTAATTAAATTTCAATTTGAATCTAACAAATATTAAACTAACAATTTCACATGAACAACTAAAAAATTAACAAAACAATGAACATGAACAAAACAAAAGTCAAACATCTACCGATTTTAGATTCGAGAAATATCAAAACAAAATACGGAAAAAAAAATAAAACTCAAAATCTACTAACCGGATCGAAACGAAGAACAACGACTAACCAACGACGACCTCGGACTATGTAGGGACTGTTTTGACGACCCCCAACCAAAACTCGAACAGAAAACTCGACGTACCGGACCTCGACTCAACCAAAGACCCTCGAACTGTGACGAAGAAGATGAAGCAACAGTAGAAGCAGCACGTGAAGTAGAAGCAGCTGGCCGTGGCAAAGGTTGAAGTAGCAACAACAACATCCATGTGCGCGGCAAGCAGAAGCAGGAGCGTCTGGTCGTTTGGACGTAACGATGACGCGGATGAACGTGAAGATGCAGCAACTGGGTTTCTTTGCTGTTGCTGTTCAACGTGAAGACGCAACAACTGGGCTCGAACTGGACGACGTTTTTGGTTTGGGAGCTGCTGTTCGACGTCCTGGCTGGATCGTAGTAGAAGGGTGAGGTTCTAGGGTCTCGAAGGTGTTCGAGAAAATGATGGTCGAGCTGGGCTACTGAAGAAGACGACGTTGCGACGTGGTCGGGTAGACGTGAGGCTGATCCAGTGGTCGCTTGGTTGCGAGAAGATGAAGCAATAGGTTGGGTGATGGTGGTCTTGGGTTGGTTCAAGGATGGTCCGGTGAGAGGAGGAGTTGAAGGGTGGTTGTTGGGTATTGAGAGGTGAGTGAGGGTGGCTAGTTGTCCATGGTGAGTGTGAAGGGCAGCCATTGATGCTAAGGAGGGGAGCTTGAGGAAGAAGAAGGAAAATGAGGGGGGGGGGGGGGGGTAGTTAGTATAGTTTTAGGGCTTTTTCAGTTTTTTTTTTTTATTTTTTTATTTTTGAAAGGAAAGATAATAGGGTGTTGGGTTATGGACCGGGTCGACCCGGTTTGAAATGGACCGGGTCGTGGGGAAGATTGGACAATTGTTTGGGCTTGGGGTTGAAATTTGAAGAAATGGCCCAATCCGATTTTTCTTTGTATTTTTGCTCTTTTCTTCTTTTATTTTTTCTAGAACTAAATTATAAAAATACTTAAATTATTATTAAGAACTAAGTTAAGTTATAAAAGCGCAAATTAACTCCCAATAACAATTAACGCACAATTAAGTAATAATTAAGCATAAAATTGTATATTTGGACATTAAATGCTAAAAATGCAAAAGATGCCTATTTTTGTAATTTTTTTAAACAAACTTAATTACTAACAATTGTAGAATTAAATCCTACATGCAAAATGCGACATATTTTGTATTTTTTATTAATTTAACAAATAAACATGCACAGACAAATACAAATAATTATTCAAAAATATCACAAAATATCACAAAATTGCACACCAAGGAAAATCATTTTATTTTTGAATTTTTGGGAGTAATTCTCATATAGGGCAAAAATCACGTGCTTACAAAAATATAACGGATCACAAGGCCGGCTTCCTTCATGTGTACACTTACCCGTTCACTTTGGGTCCTGCCGATTCCTTTGAAACCTCTTCCCTAGAGATAGATCCGGTTATCCTTGATTTTTATGACAAATATCAAGTGACGCTCAGTCAAATCTATCCTTCCTTAAGGAGGATGGTCTTGATGCTCCGTCATTTCACAGAAGGGGTTACAGGCGAGATCTTTACCCTCAACTATTTGATTAGGTTGTACAACCCTTGATTTTATCGAGGTTTGATCAGGCTTGACCACCGATCCAAAAAAGTCATTTTTCTCGAGCACCGACGAGGTGAAGGATCGAGGGTGGATGAGTAGGTTCGTCCGGGTGAGGACCTCAGACATCATCCCGGCCGGGAGGGTGCCTTTCCCAGAGAAGTGGAACACACAACGTAAGCATTTTTTCCTTAGTCACGTTTTGTGATTTTCTTTCCTTTCTTCCGGAATAATGACCACTTTGATTTTCATGCATCCGCCGCTTGGTACCCAAGCGGTTTCGGATCTGTCGGGGCGGATCAAACAGCTGGACACCACATTCCCGTATCTTGATCGGTCTTGGTTCGACCTGGCAAAGGAGCGATGGGTGGCCAAGAATCATGGTAGAGCTTCCTTATCACCTATGTCTTATATTTACATTTCTCCCCGTATCCTCTGTACTGACAAATTATGGTTATTGCGCTCGTGCAGGCCTTGCCAAGAACATGCTGATGAGGCCGCCCCCTGGTGGCAAGATGGAGTCTTTGGAGCCCGTCAAGGGAAAGAAGAGGAAAGGTAAGGCGGCTACCGATCTATGTGCGGTGAAAACCGGGGAACCGATTCCCCCCCCCCCAACGTAATGCTTTGGAGAAGTGACCCCGGAATCACGAAATCTCGGGTCGGTCGCTTCCCTTGAAACCTGTCGATGCCCTACCAAGAATAAACATCGGCTGAGGCCCCGACGAACGCAGGAATTCACTGAGGAATGCACTCGAGGTCGATCAAATATATTCAAGCGGCTCGATGCCAGCCCTCATGCGACGCAAAACTAACGGGATGTCACATCTCATTCTTTTTTATCATATCAAGTATTTTTGTACTAAGTTTGGGCGTCCCCTTTCTATAAAAGAGGGGTCACCAACACCTTGTAAGGCAGTGCTCCAATTATCCTACTCAAGTGCAATAATATCTTCTCTCTCTCTCTCTCTCTCTTCTCTAAATTGCTTATTCCCCTTGGCTCAAAGTCATTTATCTTCGGTCATTCTTCTTATCACATGGTATTGGCTCGAGGCCGCCCCTGTATTCATTGCCTGTTAACTTATTCCTCATTCTATAGCTTAATATTGGCCGAAAGAGCCCTATCTTATTATACCTTTAACTGTTATCCCATCCCCGACTATCCCTGATAGTTCGAGATCGATACCAACGTCGGCCCCGAGGTCCCATCGACCATCTCCGCATTCAGGCAACATGCCCCTTTGGTTTGATTTCTGCCTTGTTCTAGCTCGCATTTTATCATTACACTTCACGTTCTTAGCATTAACTGCTTTAACAACTAGCTCAGGAATAGATCACGTATTTTTAGAATCCCATTTACAAATTTAATTCTTGTTACCATTTTCACGGTAAACAGTTTGGCGCCCACCGTGGGGCTAAAAATAATAGTGATTATTTTCTTGCTGGTTTCATCACACAAACACACATTATCTTTCACATTTTTTCTTGTCCAAGATCCTTTGATTTCAGGCCAAAATGTTTGGCTCAGTAAAACGGAGTTGAGAACGACAACCTAGAAAATCACGGGGAAAATGGAATGGCTATCCCGGATGCTGGAGCACCTCCGCAGAATCCTGATATCGCTCTCAGACCAATCCTAGCGGACGCAGATTCACAGGACGCACAACAAGTCAATGAAACTTCCCACACCGACAGGAGCGTATGGCACAACGACCAACAGGAAGCACAAAAAACCCCAACTTGGGAAGAATAGGAAGTTAGTCTTCATGTTATTTTTGAGATGTTACAGGCACAACAACTGGCCATCGCTCAGCTACAAAGCCACCCGAGAACCCCCGGCATAGCGGCACCGGAGATGGTTCCTCCCGCCAAGCGAGTACTCGAAAGGTCAAGCAACAACGGATCAATGGTTGATCCTGCCATCGTAAAAATGCTTGAGGACCTCACCAAAAGGATCGAATCAGGTGAGAAAATGATTGCAAGCAACGATAAAAAAGTCGAGACCTACAACTCTAGGGTCGATCAGATCCCAGGAGCGCCCCCAGTCCTCAAAAGTTTGGATTCAAAGAAGATCATTCAAAGGCCATTCCCCGAGGAAGCGGCCCCGAAGCCCATCCCGAAAAATTTTAGAATGCCGGAAATCCCAAAGTACAATGGCACCTCCGACCCTAACGAACACGTCACTGCATACACCTACGTAGTAAAAAGGCAACGACATGAAAAATGACGAGATCGAGTCTGTGTTGCTGAAAAAATTCGGAGAAATGCTTTCAAAGGGGGCCATGATGTGGTACCACAACTTGGATCCCAACTGCATAGATTCGTTCACCATGCTAGCAGACTCCTTCGTAAAAGCACATGCCGGAGCTATCAAGGTAGCAATGAGGAAATCTGAGGTTTTCAAAATCAAGCAGAGAGAGAACGAGATGTTGTGGGAGTTCGTATCCCGCTTCCATTTGGAACGAATGGAGCTGCCACCAGTCACCGATGACTGAGCGGTGCAGGCCTTCACCCAAGGCCTGAATGAATGAAGCTCGATGGCTTCAAAACAGCTAAAACAAAATCTAATCGAATACTCGGTCGTGACCTGGTCGGACGTTCACAACCGATACCAGTAAAAGATCAGGGCCGAGGATGACCAGCTGGGAGCCCCTTCGGGCTCAGTATACCCAAACGGACTTCTAGCAAAAGAGATGAAACCAAACAAAGAAAGGTACCAACCATACCTTGAAGACAAAAGGAACGCCTCGAGGTGCAACCTACCCCGTAATGATTGAAGGATAGATAGAGGAGATGAACCTTGGGGGCTTGTCAACAGAACTAGGTTCGATCGAAACATAGAGCCGATGAACGTACCCTACTTATCGGAATACAACTTCAGCGTCGACATATCAGACATCGTATTTGCTATCGGCAAAATTAGGCACGCCAAGTGACCCAAACCGATAAAGTCGGACCCTTCGCAGAGAAATTACAACTTATTGTGTGAGTTCCACAACACACACGGTCACAAGACCGAGGATTGCCATCAACTGCGAGAAGAAGTGGCCCGGATACTCAACAAAGGCCACCTTCGGGAATTCCTTAGCGATCGGGCCAAAAATTAGTTTCGGGACAGGGAAGCAACCAAGAAAAATGATGCAAACAAGCCGCAACACATCATCCACATGATCATAGGGGGCGCCGATGCCCCGCAGGAATCCATGATGAGGAAAACAAAAATATCCATCACCAGGGAAAAATGGACTCGGGGATATATCCCCGAAGATGCCCTCACATTCAGTGAAGAAGATACCGAGGCTCTGTCTCAACCCCACAATGACGCCCTGGTAATCTCCTTTCTTGTGAATTATTTTCAGATAAAACATGTACTCGTGAATCTAGGTAGCTCGGCTAATATTATCAGGTCAAGGGTGGTAGAACAGCTCAGACTAACTGAACGGATCATGCCCGCCACTCGGGTCCTTAATAGATTCAACATGGCGAGCGAAACAACCAAAGGAGAAATCATCCATCCAATTACCATGGTCAGCACAACCCAAGACACCAAATTCTATGTCATTGAGGGAGATATGAGGTATAATGCCTTGTTTGGGTGACCGTGGATACACTGTATGAGAGCAGTACCATCCACTCTCCACCAGATGATAAAATTCCCGATAACGGATGGGA